>NW_024704789.1:0-470678 GCF_018977255.1 Callorhinchus milii | reverse complement strand
GGAGGTGACCATAGGCACAGTTGAAGAGGAAGGTCTTCAGGTGCGATCTGAAGATGGGGAAAGAACGGGCAAAGCGGAAAGATAAAGGAAGAGTGTTCCAGAGTTTTGGGCATAGTGACTGAAAGAGCAGGAAAGGAGGGCAGGGGGGAGGCTGGAGTCAGTCGAGTGGAGGCAGTGAGAAATGGGTTCATAAAAGGTAGATCATGTCACACAAATCTGATCAAATTTTTTGATAGAACTACTGAATGACAGACGAAGGGATTCAATGACTATAGTTTAAGATTTTCATAAGGCATTGATCAGATAATCATAATGAATAATAATAATGATAATAATGAATAATAATCCTTGAATAGTTCCTTATATCATTAAGACGTTGCAAAGCGCTTCACGGGAGTTTTACTGTAAAGTGTAGTAACTGTATCTAGACTAATACAGCAGCCAATTTGAGCACAGCAATGTCCCACAAACAGCCATGAAGTGAATGACCAATTTTATTTGGGGTATTGTTGGCCATAATAAACTTAATTGATGAGAAACTCTTCTTTTGAACAGTGTCAAATAAAAAAAATTGGTCACTGAGTCGACAACTGTTTGTGGGACATTGCTGTGCGCAATTTGCTGCCATGTTTTGTCAACAAAATACGGTCAATTGACTTTACAGTATATTCTGTGAAGAGCTTTGAGACGTCTCAATGATGTGATAAATCAGGGATTATTGCATGGATTATTATAATTATGGGACATTTAACTTTCACCCGACCAGGTAGATGGGACCTCGGTTTAATGTCTGACAATGCAGGATATTTCCAAGGCTGTTGATGCAATTTGAAATAGACAGATCAAGTGAGTGGGCAGAAGTATGGCAGAAGGAGTTAAACAAGTTTGGGGTAGTGTCATTTGTACATAGGAATGGTGGATGAGAATACATTGTAAATTGGGAACAACAACAACTTGGATTTATTTAGCGCCCTTCACGCCGGACGGAGTCTCATGAGTGCTTCACAGTAACGGATCCCGGGGCTGAGCAGGGGAATGGGGAGGAAGGTGACCAAAGGCGCGGTCCGAAAAGAAAGGTCTTCAGCAGGGACCTGAAAATAGGAAGAGAGGGGGCGAGGCGACGGGGAGTGAGGAAGGGAATTCCAGAGTCTCGGGGCATAGTGGCTGAAGGCACGGGCTGTTGAGGGTGGAGCGGAGGACTCGGGGGACGAGGAGGAGGCCAGACCCGGAAGAACGAAGGCAACGAGTACTGTTTTGAAGAGAGAGGAGGTCAGAGAGGTAGGGGGGTGCCGGAGGAGTGGAGAGATTTGAAGACAAGGGTGAGGATCTTGAAGTCGATCCTCTCTGGGGAATCCATGAAGGGGAAAGAGAAGATAAGGGGATCTATTGGTTTAGGTACAGAAGTCAGTAAATATATTTGGTTGGTGCAGAGAGCAATTCCTAAAGCTAATGGAATGCTTTGCTTTATAGTGAGAGGCCTGGAATGTAAGAGCAGGACCAGTGCTTCTCCAGTTATACCGGCATTATTCAGATCTCATTTGTGTATTTTATTCAGTTAGGGCATCCAGTCTGGTACAGAATGTATTAGCTAGTGAAGATTCACTAGATTACAAAACATACAGTCACTACACCTTACAGTGTATCCTGTGAAGCACTTTGAGACCTCTCGATGACCTAATAAGGCACTATATCAAATGCAAGGATTATTATTATTATTGCTATCTGAAATAGGTTTTTAACTCTGATTAGAAGGTTTATTTGGGTTATATTTCTGCACAACGGTTGGGTTGGACACTGAGCTAGGGGAGGGGGATTTGGACTCTGAAGCGGGAGGCGTGATGAAGAGATAAGTCTTAAGGTGGGATTTAAAGATAGTTAGAGGGAACAAAGCAAAGGATGATCTGATAGGGGTGTTTAAAATAATTAAGGGAATTGACAAGCTGAACAGTGGATGTTTGTATCCTTTGGTAATAGGATCCAAAGCAAGGCGCATAATCTTAAATTAAAGCTAAAACAGTTAGAAGTCAGGTCAGAACACATTTCTTCACACAGAGTTGTGAAAATATGGAATGCACGACCACAGAGACAGAATCAGTGGGATATTGAAATGGGAGATGGATGGTACTTGGGAATTATATTAGAGTGTGGAAAAAAGGTAGTGAAATAGGATTAAAAGATCTAGCACAATTTAATAAACTGGCAGAAGAGCCCTGATCAGCTGAATGGCCTCCCTGATTCCTTGTTCCTAAAAAATCCCCCAGTGAATCTATATAAATGACCTGAGACTAAAACGGACCTAAATTTTGAGCTTGTCCTCAATCTCACAGCAGCCTTCAAACCATTTATATTTCCATCCTTCTCCGCTGCTTTTCTTCCTGGGCCACTTTTGCCAGTCTGTATTTTCCTAGTTTCACTCTTATCTGTCCCAGTGACTTCACCATGTCTCCTCCTTCTCCTCTTGCTCTCCCCCCTCCCCCAAGCAGGGTCATGTGTGGCATTCCTCAGGCTCTATCCTTGGTCCACTTCATCTTCTCGTCTCCATGATCCCCTTTGATGATGACATCATCTGCAGGCATGGGGTTCATTTTCACATGTAAATGAATGCTGTTCAACTCTACCACTCCTTTCCCACCCTTGATTTCAGGACTACTGTAGAGTGACAGATTGCCTGTCAGACATCAAGTCTTGGATAAGACCTAACGTCCTTCAACTGAAAGTCCATACAGCTGAAACCTTACCTCAGTGATCACAGTTCACATTTGAGCTCTTGTATGGAGCTGTTTGACTGTGGGAGTTCTACATCTAAGTATTGTAGCAAGTGTTAAATAGTTAACACACAACTCTGGCTTTCTGCTTCCACTCTTGATTCGAGGACCACTATTGTTCTCACTGTTGTTCTGAGGGATATGGTGGAAAAAGCCTGGATGCAGGACCAGGCATAGGATCTAGGATAGGTACTCATATGGAGTATAAACACCAGCTGGGCTGGATGGGCCGAATGGCCTATTTCTGAGCTGTATCTTCTATGAGCATGCCTGTAAGACATCAAGTACAGGATAAGCATTAAGTTCTTTAAACTGAAAGTCCACATAACTGATCATCCCAGCAGTTAAATCCTTCAGTGTTGCTTTGGGAGGGGGAAGTGTGAAGTGATAGGAAAGAGATCGCATTGTCTGGACCTCTCTTTGCTATGATCTCTATTACTCCCAATGTGGGGGAGTAAGCAGGCGTGCTTCTTGGGGTTGAGCTGGCTCCAAGGTTACGGGCTTGGCGGATGGGAATGTCAGAATCTATTTACCCTCTGCGGTGTTCATACTAACCCAGTTTCTGAGCCAGCTGGCCCTCTACAGTATTCCAGGGCACTGCTGATGACACCACGGCCAGCCTTGGAGGGGGCAAACAGATCACTGGAAGAAGGGATTCTGGCACCTGTGAACGCTGCACGCCCAAAACTAACAGGGAGAACACGCAGTGGAATTATACCAGTTAATGCATTCAGTGGCAAGCTACAGTTTTAACTGGTTAAACTCCAGCATTTTGGGACATATGTGCATTTGACCGCCAGGAAGGTTGAAGGCAAACTAGATGGACCTTGGTCTTTTTTTTGTCTAGCATTTCTTACATTTTTTTGTCTAGCATTTCTTATGTTCAAGTACCCGACATACATTCTTGGGTCCCCATGCCTTGGCTCTCACCAGCATAATACTAATACTCTGCTTAATATTCTCTGGAATTAGGGAGAAAAGGCACATTTCATTTTCAGACACACAGAAATGTCCATGTGTAGGTGAAAATACCTAGGGGAAATGGTTTGGTATCCTTTTATAGATTGGTCTTGGTCATTCTATGCTATCTTTCTTCTCTTCTCCAAAGTGGGAGGTGGGAGGGAGATGTAAGTCGGGGATGGTCTGGAATACTTTCCTACATTCTTTTTCCTCCAGAAATTGATGAAGGATCCTCCAGAAATCGATGAAGGATGGTACATTTCCTTTCTTCGCGCCCCCTACCCCCCCAAAAAAATGTTTTAAATAGAGTGTCTGAAATCTGCAGATTTAGAACCTGCATATTAGTGTGCTAATATTAGCACAGAACAAGCAGTAAATATCAACCCAGTCGGAAAATTTATGCGTGAAAGGAATTTGCTCAAAACTGTTTCTGTTCCCTTGTTTATTGAGCGCTTGTTATCTATAAAATAATATTGTGCTGTTATCAGTAAACTAGTAACATTTTTAATCCACCACAGATTATTTTGTGAATTTTTACACTGCCAGAGTATTGAGTGCTTGTTCCAGAGGTTTTACATCTAAAGCATTCATTGCTTCAGTTCTGTGTATTATGTTCAGAGGTTTCAGTAAGCTGCAAAATTCATTGTTGCTGGAAATCGGTCAGTGAAGTGAGATGTAAACTTTGTTTTGTAGGAAGAAGCAAATATTTCTGAATTTGCTCAGTGGCAATTTGGTCATTCAAACCATACTGTCACTCCCCAGTAGCCTTGTGGATAAAACTAATGGATAACAACAAGATAACAGGGTGTTTCCTCCTATTTTCTCTCTCTGCTGCCCTCCTCTTTGTCCTCTCGTGAAGGCGTTAATTATTAATGGTGTACTGATCCATAGGCATTGTAGTGGGTACATTAATTTGGATTGAGAAAGTAAACACAAAACCGTACTATAGGATAATAATAATCCTTGCATTTGATATAGCGCTTTTCAAAGCGTCTCTAGACGTCTCAAAGCGCTTCACAGAGTATGCTGTAAAGTGAATTGACCAAATGTTTGTGGACGAAACACGGCAGCCAATTGCGCACAGCAGTGTCCCACAAACAGATGCACCAAGTTAGCAGAACAAGAGCAGATGGATTTAGAGTTTGTAAAGGGCAATTTCAGGACAGGAGAACTGGAAGGTTTTCTTTACCAGGGGGTACTGAACAACTGGAACAGGATGGGTGATTGAGGCCAGTACATTGGAATTCATTTATAAAAAACAGTGTGATGACCAAAGGGTGGCGAACTGAAAGGATGAGATCACGTGAAACGACGGTTTGGTTACCTGAACTGTTGTTGTAGTAGTATGACCCGCGTCAACTTGATTCAGGTGTTTGCACTATCACCTCTGAGTCAGAAAGTGTGTTCCAACCTTGTGTTGAGGACTTTAAGATCATAGACTAGGCTGACACTCCAATCTGGTGCTGGGGAGCGCTGTGTTGTCAGAACTGCTGTCCTTCAAGTGAGAAGTTGAAATTGAGATCCTGTCCGCCTGTTCAAGTGGATTATGGAATAAATATTGGAAATTCTCCTGGTGTCCTAGCCAATAACCCACCCAGGTAAAAGCAAAAATTGGTCAGTCACTTCAGGGATGTTTGTGTGACTTTGATGTGTGCAAATTGACTGTCGTGTTCACCTACAAATACTATCACTGCACTTACAGAAATTCTGTGACACTTCCACTTGACAAAGTGCTATATCAAACGCAAAGATCATTGCCAACAGTGAGAATTGAGTAAGTCTAGATGGTGAGCACTAGCAGACAATTTGACTGGAAGCCATTCCAGCCGTGTCTAGTCAGGTCTGCATTGACTCACAAACCAGCAGGTACACGGATACCGATCAGAAGTGGAGAAACTTGGCTGAGTTCTTTGCTGCGCTGAGCTAACACTGACGCCCAATTGTAGCATCTCCAGCTCATGTCCCTGATGAGATCAGCTAACTCAACAAGGATCATACCTGTTGTCATTAGTCTGCAAGGCTTCACATTTATTTACTCGTGCAGCGTGAGAGACAACAGGATCTTAAACGTCAGATTGCATAGAACGAATTCTGCATGACCAAGGAAGGCATCCATTAGGAAGTTAAAAAAATACTTCTTAAATATTTGCGAATGGAGAGATAGCTTTGCAAGCAGTGTCTAATTATCCGTTAAGTTTGCTGAATTCTGATGGAGTACTCAATAAAATGTACATGTAAATGTGAGCGAAATGTAAAGTGATTCACTTTGGTAGAGAAAAAGGGGGAAGAGAATCTACACAGAATGGCAATATCTTGCAAGGAACTGAGGAGCAAAGGGATTTGGGAGGGCAGGTAAGTAAGTGAATGTGGGAAAGGCTTTAAAGAAAGCTAATAGCATGGGCATAGAGTACAAAAGTAAAGCAATAATGCTGAACAAATCATTGCTTAGGTCACAAATGGAATACTGATTCTAGTTTTGGATATCTCACTTTAGGAAAGCTATTAAGACCTAAGAGGGGGCACAGAAGGTTTTGAGAATGATTTCTGGGGATAAAGTTGTCATTGCTTTGTGAGCCGATGTGGACTTGATGGGTCGAATGGCCTCTTTCTGTGCTGTAGATTATGTTTCTAAATGTCAATCTCTGTTGTGAAGAAGCAAAAGTGAATTACCAATTTACCACCAACAACAACAAATTGTATTCATGTAGCGCCTTTCACATTGGGAGGATTTCCCAAGGTGCTGGACGGCTGAGGGTTTGTACCCGAACTGGGGGTTGGATTCGGGAGGGAGTGGGTGTGGAAGATGACCGAAGCCGTGGTCAAAGTGGAAGGTCTTGAAGGAGGTGAGAGAGGAGGACAGACTAAAGTATCCGTGATGGATTTCCAGAGAGTGGGGGCAGAAAGGCTGAAGGCCCAACTGCTGATATTGGGTTGGTAGGGTGGGGACATGTGCCAGCTGAGCGGAGGGAGCAGGCAAATTGGTATGGTTTTATCCCATCATCAGTCACAGCATATAACTGCCCCGAAATACACTTTCACACTATGCAGTGATTGACATCAACAGAGACCATAGATATTCAAAGGATGAAAATATTTACTATTATGTATGTGACCTTCCTCTCCCCTCTTCCCCCCCCCCCCCCCCCACCACGGTTCTTTTATCAAGGAAGTGAAAATTGAGATATGTGATGAGATAATTATCACATGATCAAAATCAAGGTTTGAGACTGTCGATAACCGAAGACTGTCCTTGGATATGAATGCTTTTCTCTCTCTCTCGCCTTGTTCTCGCTCAACCTTCTGGAGGGTCTGGGGCTTGGATGCTAAGCTTCTGTGGCTGCGATTAGGGTTGGCTTCTCAGTAATCCAAAAAACAAAGCGGCACTGAAATGTAGTGTTCCTCGGCTGTCAAATCCTGCAGCAACCATCGGCAGTTACAGGCTTTATCATTCAACAATGGCTCGGGAGGGAAAGTGGAGAGGATAGGTCTGGGGCCCAGCTTTAGTTATCGAATGGCTCAACTGCAATTTTCAAAGATGTGATAATTATCATAAGAAATGTAGCAATTTTCGGACCAAGGTCTTTCTGCCTAGAGAAAACCTACAGTTTATGAAAATCCAGATTAGGTGATCAAGATTCAGAATTAATTTGCGAGCCTGACACATTTTAGATCAGTGGCACGCTCTGATGTCAGACACAATAACTTGCATTTACATAGTGCCCTTTATACGGGCAGTGTCTAGGTAAACAGGCGTGTGGAGTAAGGAAACTTGCCCAAGATTTCACCCTGCTGGGAATCGAACCCAGGTCTCTCACTTGCGAGGCAAGTGCTCTAACCACTGAGCTACATGACACAGGAAACGTGTATCAAGGCAGTGTTCAAAACTATATTCATTTTTGTTGTCTTGGCAATTTTCTCCTCTTTCCCTCTTGGATCCTCTGGTGACTCTTGCATTCATCGTAGCCATGAACAAGGAAGTGGGAGTGAGGAACAAGCAATTGGCTCAGAGTTAAGAGTGGAGGACACAGGCAGAAAAATGGGAATAGACGAGTTTGCAGAGGTAGGGAGTGACTTGATTGTGATAGGATCTAAAGCTTTGAATGAGGACCTTGAAGTCAATCTGTTGGAGCCAGTGGAGCCTGGGGGGTAATGGGCATGTAGAATCTGATGGAGGAGGGAATACTGTCTGCAGAGTTATGAATGAGTTATACCTGAAGGAGAGTGAAAGTATGGAGGAGAGCATTGGAGGTATGTAGCCTCGAGCTGATGAAAAGCATAATTGAGGGTTTTAGTTGGAGAGGCGGGAGATAGGGGTAAAGGCAGCAATGTTAAGGATTTCAGCAGCAAAATTCAATTAAAATTTGTTCACTTGAATCGTGCTCTGTGAAGGATAGCAAGTCCTGACACATCCACTATTTGTCACAGAGCGGGATGGGGTTTTGTTTAAAGGTCGTTTGTGTGTGACGGCAGGGCACAGTTCAGCAAACATGGGCTGCACCTTGTCTTTCAGTGGTAAAGTAGAAGATAAGGCGCCCAAACGCTACTGTGTGTGGGCCGATTGGTCCGCCAGCAGAGCGAGAGTTGTACTCCCCTGACGGACCCATTTTCACGGCCCAGCCTTGACTGACATTCAGACTGCAGTCCTTTACAGTGAGTGAGTTTCCTGGTTTATCGGCTACACTGTTGAATGGAATGGCATGTGGTAGTTAAGCACGTCGTCTCTGGGGGAGGGTGGGACGGGGAGGTGGGGAGCGCACACGGGATGCTGAGGAGATTACCAGGGTGAACCTATCCTGATTTGGAAACTTGCCTACTGTCAACTGATATGGAGTGGCATTGATAAGTGGGTATGGCAGGGAGAGGAGTTTGTAGCCCAACTTGTGGCACCCTATGGACTAAAGTACAATTTGCAGATAAGAAAACAGATAACACGGGGGAAATGAGTTGTGCAGCAAAAACAAACTGAAAACATTCACTCCAACATACTTGTCGTTCTTTGGTTGCCCACAGTCAACTTGAATTCTGTTGGGTCTTGTGCCGTTCTATCAAATCATCGGCCTATTAATAATCCTTGCATTTGATGTAGCACTTTTCACGTCTTCTAGACGTTACAAAGCGCTTCACAGAATATACTGTAAAGTGAATTGACTGTATATTTGTGGGCGAAATGTGCCAGCCAATACATACAGCAGTGTCCCACAAACAGTCGTGGATTGAAATGATCAATTTATTATTATTTTTTTTTCTTGAGGGATTATTATCAGGCTGTGGAGTAAGGAAACTTGCTCAAGGTTTCACCCTGCCGGGAATCAAACCCAGGTATCTTGCTTGCAAAGTGAGTGCTCTAACCACTGAGTTACAGGACTCCACTATTATATTAGTGGGGCAGAAAATGAGGTTTTAAAACCTGACTCCTGACAGTAACAACAGCTTGCATTTATATAGCATGCTTCACTTAGGGTAACATTGAAACACATCACAGATTGAATTGGATACTGAGCAAGGGAGGGGGGGAGTTGGGGTCGTGGGGGGAAGGTAGCCAATGGCAGGAGATAGTATTTGAGACGAGACTTAAAGGCAGAAAAAGAGGAGACGAGACAGACTCACGAGGGAATTCCAGAAGGTAGGGGCGTAGTGGAGACTTGGCCATTGATGGTGGTGCGGAGTGGGCAGGGGATATGCATCAGGTCCGAGTTCATTGAGCGGAGAGGGCAAATGGAGGAGTGGGGTAGGAGGAGATCAGTGAGATAAGGGGGTGCCAGTGAATGGATGAATTTGGAAGTGAGGGTGAGGACCTGGGCGATGTGGAGACTGGTGAGGATAGGGGTGATGGGTGCATAGCATTTGGTGCAAACAATGGAGTTTTGGACAAGTTGCAGGGGGAGACTAGTGAGGAATGCTTAACCACAAGTATATCATGGCAACCCATGGGAATTCTGCTCTAATAGGATCTACTTCCAGAATCAGGTTCACTTCTACCATGTCTGGGCAAGAGTTGTTCTTGTGACTCTGAGTCACTATTTATTAAATCCAGGCAATCCATCTTTTCCACTCCTCAGTGTAACATGTTGCTAACATATGCACTGATTGCAGTGATTAACTTAATAGTTTGTCTGCAAACCACAATCACTGCGCTTTACAGCAAATTCTGTGAAGCGCTTTGAGACGTCCTCCTAATGTGAGAAGGCACTATATAAGATGCAAAGATGTTTATTATTATTTATCTCAAGATAGAGTGACCTGACTGGCTTGTATATCTTGGTCTGCCAAATTTTAAGAAACTAGTAACCAAACATTTAACAAACTCTGGTGTGCGGGAAAACCTCCCTCTTACCTTCCTTCCCTGTTCCATGATCCGCATTATCTGTAAAGAGATTTGAGATATTCATCCTGCATGAAAGGTGCTGTCCTTAAGTGCGAATTGTGAAAATATAATAAGATTCAGTAGGTCAGAAAAATTGAGGAATTTCCCAATTGTGTAACTGCTACGATCTAACTATTCTTGCATTGCCATGTGCAATGTTTCTGGGTGAGGGATCGTTCTGTACAGTACTTGTTATGTGCTGGGCTTGGTCGGTGACCATGACATATCTAGGGGGAGGCGTACTGTATTCAGCAAGCCCGCGCACGTTCCATTTATATAAATCATCAGTTATTGTTTCCTGGGTCCCAGAGCACATTAAGCAGTGTGACAATACAATCCTTGAGAAAAGTTGGGAATCAGCATTTGACGTCTTCAAGGGTAATCGTGCTGCAGCCCCCAAACACTGATGCGGAACACAGTGTCTCTACCAGAGATTGACAGCGGCTCATGATTTGGCAAGTGTTTCCTACCCCACCCCCCCCCCCAACCGTGCAAAGCAGACTACTTCAGATCAGACGCATTTTAATTTCTATTTTAATTTCTGGTATCCAGTGAGCAAACAGCTCAGTTCATCCCTGTCTTCCTTCACTGTTGAATGTTCATTATGACTTCCTGGAATATAGTGGACCGAATTTTTGATGCCTTGTTAACTAACATGAATAATCCTTGCATTTGATGTGGCGCCTTATCATGTCTTCTAGATGTCTCAAAGCGCTTCACAGATTGTACAGTAAAGTGGAGTGATTGTATATTTTGTGGGTGAACATGGCAGCCAATTTGCGCACAGCAATGTCCCACAAACAGATATGAAGTGAGTGACCAATTTTATTAGGGAGTTTGTGGCCAAGACACCAGAGAAGCTCCCTCCTTCAAAGAGTGCCTGGGATTTTTAACTTCCATGTAAACAGGTCAAAGTAGCAAATATAAATAAAATAATAAATCAATAAATAATAATAAAGAAGGCTTCTTATCTGCACATATTGAGACAGGACCCATTGTAGTTTTGCAAAATACAAATTGGCTACTATGCTAACCAAAAGCTTCTGTCATCAGGAATTATTCTGTCACTATCTCTTTTTCTCTCACAGGTACAACTTTCGGTCTCAGCTTCTTTCTCTACCTTTCTATCTCTCTAGCTGATATTCCTTACCTGAAACCTAAAATTATTGAATAAATACACTTACCTGACTTACCCAGTTCACAGTCTGGCAAGGGCAAATTGCAGACCCAGGAAACGTGTGGACGACTGCACTTTTTGTTTGCCGAACAGAGTTTATTTTGCAGAGGTATATGTAACATGCTAGATACATGTAGCAGGCTTCTTCCCTCAACCTCCAATATCTTGATCAAGTGGACCATTATTTATGCGTGAGCTCCGGCAGTATTAGCACGTTATTGGACCAGGGTTTGGGGCATCGTAGCTGAGCCTGATCCTGTCCAGATATAATGAGAGCACATGCACACCTGCAAGGATTACTGAATAGTTATCAGAAGCAGGAACCCTAGTTGATCTTTTCCCCTCTAACCCAGGAGCACAAAGCCAATTTTGGTATCTCCAGTGACATTCTGGCTAAGTCATCACAGACCAGGGATTGAACCTGGGACATTGGAGTCTGTGTGGCTCAGCTACTCACTCAGTAAACTTGAAGAGCTATCATGAGAGCTAACAACTGAATTTGTGTTTGTTTTTTTAAATTCTGCACAGTATAACAACTACTGGATATGTAAAATGCAGCAATGTAAGACTAACAAACCATTTGAACCGCTCGATCAGTTTACTGCTATAGGAAACTGCTGACTTTGATCCAGAACCCTAGTGTCTTAATATATGTCTGTACTACAGTATTCACTATGCTTCTTTTTAATCTGATTATTGAATGGAGATTAGTTTCTGCAGCTCATGTCCAAATGAATGTCTAAAACTAGGGAGCACAAATATAGAAAAGCTACTAGTGGATCTAGTAGGGAATTTAAGAGGAGATTCTTGATTCAGAGGGTGGTGAGAATATCAAACTGACTGCTGGAAACTGGTTGAAACAGAAAGCAGGAAAGGATGCATACATGAAGGAGAACGGAATAGAGGGGTATGGGAGAGGGGATTGGGAGGGATGGACACTCATTTGAAGTATAACTATTAATATAACAACAACTTGCACTTAGATGCTACCCTGCCCTCCACGCAGAGCGCTTAATACAGACTAATTGAGCTTAATAGCCTGTTTCTGTCCTGTAACATTCTATGTAATTCTATAAAATGAAGCAATACTGAAGCATCTGGTCAAAGACAGGTGAGAATTGAACACTAATTTTACTTCTGCCTTTACCCATCCCACCTCCTTTACCCTCACCAGTACTTTTGTTTTGTCTAGTCAGGTTTTCTGTCTGACATAGAAACCCTTCACTATGCTTGAGTGTCCAAACCAAATTGGAAGTTCCACATATGCATGGAAATTGTCATCTTTCATCCTTCCCCACCCCCATACTTGAAATTATGTGAGGTTTTAACTATTAAGTCACTTCAGGGGACAAGTACTGGACCAATTGCACGATGTTTGAAAAGTGCTACAATGAGTTGCTTTGGAATGTTTGTTTGTTCATTTGATCAGATTTTTTAAAAATACAAAGAAAACTGCATTGCTTGCATTGCTCTATTCACTCAGACTGCTGTTCAGAGGTAGATTTGTTCACTGGAACCTAGATTGGAAAAAGAGAGTACTGAATGTTCCCACAGCATGACCAGTTGGCCGGAGGGCTGTTTCTTTCCTTTCTTGTGGTTTATCTCCTTTTGAGTCTAACTCGAGGAAGCGTTGCCTTATAATTCCTTTGGCTCTTGCGTTGTGCAGTGGATTTTTCTAAACAATCAGCACTGCAGTCAAACGGTTAACATTTGGACTGAAAAAGATCCACAGCCATAATTCAAAATGTAAAAATCTCCACGGTTGATCCATTTTCTTTTGTCTATTTAGTAGGGTACAGTGTTGGCCTGGTTCAGTTGGTACCATTCTCATCTCTGAATCAGAAGTTTGTGGGTTCAAGCCCCAGTCTGGACTTTAGGTCATAATCTCTGCTGACACTCCAATGTAGTGAAGGGGATGCTGCATTGTCAAAGATGGTGTCCTTTGACAAAATAAAATTGGTCATTGATCGCTTGCCTACAAATACTGTCACTAAACATGTTACAGTAAATTTTGTGAAGAGCTTTGAGATGTTTTGACGGTGTACTATATCTGATGCAAAGATTATTATAACAGTGGATCCCGAGCAAGTGCAACAGGCTCAAATCAAACCAAAAAAAAGGTTGCATGCACCTTAATGTATCCACAAGTGAGGATATCCTTATGTTGCTACAAGGCAGTCAGGATATAGGGTGGGCATTTGAGCACTTGCATGCAAAAAATAATGTATTTTGCAGGCACAGTGTTTTATCTCATCATCTCTCGGTTCTCTTTCCCTGGGTCAAGCATCCCCTGCCATGGGTGGGTGACCCACATCTGGGATAGCTGAATCTGGGCTCATCTTCACTGTGTGGAGGAACCTGGTCCATCTGTACTATGATGCGTCTGAAATTATTGTGACCACAGCAAAGTGAAGGATCCACCCTGGGTCCTACCACTCTGGGCAGTGCAGATCCCCATTGCACACAATACATGTCATTCAAATATACTGTGTACTGAACAACAGTTAGGGACAAGTTTGTAGCATTATTTTGCATCAGTAAAATTACTTAGTTATATTTGTGTGGGGTGCGGGAAGGATTAGTAGTTTTAAAAAAAGAACAAGGGAAAATTGTCGAGGATGTTGTGGAGAGAAGTCAGGGTAAGAGATCCAAACAGTGTGATCTGAACAGCAGAGACACAAACCAGGTTGCAAATGCTGGAACCAAGTGCGGCCAATATGTGCTTAATGCAGCATGTCACTACAACTACAACAATTTACATTTATTTAGTGCAGTAGTTGCCAACCTTTTTGGTCGTCCAAAAAATAAATTTTCTGGATTTCCTGCTGGAGACTCAGTCCAGTTGTGAGGTGCCAATAGCACAACTGTTTTATTAAGGAGCTTTTTTTCGACCCCATTAAGAGTACAAAGAGCATTGTGTTCTTTGGAGTGAATGTTGGCTGATCGATGGCAAGCTGGGAATGAGTGAGTTATAGGTAGGAATCTAATCCAGGGCACCTCACACTGAAAAAGAGGGACAGAAACAATAGAATTCTGACTTTGTACTCGCTGAAAAATGTTTATTGTGACTCATAGATTCTTTTGCCATGTTTGTTTTTTTGATGAGACTTCAAACTGGGTCCCTTCTGCCTATTCACCTGGATGTTAAAAATCCCAAGGCACTATTCAAAAAGAAAAGGGAATTTCTTCTGGTGTTTTGGAGCACATTCGCCTCCCTCCCCCCAAAAAATATTGGTCATTCACTTCATGGCTGATTATGGGACATCGCTCTGCACAAATTGGCTGCTGTGTTCCCTACGAATAGTCAGTGTACTTTACAAAACCTTTGAAGCGTTTTAAGATGTTTTGATGTGATAAGATGGGATATCAAAATGCAAGGATTATTATAACTCCTGGAGCAGGTGAATTGACTGCTGTGGAAATATATTCGGCAGAGGTGACACAGCAATCATGATGTTAACAAAGTAAGTGGTTGACCACTCTATCCTCATCCACCGCCTCTTCTCTCACCTCAACCTTCACAATTCAGTCCTTGAATGGTTCAGATCGTACATCTCACGCTATCTCCACTTCGTGTCCACAAACAGTTTCTCTTCTCGCCCCTGCACTGTCTCGTGTGGCGTTCCTCAGGGCTTTAACCTTGGTTTCCCCCACCTTCACTATCTACATGCTCCTTCTTGGTAACAACATCCGCAGACATGAGGTCAACTTACACATGTATGCGGATGACACCCAACTGTACCTCTCTGCCTCCACCCTTGACATCAAGTCCTGGATGAGAGCTAACTTTCTTCAGTTGAACATCAACAAGACCAAGGCCCTCCTGATTGGCGCCCGTCAACTCCTCCACACCTCAGATGCTGACAGCATCACCATCCATTGGATGCACACTCCATCTTACTAAGCCAGCCCAAAACCTTGGCATCTGGTTTGACCCTCAACTATCCTTTCAACCCCACATCGTGCCATGACCTGCTCTGCCTTCCCCCACCTCTGCAACATCTCCCGGCTCCGCCACTGGCTCACACCGCAGGCCTGCGAAACCCTCATACACGCATTCATAACATCGAGGCTTGACTATGCAAACACCTTGCTTGTCGGCCTCCCCAACTTCTCCCTCCATAGGCTGCAGATCATCCAGGACTCTGTAGCCCGTGTACTGTCCCACACCAGGCTCCGTGACCCTATCACCCCCATCCTCGCCGGATACAGTTCAAGATCCTAGTCCTCATCTTCAAAGCCCTCCATGGTCTTGCTCCCCCCTACCTCTGCAACCTCCGAACTCCCTACCATCCTGCCCGCTCCCATTGCTCAGCGGGCTCTGGCCGCCTTCACATCCCCCGCCTCATCTGCCCCACCATTGCCAGGTGGGCCTTCTGCCACTCTGCCTCCATCCTCTGGAACCCAATCCTGCAGTCCCTCGCCCCCTCCCTTGCCTCCTTCAAGATCCATCTCAAGACCCTACTCTTTGACCGTGCTTTTGATCACCCTCCTTCCCCCCACTGCCCTCCACCCTCCCCAACCCTGACCCCCAGCTCGGGTCCAAAACACTGACTGTCCAGAGCCTTGGGACATGCTCCCGATGTGAAAGGCGCTATACAAATGTAATTTTGTTGTTGTTGTTGTTGTTGGTTAAAGCGCTACAAGGTGATGTAAAGTTTTAAGCGCCATGCATACAGTAAATCGTATAATCGCCTAAATCGTACATTCACCCAAGTCCCATTCAGCTTTGAGAAATTTCGACATATATTGCGGTATGAAAAGCTCTTTCCTTTAGCCTTAAACATCCTGTCTATAGATACTTGCAGTCACTACACTATACAGTAAATCGTATGAGGTGCTTTCAGACCTCCACCTGACATGAAAGATGCTATATCAAAGAAAAGGAATTTTTTTTATTCGTCCATGCAGTATCAACTGAAATTGTTCCAGGAGTGAATTAACTCTGAATGTAAAACATCAAGATTGGTGGACACTTGACAGGCTCCGAGAGACTATCCTGGGTGAAAGTTGCTTTAAAAATGCAAGTTGTTAAAATTTTTGTGGGGTTCATTAAGTGGTCAACATCTGAAGATCAGCAACCAAAATCATTTCCCCTTCAGAACAAAAGATAGTTAAATCCAAACTATTCAACCTTTCTATATCCACTGTAATAGCTTTTGTGATTTACTAAATGGTGAGAGCAGGCATTGTTAATTGGCTAGTATTGGAATAGCAAGGATCTGTCCGAATGAACTATCTCGGAGAGACAGCCTCTTATTTGCTGGTGGTTTGGTTTGCTTGTGTTTTCTCTTTCTCTTTTTAAACAATATGGCCCACATGCCAAACAATTGCACAGCCACAACGTAGCCGAGAGGTACTTGGCTCAACCGAGATGCCCGATTGTTCATTAAATTCAGATTAAATGAGATCAGCTTGGGATCATTGCCCTTAACAGAAGGAGAAGAAGAAGAAAATTGTCAGCCTGCCAACTTGCCTGAAAGGGAGCCCTGAAACAGACTAGAATTTCTCCCCTCAGTTTTTGGTTCCCTTTTTTGTTCGTAGACCTTTCCAATTGCTCATTGCTGAAGGGAGCTGGTGAACCAACGAGCATACTCACTGAGCTCAGCTCACCTGCGCCTGGACTGCCATTGACTCTCCAATAGCATTGAAACAAAATCCTCGTAAATATGTTCTTTTGGGTGGGATAGTGGGGACATCAAGCGGACTGGATAATAATAATCCTTGCATTTGATATAGCGCCTCATCACGTCTTCGAGATGTCTCAAAGTGCTTCACAGAATATACTGTAAAGTGAATTGACTGGATGCGGAGGTCACAGGAAGTTCAGTGGATAGCAAAGCTTATCGATTACTCTGTCTCACTGCCAGGCTATCACCTCGCTGAGAAAATAACTGAGGCTGTAGCAGAGGATCTAAGCTAATACGGCATGGGAGGGGAAGAAACTTGATGTGAGAAATGCAGAAAATAAAATAACCTTGACTGGTGTGGAGTATAAACATCAGCATGGACTTGTTAGGCCGCATGGCGTTTCCATGCTGCACTTTTTTCTATTAATCTATTTTTGTAGAGCAGATTGGTGACCCTCCTCCAAATTCACCGAACTGTGGATAACAGCCTAACATCCCTTTGCAGTTTGTGGGACGTTGCCGGTGCAGATTGGCTGCTGTATTCGTCTACATAACAAACGGTCACTATACTTCAAATAACACATTGTTTGAAGTGTTTTGCAACATTTCAAATGTGATAGGCACTGTTTCAAATACAAATGTTATATTTTACCAGCACACATTGCATAACAACGGTTTACGTTAGTTGGACTTGCTGTATAGTGCTAAAGATTCCTGTTTTATGTCTTTCATTATTTAATAAAAATTAATTTCAAAAGAGGGGGAAATCTTAGGCAGGTTTCGTTACTCCACACGCCTCTATTTACCTAGCAGTAAGTAGGACTTTAGTCGTTAGTCGACTTGTGGATCACTTCCCGGAATAATAAACCCTTCCCCCAAAAAATAATAATTTGGTCACTCAATCCACGACTGTTTGTGGGACACTGCTGTGTGCAATTGGCTGCTGCGTTTCACCCACAAAATAGAGAGAATCCACTTAACAATATATTCTGTGAAGCGCTTTGAGACATCTCGAAGATGTGATAAGGTGCTATATTAAATGCAAGATTATGATTATTAATACACATCTGGCCCTGAAAGTGCCTTCAATACTTTGACTTAAAGACCAATTATGCTCACAAAATTAGTCGGGGAATAAAGGGGTTTAATGTTTCATATACGCTTTGGCAGAAATTAGTAATTATTATAATAACCTTTGCATTTGATAGTGTCTGAATGTACTTCAAAGAGTTTTCTACAAAATGTAATGACTGCATACTTGCAGGCTAATGTAGCAGTCAATTTGGACCAGCAATGTCCAACCAATAACCATGAAGTGAAGGACCAATTTTTTTTCTCTCTTGGGGATTGCAAGCTGGGGCACTGGGAGAAATCCCTTCTCTTTCCGCATAGTGTTATGGGATCTTTAATGCCCACCTGAACAGGCAGACAGAACCTCATCCAAAGGACGACACATTGAACAAAGCAGCTCTCCCACAGCACTGCACTGGAGTGTCAGCCTGGACCATGAGCTCAAAGTTTTATGTTTTCCTTATGCTATGCTTTTGGGAGAGGGAAAGCCGAAGTTGTTGTATATTCAAGCTGAAAAAATCTGAAGGAATGGATGGATACACTCATAGGAGAAAAAAATTCACTACCTTGGCAACCGAAAAGGAAATTTGAAAAAGACCTGTCCCATCTCTCTTATCTGCCCTTTCCTTTTAACCAGTCATCACATTCCAGTTTGGAGTTATGTGAGTGCGGTAATAATTAATTATACCAGCCGAGTAATTTACCCAAAGTAAAATGTATTTATTTTGGGTTTATCATTATACATTACGGTAAAATTCAGCACAGTACAGTCTGAGGTCTGTTGTACGTACTTCTTTTAGAAGATACAGCACTGCTCGTTCCCCTTTTATAAGCCAATACAATGTTCCTGACTGCTTCACTGTACCTCATGTACTGGGCAGCGCACCAGCAGGACCATTGGTAGTCACTGCAAGCTGGCTGGGCGGTTCAGAGCTACACCTTTTTACCATCTGAAATTCGCCATGTTAAGATGTTGGTGAGCTTTGGGAATTTTCCAAATTTCTGCACCACCTTACAGTTTTTTATTCTTCTTCTTGAATTTGATATCATGTCAGGAGGATGTCTCAAAGCACTTCACAGGATATACTGTAAAGTGGAGTCACTGTGTATTTTGTGGGCCAGCGCAGTTAACCGTGTGGTTTTCAGACCTTAATCGCTCGCTACAGCTCAACGTCTCAAGGGTCTGGTAAGTGCAAGTCTGTCACCAGAGGGGCATTGTGGAAGAGAATGGCCAAACTAGAGTGATCGCACCAAAAGGAGGGATGTAATTGTCATCAGCATGAATTATAAACATTTCAGCACGAATCTCAGCTGAATTTCCTTTACAGCTTTCAAACCGCATTTCACCACGTGAAAGTAGGAAATAATACTATTGTTTTTTTATTTGCTGAAATGGTTACGGTGTAGCCTGGCATATTAAACGGAGGCAGTGGTCTTGCCCAGTCTGCCCCCATCATTGAGGTGCTCTCAACAGTGAGTTTGGGGGTTTGATCACCGACAGTTTCGAACTTCTTGATCGTGGATTGCCTTAATCCCTGAGTTGCCCACAAGATAGACTATACCTCAATGATTGCTCTACTGGCACAGTTAAACTGTACTGTTCAGTTTATTTTTAGGATGGGATGGATGTGATTGGCTGCATTTTGAACCCAGTGTTTGCACTGTGGCCAGTTTCCGCTTTCAGGCTGTATTTTATTAAACTATTTGAAAATTGATCTTGATGTTTTGTCACGTGTATCCATAGAACCATCAAAAATTACAACACAGGAAAAAAGCCTTTCGGTCCATCCTGCCTGTGCCGGCTCTCTAAAAGAAATCCATTCGGTTTCATTTACCAGCCTTTTTCCCATACCCCTGGAGATTGTTCTTTAAGTATTTATCTAGTTTCCTCTTGAAAGCTAATGTGGATCTTGTTTTGACCACCACAACAACAGCAAAATTACACATAGAGCGCCTTTCACTTTGGGAGGACGTCCCAAAGTGCTGAACAGTCAGGTGTCAGGGCCCGAGCATGAGGGAGGGGTGGTGTAGGGGTGAGGGAAGTTAGAGAGGTGGGACGGAAACCAAAGGCACAAACGGCAGGGAACGGAAACCTCCTAACCCTCCCCATTACAGAAGCTCCGTTCATAGGCAGTGGCTGATTGGGAACAAATTAGAATGAATTTTGCTGCTGAAGTTCAAGCTCTGTGGGGCTCATTATCAAATGCAAGGATTATTATTGTAACTCTTCCAAGACACTTAGTAATGGTTAAGCAAAAATGATTAAATAATAATTAAATAAAATCTAGAATTGAGAGTTTTTTTAAAAAAGAAAATATTAATAACTTTCTGCGCGTAATATGTTTCATATATATTTTAACCCCTCCGATCCCCATGCCTCTCGCACACATATACACATCATTTCATATATTCTTCAAGTTAATGTGACAGAAATGCAATAAATGGTGATGGCAATAAATTTCTGATGTCAAGAGATAATAAGCAGAATAATCCTTACATTTGATATCGCAGCTTCCACTGTTCAAAGCACTTCACAGGATTTTATTGTTAAGTGTAGTGATGATGTGTATTTTGAAGGTGAATTTGGCAGCAGATTTGTGCACAGCAATGTCCTACAAACAGCCATGAATAATGACCAATTTTATCTGTAGGAATTGTTGACCAGGGCAGTGGGAGGAACTCCCTTCTCTTTCTGAATAGTGATTTAGGATCTTCACGAACAGGCAGATTGGACTGCAGTTTAACATTTCATCCAAAGGAAAGCACCTCTGATAATGTGGTGCTCCTCCAGTAACTATTCGAGTGTCAGCCTAGAGCGTGAGTTCAGAGTCATGGTGTTGGTCTTATACTACACCATGCAAGGCATCATCTGGAGCCATTCGGAGAGCTACAGACTCCACTTACACCACTCTTGAGCTAGGCTGTCAACCTGGCTCAGTTGATAGCACACTCACCTCTTAGTGAGACTACTGAGCGTTCAAGCCCCAGGTCAGGACTTTGAACTCACTATGCAGGCTGACACTAATACATTGCTGGGGTAACCTCCATTGAATTGCCATCTGTTGATGAAACATTAAACTGAGGTCTCATCTGCCTGTTCACACGGATGTTTTAAAGATTAGATGGCACAGTTCAAAATCTCAATATCCTAGCCAAATTCCTCCAGATAAAGTTGGTCACTCAATTCTTGGGTGTTCGTTATATTTGTTTACAAATAAACTTAGAATTGTAAAATCCTGTAAAGAGCATTGGTAATTTTTGACGACATAATAAAGTGCAATATTGAATGCAAATATTATTAGTTTACATTATTCAGATTAGAAACTCAGCTTGTGGAGACTCTCAATCTACGCATTTATTACATCTAGACCTGTGGAGTCCTGTAGCTCAGTGGTTAGAGCACTCACCTCGCAAACGAGAGACCTGGGTTCGATTCCTGGCAGGGCACAACCTAAGTGAAATTTCTTTACTCCACATGTCTCTGTTTCCCTAGCAGTAAGTAGGAACCCGATTGTTAGTCAGTTGGCGGATCGCTTTTCCTGGGATAATAATTATAATGTCACTTCAATCCACGACTGTTTGTGGGACACTGCTGTGCACAATTGGCTGCCGCATTTCACCCACAAAGTATACAGTCAATTCACTTTCCAGTATGTTCTGTGAAGTGCTTTGGGATTTCTAGAAGATGTGATAAGGCGCTATATCAAATGCAAGGATTATTATTATTTAGGCTCGACTACCCCAACTCCCTGCCTTCAGCCTCTCTGCTCCCACCCTCTGGAACTCCATCACACAGTCTCTTTGCCTCACTCCCTCGCCCTTCAATGCAAGTCTCAAGACCCTCCTCTTCAACTGCGTCTTCGGTCACCCTCCTACCCCTACTCTCACTGCCCTCCACCCCTCCTGATCCCAATCCCCTGCTTGGGTCCAAATCTCTGACTGTCCAGCGCTTTGGGACATCCTCCCGATGTGAAATGGGCTACATAAACGTAATTTTTTGTTGTGCGGTGCACCAAGTGAGTATTGGGCTCGGCTGTAGTGCTGTCTGCTCTTACAGTTAAATACTCTGCCAACACTCAGTGCCCACGCACACGCATGTAAGTACCCTAAAAGCAGAGTGTAGAATTGGCCCACAGCATGAGTCAATACCTTTGGGTGAGAAGAAAAGTCAAAAAGTTGCGAACTCTTCATTGTGGTCTCGTAACTGACCCGGACAATGGTTTTCTGTGTAATCGGTAGCGTTGTGCTGCATAATTTGGTCTCAGTCCAGGATAAAAGATAGTACTATGGCTGGAATCAAGTGTACAGTATAATTGGGGAATTAGCTAGCAGTTTACAAAAGATTATTGAAAAGCAAGATAAAAATATGTTCGCGGCAGAGCTTGAGCGAGTGAGAATGAGCCTCTGTGTTTCATGCTGCTGATCTATACTCTCCTTCAAAGTTGACCTCAACTTGGTTCGGACATCCAAAGTTTTCAGTTCAGATTTGTCCTGACAAGAAGTGGAAAAGTCACAGCGGGTTCATCAAAATTGCAGACCTTTATGAGGCTGGTAGAGAAATACAGTTCAGCCCTGAGCTGACATTATAGTTTCAGAATTCCAAACAGTCCCAGGCTTTAAGGCCATTTAAGATTGCACAGAATTGTGGAAAATTGCTAAATTATGAAGTCTGTTTTCTGCTGTTCTTTTTAAAATAAAGTCTCCAATTTAAGATTGAATTGAAGAATTTTCCATATTCCAGCGTAAATTTTAAGATGCGATACTTTCACTCTTTTAGACGAGTTGGAATTTCAGGCCTATAACTCAGCAGGTTTTACAGGCAGCCCCGAGGAGAATTGATGTTTACATAAATAAAAATTGATGTTCCCCTACAAATACAGTCACTACATTTTACAGCAAGGCTCTTTGAGATGTTACGACAATGTGAAAAGGCTCCATAATCAAATGCAAGGATTATTATTATATACAGGATGATGTCTATTCTGTATTAATCACGACTAGCATTTAGTTCCTTCTTTAGTTTCTTAGCAATAATAGTAATCATACTCACATTTGATACAGTGTCTTTTCACTCATAACACCTCACATATAATCTGGTGATTGATCTCATAATAATAATCCTTGTATTTGATAGAGCGCCTTATCACGTCTTCAAGATGTCTCGAAGCGCTTCACAGAATATACTGTAAGGTAAATTGACTGTATATTTTGTTGGCAAAAACAAAGTAATGTAAGCAAACGAAGGCCAATATTAAAAGTTTTTGTTATAAATCAAAAATTATGATTATAATTTTTTTGGACTGATATGCCAGATATATATAGTTCTTTTTGGTCAGCCATCTGACAATTCCAAACCAAACTGAGATCCATATACACAATACAAATTTCATTTGTATAGCGCCTTTCATGTCCCAAGGCGCTGGACAGTCAGGGATTTGGACCTGAGCAGAGGATAGTGGAGGGTAGGAGGGTGGCTGAAGGCTCAGTCGAAGAGGAGGGTTTTGAGACGCGCCTTGAAGGAGACAAGAGAGGAAGGCAAAGGGACCGTGGGGTGGAGTTCCAAATAATAATCCTTGCATTTGAAAGGGTGAGGGCTGAAGGCCTGACGGCCGATGATAGGAGGGGTCGGACGGGGGACGTGGAGCAGGTCACAGCCTGCTGAGTGGAGGGAGCGGACAGGTTGATATGGGGTCAGCAGGTCCCAATATTGGGGATGGGAAAGCTGTGGAGGGCCTTGAAGGCGAGGATAAGGATTTTGAATTCTATCTAAATGTTTGACACCGACACATAAAGATTTCCCTGGATCTAAAATGGAATGTGTACTCTCTGGGACAGTGAGGTCATCACTACACCCGGGACAGTGAGGTCATCACTACACCCGGGACAGTGAGGTCATCACCACACCCGGGACAGTGAGGTCATCACCACACCCGGGACAGTGAGGTCATCACTACACCCGGGACAGTGAGGTCATCACTACACCCGGGACAGTGAGGTCATCACCACACCCGGGACAGTGAGGTCATCACTACAGTGAGGTCATCACTACACCTGGACAGTGAGGTCATCATCACACCCAGGACAGTGAGGTCATCACTACAGTGAGGTCATCACTACATCTGGGACAGTGAGGCCATCACCACACCCGGGACAGTGAGGTCATCACTACAGTAAGGTCATCACTACATCTGGGACAGTGAGGCCATCACCACACCTGGGACAGTGAGGTCATCACCACACCCGGGACAGTGAGGCCATCACCACACCCGGGACAGTGAGGTCATCACCACACCCGGGACAGTGAGGTCATCACTACACCCGGGACAGTGAGGTCATCACTACACCCGGGACAGTGAGGTCATCACTACACCCGGGACAGTGAGGTCATCACTACACCCGGACAGTGAGGTCATCATCACACCCGGACAGTGAGGTCATCACTACACTTGGGACAGTGAGTCATCATCACACCCAGGACAGTGAGGTCATCACTACAGTGAGGTCATCACTACATCTGGGACAGTGAGGCCATCACCACACCCGGGACAGTGAGGTCATCACCACACCCGGGACAGTGAGGTCATCACTACACCCGGGACAGTGAGGTCATCACCACACCCGGGACAGTGAGGTCATCACCACACCCGGGACAGTGAGGTCATCACTACACCCGGGACAGTGAGGTCATCACCACACCCAGAACAGTGAGGTCATCACTACAGTGAGGTCATCACTACACCCGGGACAGTGAGGTCATCACCACACCCGGGACAGTGAGGTCATCACTACACCCGGGACAGTGAGGTCATCACCATACCCGGGACAGTGAGGTCATCACTACACCCGGGACAGTGAGGTCATCACCACACCCGGGACAGTGAGGTCATCACCACACCCAGGACAGTGAGGCCATCACCACACCCGGGACAGTGAGGTCATCATCACACCCGGGACAGTGAGGTCATCACCACACCCAGGACAGCGAGGTCATCACTACAGTGAGGTCATCACTACACCCGGGACAGTGAGATCATCACCATACCCGGGAAGTGAGGTCATAAGAACCTAAGAAATGCCAGATGAAAAGATAATAATAATAATAATCCTTGTATTTGATAAAGCGCTTTTCACGTCTTCGAGACGTCTCAAAGCGCTTCACAGAATATATTGCAAAGTGAATTGACTATATTTGTGGGCAAATCGCGGCAGCTAATTGCACACAGCAGTGTCCCACAAACAGTCGTGGATTGAATGACCACATTTTTTTTTAAGGATTATTATCCCCAGAAAAGCGAATCGCCAATCGACTAACAACCATGTTCTTACCTTCTGCTAGGTAAGCAGAGGCTTGTGGAGTAAGGAAACTTGACCAACATTTCACCCTATCGGGAATAGAAGAAGTCAAAGGAATAAAAAAGACCAAGTCCATTTAGTTTGCCTTACATCTTCCTGGCGGTTGCATGCACATATGTCCCACACTATCTATGTACTATATCCCATAATTTTATTATTTCCTAAAAGAAAACTATCTAATCTGTGTTTGAAAGGGAGGGAGCGAGGCAAAGGAACGATGGGATGGAGTTCCACAGGGTGAGGTTTGAAGGCGGGGGACGTGGAGCAGGCCACAACCTGCTGAGTGGAGGGAGCGGAGAGGTTGATATGGGGTCAACAAGTTGCACTACAATGATACCATCACTACAGTGAGGTCATCACTACACCTGGACAATGAAGTCATCACTCCAGTGAGGTCATCACTACACCTGGGACAGTCAGGTCATCACTACACCTGGGACAGCGAGGTCATCACTACACATGGGACAGTGAGGTCATCACTACACCTGGGACAGTCAGGTCATCACTACACCTGGGACAGTGAGGTCATCACTACAGTTAGGTCATCACTACACTTAGACAGTAAGGTCATCATTACAGTGAGGTCATCACTACACCTGGGACAGTGAGGTCATCATTACAGTGAGGTCATCACTACACCTGGGACAGTGAGGTCATCACTACACCTGGACAGTGAGGTCATCACTACATCTGGACAGTGAGGTCATCACTGCACCTGGGACAGTGAGGTCATCACTACACCTGGACAGTGACGTCATCACTACACCTGGACAGTGAGGTCATCACTACATCTGGACAGTGAGGTCATCACTACCATCCAACCTCTACCATGTACAGGATACTTTCAGCGCTGACTTTTTCAGAGTAAAGTATTGCTCCGACATTTGCTAAATATAAATGGAGCATTTGGCTTGGATCCATTCTGGACCTTACATAGCCATGTATAGAATTGGAAAAGGCCATTGTGTATATCTCTGGCTGGCTGGTCACAAAGTTTTTTTTTAAAACAATGAAATGATCTTACTGCCCTCCTCTCCAACAGCCCTCAAGTGATGTCTTCGCTAAATAACATTGGAACTCCATCTTGAGTTTGCTGACACAGTCTCTAGCCCCATCAACTCTCTAAGTCGTCTATTCTACGTACTTGCAATTCTCTGTACACCTTCCCTCACCTGAACTTGAGTCCATGTCCTCCTTGCTTTATATTTCCCCCCCCCACGTTGAACGTATTGTTAAGGTTTAGTTTTTCTTTGCCCTTTTGGATCTTGCATACTTTAATAAGATTTACCTTTGACATTATGCAGAGGTTTTTTTTAAAAAAATGATGCCACAAAGAGTGAACCCACGTTTATATTCAGAACGTATCAGTGCTGAGCTGAAGTATCTTGGCAAGTGCCAAAACTGGTCCTTTACACCAGTCATTTCGTTCACGTTGTCTTGTGGGAGAAACAAATTGTTCTTTCAGTTCTGATTGTGTGTCCAGGGGATAGCATGACACGAGTGAAATTCAAGGCTGTTTGCAGGCTTCGGGGGATCATGAACCAGGCTGAGGAACAATGCTATCAGGGCAGTGATAGAGTGGAACAGGGGAGGGGCCCCAGCTTTGGCCAACAAACAATTAAGACAAAGTGACAAGTGCAGATGCAGTTTTAATATCGCAGTTTATTGTCTTTTTTTGTTTTGGGAGAAACAAGAAATGTCTGATTGAAAGCTTATGTGCAGAGTTAAAAGACTAAATACAACTTATGATAATAATAATACTTGCATTTGATAAAAACGCCTTATCACGTCATTGAGATGTCTCTAAAGTTTATTCGGATAAGAATATTGATTGAATGAGTTTCTTGCACCAGTTTTCATATCTTTTTTTTGTATCTTCCAGCGCCATTTAACTCTTGTACTCTTTTTATTCTGTTGTGAAACAGCCTGCTTTTGGGATGTGGGGAGGAAAGTGAAAGGAATTGAAATCAAGGATCACAAACCGTATGAAGTACAAACTGTTAGCGAATCGCTTCCGGACTGTACAGCATTTCTCAGTGATAACCTCACTCACACGGTACAACATTCCAGAGCCTTACTCACAGGCGATGTTATCAGGATGTACTACGTCAGCAGTAATATTTGGTTCTTCCGGAGTGGGAATGTGTTGGGGGTGGGGGGGCTGTGGAGGGAGGAGAGAGGAGATACCCTTTCAAAACGCCCTTGAACTGGCACTAATGTAAGCCTGGCTCAGTTGATAGCACTCTCGACACTTACAATATAAATTATATTTATATAGCGCCTTTCGGTTGGAAGGACATCCTAAGGCCCTGGACAGTCAGGGACTTGGACACAAGCTGTGGATCGGGGAGGGTAGGAAGGTGGCTAAAAGCTCGGATTTTGAGAGGCGCATCGAAGGAGGCAATGGAGGGTGCGAGGTGAAGGGAATGTGGGATAGAGTTCATAGGGTGGGGGCAGTAAGGCTTAAGGCCCGGCCGCCGATGGTGAAGTGGGCCGGACAGTGAATATGGAGCAGGCCAGAACCTGCTGAGCGGAGGAAGCTAACAGGCTGATATGGGGTCAGCAGGTTGCAGAGGTAGGGAGGAGCAAGGCAGTGGAAGGTGTTGAAGGTGAGGATGAGGATTTTGAACTCTATCCTCTGGAGGATAGGGAGCCAGTGGGGCTGGCAGTGGAGGTGATGGGGTCACGGAGCCTCGGGCCAGAGAGGACTTGAGCTGCAGAGGTCAGGATGATCTTTGTCAGAAGGATGTGGGTTCAAGCCACATGTTAGGATTTTGAGCTCACAGTTGAGGCTGATGCTCTAGTACAGTGTTGGGGGAGCGCTGTGTTGGCAGACTGTGTGACTTGGCCGAGAAATCAGCCTTCCCATTGCCTGAAAATAATGGGAATCTGGCCTCAAGCTTGGCTTTCCATCTCGTGGAGGTGGGGTGAAAACACCTTCTCTTCTCTCCCTCCCCTCGCATTCCCCTACCTCCTTCCAGTCCACCATCTTCACCTCTCCTGCTCCCTCCCATGTCATTTGTAATAATAATCCTTGCACTTGATAAAGCATATTTAATTTTGGGATGACATTGCAAAGCGCTTGCCGTACATACTGTAGTGACCGTGTGTTTTGTAGATGAACGTTGAAACATCGCAACAGCTACAAACGAGGCGAGGGAGGTTGTGAGTGGAGAGTAAAGTATTGCTAGCAGGAGGGAAGGCCAGAGGGAGACTGGCCCTAGGCCGCTCTTCTGCACCCCTGGTGGCTGGTCTTAGAGATAAATGTAGAAACCTGTTCTTTTTGGTCAGCCGGGTGTCTGACACACGTGGAAATCCATCACCATGCTTAAGAGCATCCAAACCAATCTTGAAAATTCCATCCCACCTCAACATAAAAATCCCAGAGATAGATTGTTGGAATGGAATGTGCACTCTCTCCCTGGAGGGACTCATCCTGTTCATCTAATTCTGGAAAATATTAGGCGCAGGTTGGCAAGAGCCAAGGCTTGGGTACGCCAGAGTGTGCTTTGGCGTAACTGCTGGAGTCTAACCAGCTAAAACCACAATCCTTGCCATTGATATTGCTCTCAGGCAAGCTTTCCGGCTGCTTGTCTAGTTTGGACCACTCTTATCTGTTAGGGCTTTGGCTTGTAGGGTTAACAGAAGCTTAGGGTTAACAGGAGCTGAGTGTGAAGATTCCCTTCTCCCAGTGACTTGTCTGCCCTTCCAGGACCTGCCGATGAGCCCGGCTATTGTTGTTGTAGTTGGTGAGAGAGAAAGGAGGCCTTCAATTCATCGAATCAGCCAGTGACGTCTCGAAGACGTGATAAGGCACTATATCAAATGCAAGGATTATTATTACAACTAAAATATTTGAAAATATTTTAAATAATTTTAAGTACTGAAACTCTTTATAATATAGTTTAGTTTTATAGAGCAACTTTCACATTGGGGAGGATATCTCAAAGTGCTATACACCCCACTGCCGTGTTCCTGGAGCGTAACTTCTTCAACACCTTTGCCTTCACTGTTGCTTGAAGGTGTATTTAAAAGACTGGTGCATTGTCACAGCGAATGCCTTTGACACCCTGTTCTGTAGTCACAGTGAATTGAATGCCTTTGACACCCTGTTGTCTTCTGTTTTGCAGAGGGGCGCTTGCATCTTCAGGACATTCCATCTATAACCAGCAGAGGGCACCTGGAAGCCACCCCGGACCTGGTAGTGGACTCTTCCTACTACAGCAACTTTTATCAGCCATCTCTGTACCCAGCTTATTACAACAACCTTTACAACTATCCACAGTACCAGATGGCAGTGGCAGCAGACTCGCCTGCTTCTGACGTGGGCTCCACACTGGGAGGGACAACTGTGAAAAACAGCCTTCGGGGGCTTTCAGCGTCCATGGTGACTGGTCAGACAACAAACCAGTGGCAGGTAGGATTTGCTGTGCACCCCATTGTTTCACGTTAAGTATACTCGGGCCAGGTGCTGGAGGGCAACAGTGGAATTGTTCCCCAGTTTAAAGGAAAATGGGGTCAAAATGTCTTGGAATAGAGCACTCTCTCTCCCCTCTCTCACACACATGAACTCTTCCCCTCCCCTCCCCCCCCCCCCACACACACATACATAAGCTCTTGAGCACACCACATGTAATGTCTCTCTTTCCGACTATCGCATACACACACATGAACTCTCTCTTCCCCCCCACTCCCTCTCTCTTTTCTCCCTCTCTCTCTTTCACACGCGCAGATTAGATATGTTTGGTATGGACAGCTGACTAACCATCAGCTGATGTCCCAGAACTTATTGGGACAGGGTCCTGGAGCACTGACCAGTTATCCTAACCTTGTTACAGGACTGAATGTTTATTTGATGCAGAAACACAAGTATATTAATTTTAGTCAGCCAAGTGTCTGACACCTGCGGAAACCCATCACCATCCTTAAGAGTATCCAAACCAAACTGTGAATTCCATGAATTGCACCAACACATGGAAATCCCAGAGATGGATTGTTGGAATGGAATGCGCACTCTCTCCCTGGAGGGACACATCCTGCTTTCCTAATACTGGAAAGCATTAAAGCATTAGACGCATGTTGGCAAGAACCAAGCTTTGGGGACTGTAGACTGTGCGTTGGGGTATTGCCATTGATCTCGCTACATTTAATAAACAAGTCATGCAGCCTTGAGTACTACAACAACAACAACAAAATTATGTTTGTATAGCGCCTTTCACGTCGGGAGGATGTCCCACTACTGACCGTCTCTCATTTGTGGTTTAAACCTAATCCATTTGTTGCAGATTGACCCCAATAATTATCTCCTTTTTACGTACCAGCTAAACCCAACATGTTTTCATGTTGGGTTTAGCTGGTGCATCCCATAAGCTTACCCGTCCATGTACAGTGCACTGTATATTGAGAGCAAAAGGATTTACTTTGTCACTTGCTTTGATTTTCAGAGAAATGAAAGTGACGAGAAGGTAAGATGCTTGTTATATCCTTGCCCCTCTTTACAGCTATGATTTGTTTTTGCCCCAACAATTTTAAAGAGTCTTATGCACAATTGTTTAATTAATTATTATTAGGTACAACACATCAAAAAAAATTGCTCACTAAAATCCACGACTGTTTGTGTGACACTGCTGTGCACAATTGGCTGCCATGTTTCATCCACAAAATATACAGTCAATTCACTTTATAGTATGTTCTGTGAAGCACTTTGAGACATCTCATTGACACGATAAGGCGCTCTGTGAAATGCAAAAGCAAGGATTATTATTATTAAACTTCATCGCCCTCAATTTCCCAGCAGATCAATTTCAAGATCCTCACTTTTACCTACAAATCCCTGTACATGCTCAGCTTCCTCCTTTTATGACCTTCTCCAGGCTCAGACTCAGTTTGTATATTTAGAAAATATCAGACCCTTATATTACACAGACAAGCATATCCTGTGGATATTATGAGACCTAGCATCTGTAACTTATGGAGAATATTAGACTCTGTACATGAGAGAGTATCAGATTCTTTGCATATTATAGAGATTATTTCAGACTATATACAATAAAACTCATATAAGTTGTGGAGTCCTGTAGCTCAGTGGTTAGAGCACTCGCCTTGCAAGCGAGAGACCTGGGTTCCAGGCAGGGCGAAACATTGGGCAAGTTTCCTTACTCCACAAACCTGATAATAATCCCTCAATAAAAAAACCTAATAGTAAATGGTCACTTTATTCCACAACTGTTTGTGGGACACTGCTGTGTGCAATTGGCTGCTGTGTTTCGCCCACAATCAATTTGCTTTACGGTATATTCTGTGAACTGCTGCGAGACATCTAGAAGATGTGAAAAGCGCTATATCGAATGCAAGGATTAGTATTATCATTCGGGACTTAATTTAATTTAATATGACTTATGTGAAATACAAGTTGAAAACTAAGTCGTATAAAAGCAAATTTAATCAATAATTTACACTACCCATGTATAATTGAACGCAGCTGGTGAGTGTGCATGTGGTGACAGATCAAAACTAAGCTTCCTGCGATTCAATGCATCTTGACCTATCACCACATGGTCAACTTGCCGGCAAGCATTGGAATTGCATTGACGCGGGAAATGAAGTTCTTCTGCGCATGTGTCGATGGGTCAAGACTGCAATTCCCGCGCTTCAATGTAGCCGGCTGGAAAGTGAGAATACATCAACGGTCAGGACGTCATTTCCCGTGATTCGATGCAGCTGGTAAGTGCGTAAGTAATGGAGATAGGGGAGCAGCAGCAGATGAGTTAGGAGGTGAATAAAACAAGTAGTGCAAATAAATGTAAGTAGTTTTGATAGGAAACTGAATGGGACTCAGGTGAATGCACGACTTGTGATTTTACAATTTATAAAGATAAGACTTATGTAAGTTTTACTGTATATCATAGAGAATATCAGATTCTGTGTATACTATAGAGAATATTAGACTGTATACATAGAGAATATCACGCTCTGTGTATTTTAAAGAAAATATCAGACGTCAGCCTAGTTCAGTTGGTAGTACTCTTGCCTCTGGGTCAGAAGAATGTTGGTTCATGTTCCATGTCTCACGGTGGGACTTTGAGCTCATTGTTTAGGCAGACACAGTACAATGTTGGGGGAGCTTTGCACCGTTGGAAGTGCCGTACTTCGGATGAATCTTTGAACCAGATATCATCTGCTTGTTAAAGATTCCATGGCAATATTTAAAAAGGAAAGGCTTTCTCCTGGTGCTGTGGCCAACAATTACCCCTCTCAAATAAAAATGACAATTTATTTTAATGCTTTTTGTGGGATATTGCTACGTGCAAATTGGCTGCCATGTTCGCTTGCGAATGCACAGGCATTACACTTAACAGTAAATCCTGTGAAGCGCTTTGAGATCTTTCAACAATGTGATAAAAGCACTATAAAAGTGCTTTTGATCACCCTCCTTTCCCCCTTGGACTCCACCCTCCGCAATCCCAACCCCCAGCTTGGGACGTCCTCCCAACATGAAAGGCGCTATACAAATTTTGTTGTTGTTGTATATTAACTGCAAGGATTAAAACATCAAACCCTGTGTATGTCATAGAGATCAGAAGACTCTGTATGTTAGAGAATAGTGGACTGTATATTGTGTTATAAACTCCTGATAACTCACCACTCCAAAGGAAAAGGCCTAGTGATGAGTTATCAGGAGAGGCGAGTTAGGCATATGTAAAAATCCACAAATAAATATGGCCGGGATATAGACAGAATGATGACTTGAGGGATGGTGACAAATTAAGCCGGGGTCAAGTTATCAGGAATTTACTGTATTATAGAGAATAGTATGCTGCACAGAATCCTGCAAAAGATTCTAACCTGCCTTATAAATGAGTTTGCTGGTCAGCACTTCCAATGTATATTGCATTATGTGAACCGTGAGTTCAAAGTTCCCAATGAGGTGAGAGTGCTACCAACAGAGCCTGGAAGAGTCAATGGCCTGAAATTACAATTACAGTGGTCAGAAAGCTATGGGACGTCTAACGTGGACGGAAATATCGATTTTGAAATTCCGGATTGAATCCAAAAGTGAAGCATCTACTCTTGAATCTCGCATTTCTGGTAAGTTTAAATTACATGTTCTCTTTTCAGAGAAAAAAACCTTATATATAAATTGATTGTATAAACGTACACCCAAAAATGTTTTTGAAGTCTCTAATACACTTACAAATTCTACACTAAACTTTAGGGCATAGTTGCAACACATCTACTTTTCTAGTTGCTTCAGAAATTGTTTCTGTGGCTGTAGTCACCTGTTTCACAGTTAAAACTCCCTTTTTTGTGTTCTCTCAGATGAGTGTCGTTTTCTAGCTACACTCCATCCACCTCAGAGCTCAGAGACTACACATGGATATGTCAGGAGGCTCAGAAACTGCTGGCAATGACAAGGATTTGTCACTGACAAACATCTGCCAAGGGAGGGTAGGCAAGAGGATCCACTGGCTGCAGTGCATCTTTATGGAATCTGCTGAAACATCTTGAAGCCTTGCAGACGAGATATGCCAGCCACAAGAAGCACGTACGTGCCTTCTCCACGATCACTTTGTCCCCCTCAACATCCCCGAGCCTTGTGGAGGGAGAGTGCTTGTTCAGTTGAACCAAGCGCAGTGTCATTGTGTCACCAGCAGCTCATGTTATGCTGTACTGTTGCACTTCACCTTATCGATAGCTCATTCATGAGGGCAATGTCTGGATGTCTTTTCATTTGAAACTGATGGTAGTGGGAATTACAAACTCACTGCTAAGGGCAAAATACGCCACTCTGTTGGCCTTTAATAGTGTGTTTGTACTGTAAAATGTTATACAATTGGACAGGTTTGTTTCAGTCAGTCTGTTCACTGCTCTGATGAGTACCGAGTTACCCTCAATCATTCTGCTCTGGGATGTTTCCATTCAGAGGTTTGTGAAGGTAGCTGTTTTGAAGGCCTTCCCACAGGAGTTTATTCACATGAAGTACTTCAGAGCACTGTACAGTAGTGAATATATTTATAGTTATCAAAGAAGAACTTGCATTTTTATAGTGCCTACAATGTCGAACAACTCAAAGCCCTTCTCAGGAACCCCTTTGTCTATTGTAGTGATTGTTTCCATTACAGCTGCACAGCTTATTTCACAGAATATATTATTCTCCTGTAATAATTTCCAGTGCTCACAGTAAAAGACTGACTTGTGCCTCCAGTCTATTCTTTCAAACTCAGTTCATACATTGGCTGACCCTTTCACTACAGTGGCCTCTCTGCCTCTGAGGTGAAGCAATTCGAGCCATAAATTTAATGATGAGCAAAGAATAATCCTCAAGAGTATTCACACAACACACATACATGGACTGGCACAAGGTGGAGATAAAAGACAAAAACTGAGAATGAGAATGTTGGAAATATGAAACAAAAACGATAAAGCACGAGAAACATTAAAGCAATCCTTGCATTAGATATAGCGCCTTATCACGTCTTTGGGACGTCTCAATGCGCTTCACAGAATATACTGTAAACTATATTTTGTGGGTGACACACGGCAGCCAATTTCGCACAGCAGTGTCCCACAAGCAGTCATGGATTGAGTGAATTGGCCAATCAGTGGTGTGGGTTAAGTGATAAGACATAGACCGATTGCTGATAGTGTATTTGGCTTTTTATTTGTTCGTTTAGCAGTTCGCTTGGGTTAGTTGCCAGGCAGGTAATATTGAACTCTTTTTCGTGCCACTGCAGCAAGTAGTGGTAAACTGTTCGGCTGACCTTGTAAATGATTTTAGTGGAAATAACAGAAGGTGGCGCTAATATCATGGTGTGTTGAACTCTTCGTGCTTTGGTTTCTCTGACATTTGCCATTGATTTTCCTTTCGGGAGTTGTGTAAAATCGTAGGACACAGGTGACCTGACAAATAACACTGGATGAAAAACTGCTCAGCCCACCCTAATAGTGTAGTGGATAGAGCTGTGGCTTAAGGACCAATTTGCTGGTTCTTGTCTCAGACACAACTCAACAAGAGCTATACCAGGAGGGCAGAGGTGTGTATCCATGGGGAGAAATATTAGAAAAACATAATTGGACACTCTTAAGTTATTTAAAAAAAAACACGGATGGAGCACTCGTCAGCAAGACACAGGCAAAATGGCAACTTGCTCTTAAAGAGGAGCTCGGGACATAAGGTGCCTTTCTTCCAAGGACACCCACCCCAAATCCATCACGCCGACTTATGAGGACCTTGGCTCCAAGGCTTTTTTTTTGGTACTCGTCCATTCAGTTTTAATTTTCTCCCTTTTTTTTAATTTGCTAAGTGAAGTTATGCCCCACTTACCCCCTTTAAGCGAATTAGACTGAAATGTGTTCCTCAAGGCAACGAGGGCTGACCTTGTAGACAACCCCCCCCCCACCCTCATCCCAAACTCGCTAGGCCCCAAATTGTCTAAATACAATGCGGACTTGATACCTGTCTTCACGACCCCCCGAGCAAGTCAGGTGCCCGGATTGCCTCTCGGACAGAACAAGCCCACCCTGAGCCTAGTAACCAAGTGCTCAAGTGAGCTCTATTCCAGTATTTCCTCTTCGTGGGGGCAGATCATACTTTAATTTTCTCCCTGTTAGGGTAATATATATCCTCCAGCACCTCTGGGGGCTGTGGTTTCAGCCACTACATCCCCAATCTGTGGAATTCCCTGCCTTAATCCCTCTGCTTCGGCTCTTCTCATCTATCTTTAAATCCCACCTTAAGACCTACCTCTTCGACTGCGTTTGTTGTCACCTCCCCTTCCCCCTACAGTGGCAGCATCTAACCGTGCTCCCGTACAGCTCTTCAAGACGCTATCATGCATGAAGGATGCTGTATAAACACAGGTTGCCGTTGCTCCTGGCCCCAGATGTCTCATGCTGGGGGGCAGTTCCATGGTGCTGGTGACAGCCACGGTTTCCTGTTTGGGCAGCCATTGCAAAATCTCCAATTCTTCATCCCTGAGGCCAGATGGTGGTAGTGAATGTTAACAGTCACAAAACACCCAGCACCTGTTCACACAACGTCCACACACACCCTCTGCCAGGCTCAATTTGTTGTCCCGCTATCCCTAGTCCAAAGGCACGAGGTCAGATATAACACCCCTCACTGCTGCCCTGCCTGGTATGAGCTTTGTGATTAAATGATTCACTTTGTATAAATAACTACTAATTCAAGATTTAAAGATTTGCTCACTCGTTTTCAAATCCATTCATGCCCTTGAACCTCCCTACCTCTCTGACCTGCTTACTCCCCACTCCACTACCTGCTGCTTCTGCTCGACTGGCTCCAGCCTCCTGTTTGTCCCTCGTCCCCTCCGCTCCACCATCAATGGCCGTGCCTCAGTCACTACCCCTGAAACTCTGGAACTCTGTTCCTCAATCCCTCGCCTTGCCCACTCCCTGTCCACCTTCAAATACTGCCTAAAGACCTTTTTGATTGTGCTTATGGTCATCTCCCCACTCCCTCTCCCCCAACTCGTTATCAGACTCCACCACTGTCAAGCTCTCTGGGACGGTACCCTGCACGAAGGGCGCTATATAAATGCAAGTTAAAATACTTGTGTTTTTGCATATTATTAAAATACCCAAAGAGTTAACAAAAGCAAGAAGATTAACATCACAGTTAGGGGTGTTATACCTGACCTTGTGTCCCTGCACAGATTTATCTGAATGTGGTTAAGCAGGAAGGAGTTCTGCAAACAATGATAACGTGTGCAGTGCAAACGTGATGCCAACAAACAGGGTAATCTAAAGGTCATGCAAACTAGGTCATGCAAACAGGGTGACCAAAAAGTCGTGATAACTACCCTATTATCTAAAAAAAATCATAATTTCTTCTAAGACTTTTTGGACATTGTAAATGGTATCACGATTTTTTGGTCACCCTGTAGTTTGGATGCCTCATCTGTCCTGAGTTCCTTGACTCAGGACACATGAGGGATCAAAACAAGAATCTCCTGATTTGCATCACAGAATAACATAGACAATGCTGTGTGCTCTTGAGTATATAGTGCTCTGCATGTGAGGTAGAGTCTCAGAGCACTTAATAATAATCTGTGCATCACGTCATTGAGACGTTTCAAAGCGCCTCACAGAATATATTTTAAAATGGATTGATGAGCGAAACGTGGCAGCGAATTACGAGTAGCAGCATCCCACAAACAGTCGTAGATTGAGTCATAGTATGGGGCAAGGGGGGAGGCACAGTCAAAGAGGAAAGTCTTCAAGCATCACTTAGCGTCACTCTTACCAAGCGAGCCACGGAGGCAGGCCTGCACCGTTTTAAAACATTTTTATTTTATTTTCCGATTGAGAAGCTCAAATTTCCTCATAGCCTTGGCCTTATTACCGTCTGTATTTTTAAGATTGGTGCAGAATTTTGGAAAATTCTTAAATTCAGATTTAATTTAGAAGTTGATTTTGTCTTAAGAAGAGAATAAATTACTAACTTGAGAAAATTTTAAATATATTAATAATAATCCTTGCATTTGATATAGCGCCTTATCATATTGTTGACACGTCTCAAAGCGCTTCACAGGATATACCCTGTACTTTGAAGTGGTTTACACTGGCTTTTGTGAATCTGCACAATCTTAAATTTTCAGGCATTGACTTTAATTAAGGTTGAGACTTCAGTTTGGATGTGGGAATGTCATTTGTCCACTAGGCTACCCTGTTTATTGGCATCATGTTCACACACACACACACACACACGCATCATTATTTGCAGAACTCCTTCCTGTTTAACCACATTCCGATAAATCTGTACCGTCCTTTGCTCTTCAGTCACAGGATTCAATTTCAACCAATATGAAATTAACTCCAAAAGATTTAAGAAAACGTTTAAATCATTTTTACGGCATGTGTACAAGTGCAGTCAAGTGTGTGTGGCATGTTAATTTGTGACACTACCTTTTGCAGTCTATTTTAAATGATTTTATGTTTTTTTTCTCACTCTTTGCTTTCCCCTTTTTACACCTTGTGATGTGTTTTGTTGATGTGATCCGGTATGAGTTTTGTGATTAAATGAGTCACCTTGTATAAGTAACAGTACTAATAAAATAGCCTGATGGGTTAACAAAAGCAGGAAGATTAACATCGCATCACCAGATACTGATTTGACGCCATTAGAAATTTAATCCACGAAGAATAAATGTGAAGGGAAGTGGCGTTACCTAACGCAACAGTGGATTGAAGGCAAACCACTATTAATGTTGGGTTTTCAAAACTCTTCTTCTCTTGGGAATTTTGTGCACAGCAAAGTGGAAGGAAGTTGGCACTGAGAAACGGAACAGTGTTACGGCACGGAAACTGGCCGTTCGGCCCAACTAATGGTGTCAGTATATGCTGTACAAGCCTCTACCCTACTGTATGCCTCTAATCTCTTCTGTTTTATGCATACATCAAGTTTTTATTCTGGACTCCGGTGGGGCTGGGGGGAGGGAGGTAAGAGAGGGGTTTCTTAGAGCCAATTTGGCAATGGAATGTCAGAATCAAGCCAGCCCTTTGTGGCGGTCTCTAGTCCAGTTCCTGAGCCTGGCGGGTCCGCAGTATGACAGCACAGCCAGCCTGGATCATTGGCAGGACTTGGAAGGGCAGACCAGTCAGCTCCTGTTAACCCTGTAAGCCAAAGCCCTAACAGGAAGGGTGGTCCTAGTTGGACAAGCAGTAAGCAAGCTTACCTGACGGTGCTCTTAATGACAATCTATGTGGTTTCAGCAGTTCCCCAACACACATAAAAATATACAGTCAATTCACTTTATAGTATATTCTGTGAAGCGCTTTGAGACGTCTCAAGATGTGATAAGGAGCTATATCAAATGCAAGGATTATTTTTTCTTTCCATGGATCGGGAGGTGTGTGTAGATTTGAAAGATGGCCACAGGGAATGTAATTCTATTTGAAGACTGAGGGTGGGAGTTATGGTTGGGCAGAGCATCTTTACGTTCCTGATGTGAATAGGAAATTCGGTAAGAACTTTTGCTGCTTATGTTGAGGGAAATATTAAATGGGCTATCGTATCGTTAGGTCCATCGATATTGGATATCACTCTTCGCTTGATCTTTTCAAGACTGAAATAGGATGAAATAGGATAGCTGCCTGCACAACTATTGAGAGATTGTGCAAACAATGACATGGTTACGAGAATGAATGGGCTTTTACACAATTGGAAATTTCAGACAGAGTAGAGGTTTGCAGTAATAGCTTTGGTCTTTGGTACAAAAGCAATGATCTTATTATAACTCCCGAAAATTGTTTAATACAAATTGAAAGTAAAATATAATGGATGAACGTGATCACTCACTACCTGCTGTTTTTGATATTAGTCGGACTTGTGTTGAATTATTCATCGTAGCAACTTCAAATGTCATTTAATTTATTGTCAGTTATTGTATTTTGTTGAAATTGGTAATATATTTCTCAATCTCTAAGTGTTTAAATACTTCTTCACATAAAATTATCTTCTTCCTCATGTATGCATCAAATTAATAATAATAATACGTGCATTTGATATAGAGCCTTATCACATGATTGAGACGTCTCAAAGTGCTTCACAGAATATATTCTAAAGTGAATTGACTGTATATTTTCTGGGCAAAACACAGCAGCCAATTACGCACAGCGGTCATGGAATAGTGCCCAAATTATTATTATTTATTTATTTTGGTGGGATTATTACCCCTGTAAAGTGATCCGCCAATCAACTAACAACCGGGTTCCTACCTACTGCTAGGTAAACAGGGGCCTGTGGAGTAGGGAAACTTGCCTAAGGTTTCGCCCTGCCTGGGAATCTACCTTGATTTATTGCAACATGAAACCCTATTTCTTCAGGGTCAGTTCAATTCAGATTTAGCTGACTAACTTGCGCACTTCCCAAAGTAAAATATTTTTAGACATGGCCCCACAATTGCACCTAGTCTTAATCTGCAGGACTGTTTTGTCGTTACATTTCAAGATTGTACAGAATTGGGTAAAATTCTTGAATTCTACTCGGTTGCAATTTGGAAGGCATTTTTTTTATTTTTGCAGTTCTTAAAAATATCTGTCTTTCAAATTAAGGCTGAATCTAGCTGGAATTTCAGGACTGTGACACACTTTAAGTTTACCTCAAAAGAGTGAAGAACTGAGTTGACATCAGGAACCAGCAAACATCAGGATTTATATCAGGGTTCAAATCAAGATCCAACAATTTCAGAGGGAAGTTAGGAAGACCAGGGCACTGGACTGATTTACAAAACAGCCTGATGCTATGCTACAAATATGATAGTGTGGATAATCTGGAAAGATGACATCAAATGGGCCAAAGGGCCTTCTTCATCCAAACTGATCTTGTGATATTGTCTATGTGCCAAGTTATCGGGTCATTTAAAAATCTCAGTTTGTCTCAAGTTTTATATTATAATGTAATAATCCTTATAATTGGTATAGTGCTCTTCACATCAGGAGGGCACCTCAAAGTGCTTCACAGGATATAGTCTAAAGCATAGGTACTGTATAGTTTGTAATTGGATAGAACAAATGAAGAGGAAGTTTTTCTTTACCTAAAAGGGTAATTAATGAGTGCAACAGGTTGCCAGAAAGAGTGGTTGAGACCAGAACACTAGAGACTCATTACAAGAAACAGCCTGGTGCTGTGACAGAAAGATGGTAGGGTGGGTATTCTGGGAGGATGTGATCAAATGGGCCTTCTTCATCCAAACCAATCTTGTGATATTCTATATGAGCCAAAGTATCATGTACTTTAAACATCTTAACTCCTGCAGTTTGGCTCGAGTTGTTACATAATAATCCTTACATTTGATATAACGCCTTTCATGCAGGGAAGAAGTCTCAAGAGTAGTTCACGCTCTGAAGCAGGTCTCCAACTAATTGATCCCCGCTAGGTGCTCCCTGGAATGCTTAGAGAATGAGCGATATCTACTGCCGTTTAGACAGTAAAGTTTATATTTTAATTTCAGGAAATAAAATGAAATACTTGTACTGCATTCTGGTTGCTTTTTCAATTGGATTAAATAACCACGCAGTTCTATCGTTCCCTCTTTGGAAGGCCACCTAGAGGCAATTGACCAGAGACCTGGTGGAGACCCTTGCTCTAAAATGTAACGACTGTGTAACTTGTAATGGGATATAAAAAATCCCCAGTCTTTGGGACTGTACATCTTACATATTGTTACTTATAAAGTAGTGTTTGGGTTGATGATGCTATAAAACACATAAGAAAATAAGAATTGCTAGATGAAAGGAGACCAAGGTCCATCCAGTTCGCCTTCCACCATTCTGGCAGTCGCATGCACATGTCATATCCCATTCTATATACTCTATCCCCAAATATCTATCCAATTTGCTTTTGAAAGAATCAATATTTTTTGCTTTCACTGTCTGTCTCCCTAGGTAGCCAGTTCCATACATTCACTACTCGCTCACTGATCTTTTATTTGTTGTTGTTGCAGCAGATGAAAACTCCAGAGAGCCGGTTTTCAGGCCACGGTGTGACTCCGCAGTACAGGATGCATACCTACTACCCCACTGCCTCGTATCTTGGCCAGGGCTTGAGCACGGCTGCTTGTGTCCCTCAGCTCTTCACCCTGGAAGATGGTTCCTCTTTCTCAGATGTTAAATCCAATGGTAGGTTGAAAGTCTTCTCTAGTTGTAACGTTTAAAAAATCTGTATTGATCAAGGTGTGTTTTCTGAATTTGCTCACATTCGGTTCACTCACATTTGTAGGATTCACCCACTTTGGATTGCCTATCTCCAATACACATCTAAACCTTTTATTCGGAGGCGATGAACTTTGCGTTCATCAAGGTAAGGCATGTTAGAATTGGGAAATAGAACATTTTCCCCCTTCTGCAACTTTCTGTGGCCCAAACCTTAAATAGCACAGGTCAGACGCAGGTAAACTATCCTCTACTCAGCCCCAAAAATGTGCAAAAAAAGACTACCCCTTCCAACTCCACCTCAAAAGGCTAATCCTGCTGCACTAATATTTCCATCTTGAAAACCAGCTCCTGATCAACTTCATACCAAAATGTTTTGGACTTTTCCCTGGGTTTTGTTCCTGTGTATTGTGACAGGCTGAGTGCAGTTGAAGTAACAGTACAGTGAAGTTTTCGTGCTGGCTTGTTCTTTGGTAAATGTGATCTGTTGACGTTTTCAGAAGTAATTCACCGTTAGTTTACAAAAGTGTGATGTTAAAATCTAAGGAGTCTCAAATACAAAAGTACAAAAGTTCTATTGGAAAGTAAACATAAAATTGTGAGTTTTTTTCCATCCTGATCATTCTTCCCCAATCTGAATCTCATTGACTTAGCAATAGTAACATTCCGTTTTTTAGATGTAACTAAACAACCACTTGTTAAACACATCACTTTGACCACAAATAACTTTTCACTTTCCAGAGAAAACCTTCACTTAAAATTTGACCTTCTTATGGGGGGTGGGGGGAGCTACTAAAACAGGAGGAGGCCTGACATTTCACTCAGTTTAGCATTAAAGGCCATTTAGTCATACATCGCTAAGATCAGGCAGAATATTGAAAACTGGCTTCCAGGATACTTTAATCCTAGAAGCCAGTTTTATACAGTTCTTAAGAGCCAACTTCCAAATTTAAAACTGAATTTAGGAATTTTCTAATGTTTTGCGCAATGCTAAATTTTAAGACAAAATAGGTGAAATTTCAGGTTTGGGTTTTTTTTCTTCTTAAAAATGAAGTTGTGAGGTAGAGAAAAAGTAAATAGGGCACTTGAACAGATGTTTCATTAGATTTAGTGTTTATCAACCCACCAGAGCTATCAATGACTTAGAGAGTTGGGGGAATCATTACTTAGAATTGGGACTATACTAAGGTTAAGACCAAAATATAAATTGAGAGGTGCATAAACCCACACAAATCTAACTAATCAAACCACTGGACGAGCTATCTATTGGATATTCAGTAATTAATGTATTTGCGTTTTCAGTAGACGTGATAAAATTCCACATTTAAAGAAGCTCAGAGAATTAACAGCAAAATAGTTAGCTGGATTGAAAATTAGCTTTGTCAGCGGGAAAGGGAAAAGGCTGATGAATGGAAAAAGCTTAATCTGTGGGGGAAGTGATTCAATAGTGTTCTAGGGAACTGTTCTGGGTTCCATAGTGTTCACACGATTTATAACTAATGTTTACAGCACATCATGGTGATCAGTAAACCTAATCAAATACAGTCAAACCTGTTTTCAGCAACCACTCAGGGGCTGGACCAAAGTGGCCTTTATATAAGTAAGGATTTGTTGGTGGTGTAGAAATTCTAAGTGTATAGAAAAAGACCCATAAATCAAACTTGTTTTCATAAAGCAATAAATCAATCACAAAATACAAATCGTTACTGTTTCCATGGGCCAAAGTTTCCACGAGCCCACGTGTAGACTCCCGCTAGACTCCTAGTGCATGCCAACGCTGCACTGAGCAGCCCACCGGACCAGATCTTGACCCTGAAAAGGGAGTCAGTACACTGATAAGGCTAATAAAGAATGGTTGTGTTAGTCAGGTAGTTGCTGAATAGAGGTGGTTTATTATGGAAAATCGATCAGGACTGTTCCAGGGTGGTTGTTAACCGCGGGTGGTTGATGTATAGAGGTGGTTGCTTTAACAACTTTGACCGTACTAAGATATATCTTTGAAGACATGAGTCAAAAAAGTTATATGAGGTGTAAGTGTACTATGCTTATATACTCAGACTCATCCCAACACTTGCCAGTTTTGAGACCAGTGTAACATAGGAGTTTAGCAGGTTTTTATCTTTCAGTTATGCCACGAGCCTGGCTGCTTTGGTGGTGGCAGGGAGAAGAAATTTTTATTCACTTAAGTTTTAAATATCTCTTATTAAAATATGTACATAACCATCCCTCCCCCCAAAATGTTTAGATCGTTTGTTTCCGAGAGGCGAGAAGGAAAAATGAAACTGAAAATGAAAAGGAAAACAAACTGTAAAAAAAAATTGGTCCCAATGGAAGGCAAATATTAAATGTGGTTATTCTGTGCATTTTGGAATTCCCATGGGTATTTGTGCTAAATTCATAAAAATGTTATAATATGCTAGGAACCAGGAACTTACAACTAATAGATGGGGGAACTGACATCCCATCAGTGAGCTGTGAGCTCTCTGGGATACAACAAAAACTTGAATTTATATAGTTCCCCTCACGCAGGGTAGCTTGACAGTGATAGGCATGGTCGAAGTGGAAGGTCTTCAGGTGCGACCTGAAGAAGGGGAAGGAGGAGGCAAGGTGGAGGGATTGAGGAAAAGTGTTCTTGGTTACAGCTAATCCAAGAGGTGATGCTCCATTTGTCCAGTGTCTCACTGCAGGCATTTCTATAAATATTACTTACTCTGTAAAAGTAGGTTTACTGAGAAATGTCAATTGCATTTCCCACTTTGTTGACAACCTAACAAATGCTGATCAAGTAGTTAGTATATTGATTGAAGCCCATTTAATGTGTATCAAATTCTCATCTTCCATTCTTCCACTCTCCACCCGAACAAATTGAGTTGTGACGGCTTGAGTTCTATGTGTGAAAATATTTTGCATGTGAAAATGTGTTTTAAGTGTGAAAACCTGTTGTACCGCTTTGCTGTTCGACAAGTCAGTACTGTGCACTCCTCATAAATGTAGAGTTTGCTTTCTGCAATGTTTAGTTTGCTTAACCTGAGACACACCCTGTTCACTTACTAAGGGATTTGGGTCAGATATTCAATATAACTGAAGTATCTTGAATTTGAAGTTTTGCTTGTTCACCTTCATCACCTACCAAGATAAAGGAACCCCCACCCTCAATTTATCTTATGAGAAATGTCACTTTTAAGTTGTGTGAGGAAAGGGTGTGCAAAGTGCCTTTACTCTGGATATGAACTATGTCGAATAGGTGTGTGAAGATGAACAATAAATGCTTTTGCAATGTGCATTGTGTGTTGGTCTGCAAGATTGCACATTTACTTGAGAGTCACCATCGCTGGGCCTTGGCACAAGTTTTCATCCAGCATCAATGGGCTAAATTTCAAAAGAATAGGTGTTTGATTAAAGCAGATTATGCATTTACGTTGAGTGGACTGTGCCTTTGAAGAGGAATTAAAGATCAGTGGTGAAGTCATTCCTCTTGATACATTATTTATTCACTCCGTTTAAATCTTGTGAGTGTTATTCAAGTTTCTTATTCCTCTGGTTGCAGCACTCATCTGAGCTTGTTTTTTTCCTGTAGAGATTAAAGGGCAAATTGTATCATTGGCATAGAGTTGCAGTGTAAAGCCAGATTGCTTTTTGCCATAATCTGTAATAGATGGATTTGACACAAGAGCAAGATTTCTGAAATTTCTCCTGGTTTTAGCCTTTTTTGAGGGGGTCAGTCGGGGTCTGACACATGCGGAAACCCATCACCATGCTTAAGAGTATCCAAACCAAACTAAAAATTCCATGCATCCCACCTACACATGGAAATTCCAGAGATATCTTTTGGAACAGAATGTGCACACTCTGGAAAGTATTAGGTGCAGGTTGGCAAGAATCGAGGCTTGGGGACCCCAGAATATGTGTTGCGGTACTGTTGGACTGTAACCAGCTAAAACTACTTAGCTTGCCATTGAGAGTACTACCTGGCAATCTTTCCTACTACTTGTCCAACTAGGACCATCCTACCTGTTAGGGCTTTGGCTTACAAGGTTAACAAGAGCTGAGTCGGAAGAATCCCTCCTCCCCATTGACTAGTCTGCCCCATTAAGTCCTGCCGATGAGCCAGCCTGGCTGTGCGCTGGAATACTGCGGACTGCTTGACTAAGGAACCGGACTACTGAGACCACCACAGCGGGCTGGCTCGATTCTGACATTTTGTTGCCAAATATGTCACCTTGGAGCCAGTTCAGCTCCCGCGAGATTGCGCTTACCTCCCCCCAGCAGGATAATCCCAGTTGGCCATTGGACATCTGATAAGCGTGGTTTTGAGCCCCCAATAAATGGATGGTAGATACCAGGAACTCCCTGCAAACTTCCTAGTGGGCAACACAGCTGAGAATGAAATGGTGAGAGCATTGCCGCCATCTTCCCATTGAGCGATGGTTCCACCAGTTAGAGGTGCAGTCCCAGACAGTACACTCAATGGCAAGCTATGCAGTCTTAATCTTAAAACCACTTCCTTAAAAATTAAGATTATTAAGAATTATGGGGAGAAAAATTAATTTAGACTTTGGTTGGAAGATTGTTTTTGTTTTTTGGAAGATCTTTAAGAATTTAAGTATTTTCCAAAATTCTGCACAATCTCAAAATTTTAAGATCCTGGTCTTCAGGCTTGTCAATTCAATATTCAATATTCAGGCTTGTCAATTCAATATTCGAGTGTTAATTTTTAGCAAAGATAAAACAAATTGGCACCTCATACTATTTGGGCCAGAGATGGAGCCCATAGATATGATCAGAGGAATAAGAAACAATCATAAAAGATTCACAAATATCTGAGGGGGAGGGGAAGAGAAGTTGTGCAATGGAAGAGAAGACTTACTGCTGCTGTTTAATTCCACTTTGACAATGTTTCTAGCGTAAGTTAATGTGTTGAGGATGCACACATCAAAAAAGAGCTTTAACTGGTAGAACTAAGAGTCTCCTGTCTTGCTATAAACATGTGTATTTAGGACTGGATGACGTGGTGGGTTACCATTTACCTCCGGGACCCGGGTTTAAATCCAGCCCACATTAATAGGTGACGGTTTCCTCCCTCTGCTGGCTGTTAGGATCCTATCTATGTGTGAAATTTGGACAGTCTCGACCCAACTCCTGTACTGGGTGTTTCCCCGCCTCAATTAAACTGACTCTAATTTCGCACTAATTTGTTAATCTCACTCACTCAGGGAGGCCTTAAGGGCAGCTGTTTTGGGAAACAGAAATGTCACAGTGGTGCAGTAGGAGGGGCTGTTCTGAGATTGACGTTAAAGCACATTGTTGGGGGTAGAGGGAGCTTCACTGTGCAGCCTCTTGTGCCCGACCTGACCAGGAAGTTTGCTTCAATGGAGAAAAGTTCCATTTCTCAACATGAACATCTCTTGATGAGCACAAAATTTCACTGCCAAAAAGGGAGCCTAGTGTACAATCATTTAAATTGTTTATCATGTTGGCACCCAAACAAAGCAGAACTCCGTGTCTTATCAGGTGATTGAGATCAACCGAGTAGCTCTGACCTCCCTTCAGCAATGCCACTCACTGCAGGGTCCCAGGAGACAGGAACCTCTGAGTTTCCTCAGGTAAAGCTTATCGACAGCGATCGCCAAAGAGTTCTGCAGGTTGCGATGTCTCTTCTAACAGGGCTGTGTTATCGCTGTTGATGGAGTGATGTTCCAGTACTGTGGTGGGTGAATGAATGGAAAGGTTGTGCTGGCGGTGCTATGTGAGCAGTACAAACACTGTTTAGTTTGCTTACCAGATTCGCCAAAGGAATACGAATGCGAGGACTTCTCAGCCTGAAACGGCTTCATCACCCAGAGGTAATGTCAGGGTCTGTTTGATCACAACGACGACAAAAAACAAACAAACGCTTGTGTCTGTTTCTATGAAGTCAGCATTTTTATTAATCTGTTTTAATTGGCACCATCTTGGTGAGCTGAATGCCCCTTCCTTCCTCCTCTCTTCTGTGCAGAGTATTTCTGTGTTCCTCGTGTGCTCTGCTCTTACTTTCACAACACTAGTCTGTGGGGTTTGATCTAACACATGTCCAGGGTAAATTGGTACAGGATTTTCGCAGGAGGAAGGGTGATTTTCTACAGGCACAGTATCTTGCAAGTAGTTTGTTGACAGTTCCAGCCACACCTAAACTTTTCAGGATCTCTGAAGGCCAAAGAGAGACCTTTGTTTCTTGCCCTCCCCTCCCTCCAAGCCAGTCAGTATAATAACAGCCCTAGGAATTAACATCTCTTCAATTGGAGACATTTAGCACCTGTGTACTGGCCTCACCCTCTTCTTTGCCATTCAGGAAGGTCATGGTGGGAACATTGAGATTGATACATGCAGATAATTGATGGTGTGCAGCTTTCAGATGTCAGTCCCGTTTCTTAACTCCATAGTGAAAGAGTATTCCCTAGGGGAAATGCTCTTCCCTAAAGGAAATGCTCCATAAATACCCAGCAAATGGGATTGATTATAGAATGGGTGAAAGCATTTGATCCTCAATCAAGCATGTTCTTGGGGCAACAAGGATTATTTGTGATGGGGCAAGCGCTTGCTGTAGTGATGGTTGTTATGTGTCAATTAACCTAAAGGGGAAGGCTTCAGTGCTGTGATCTGAGGTTCAGTAACGTTATCTTAGGTAAAATAACTCCAAGAGGTAAAATGGATGGGATGAAGTGCATGGTACAGTGGGTCTAATGTGCCTTTGGAAGAAGTGGAACTTGATGAACCAAATGGGCTTTCTCATTCCATGCGTTTTTATGTTCTTATTAATATTAATACCCAGAGAATGGACAATAAATCCAGGCTCTGCCAGTGTCTCTCAAATCCCAATATGAGTTTAGAGAATAAAACATCCTGCTTACACATACACAATGGTAGTGTAGTTATAGTAGGGGGGAGGGTATCTTACGTCAACATTTGGGATATTATACTTGCATTAAAATAATCCTTCCATATTCAAGGTAGGCGCTTTTACACACCCTGGCAACCAACAACAAATTGCATTTATATTCTTTTCAAAGAGCCAGCACAGACTCGATGGGACGAATGGCCTCTTTTTGTGCTGTACGATTTTATGATTCTATGATATGATTCTATGATATAGCACCCTTCATGTCGGGAGGTAGTCCCAAGGCAGTGGACAATGAGGGGTTTGCACCCAAGCTGCGGATTGGTTTCAGAGAGAGGTGCAGAGCAAGGGGGATGGAGGAGTGAAGATGACCAAAAGCATAGTCGAAAAGGAAGGTCTTGAGTCGGGCATGAAGGAGAGGGCGAGGAGGATGGGCACCGTGACCTCGCCAAACTCCTGAGAAATAGCTTCTTATGCAACATCTGGGTTCAGTGTTGAAACCTTCAGTGCTACATATCAGCAATCTACAGTTCCGAACATTCTTGCCAAGTACCAATGGAATTGAACAGTTGTCTATCTACACCTTTTAATTGTACCTCTGGGCGTGGATGATATCACAAGGTTTTCCTTTCTTCCTTGATCGATGTTGATGTTCAGGCCATCCCTAGATGATGCCAGTTTGGAGCTTATAACAAAGTCGTTCAGGACTCCAGCGAATTTTATAGCTCCAAGTAGAGTAGGCACTACTGGCATTCTCATCCTCCGCCAGTTCATGGCTCTGTAGCCTCATCCGTTGGTGATTGCTCCAGTGGGAGTGGTAGGTCAGTCTGGGACAGTGGATTCCCATCCATTGGATCCTATCTGGCATAGTGGCTTCTAATGTGCATTCATCACTTTCCTTACATATAACAATAGCGTTTCCGATCACAGACTGAACCGATTCTGCCAAAGCGGCAGAAGAGATCTGACTTATCACCCGCTCGGACCATGATAAAGTACTCCCATGTTCACTGACCCATAGCACTAGAGGAAACTTGTAGATTTTCTGACTTAAATCATCCTCGCTTTTCTGGGGGTAATAATTCGTTAAAAAAAAATTGGTCACTTCAATCCACAACTGTTTGTGGGACACTGTTCTGCGCAATTGGCTGCCGAGTTTCGCCCACAAAATATACAGTCAATTCACTTTAAATATATTACAGTATATGAGGGAGAGCCCAGGGAAGTTAAGGAGTCGGACCCGTGGGAGAGAAGACATTGACAGGAGGCAAAGATTATAGCTTCTGTTTTGCTGACATTCAGATGCAGGAAACTTGTGCTCATCCAAGCCTTGATGTCCGTCAAACAAGTTGACAGGACATCAACGGACTGGGGGTCGCAGCTAGAGGAGAAGTAGATTTGGGTGTCACCCGCATACATGTAGAAGTTGACTGCATGTGTGGATGACATTGCAGAATAGAAGCATGTAGATAAGGAAAAAAAGGGGGCAAGGATGGAGCCTTGGGTTACCCCATAAGTGACCAAGCGGGGGCGGGAACTGGAGGGAAAAACATTTGCTGAGATCAATTGTTGCCGGTTTGTCAAGTAGGACTCGAACCAGGTGACTGTGATCCCGCTAAGGTGGATGATGGAGGAGAGGCAGTGGAGGAGAATGGTATGATCGACTATTGAACGTGGCAGAGTGGTCCAGGACACGAGGAGGTAGAGGGTAGTGGTTTGACCACTCGACTCGCAAGCGAGAGGACCCAAGTTTGATTCCTGGGCAGGGTGAAACGTTAGGCAAGTTTCCGTACTCCACATGCCTCTGTTTACCTAGCAATAAATAGGATCCCAGTTGTTAAGTCGATTGATAGTTCACTTTCGGGGGTAATAATCCCTTCAAAAATATATATGTATTAATTTGGTCACTTAACCCACTACTGCTTGTGGGACACTGCTGTACGCAACTCGCTGCCGCGTTCGCCCACGTATATACAGTCAATTCACTTTACAGTGTATTATGTGAAGCGCTTTGGGACGTCCTCCCGACGTGAAAAGCGCTATATCAAATGCAAGATTATTATTATTATTAAAAGCGCTATATCAAATGCAAGGATTATTATTATTAATAATCCCTTCAAAAAATATATATATATTAATTTGGTCACTTAATCCACTACTGCTTGTGGGACACTGCTGTACGCAACTGGCTGCCGTGTTTCGCCCACAAAATATACAATCAATCCGCATAATAGTATATTCTGTGAAGCGCTTTGAGATGTCTCAACAAAGTGATAAGACGCTATATTAGATGCAAAGATTTTTATTATTTAAAAAGATGAAATGTGTGTGCTGCTGAAAACTCTGATTTTACTCATTTGGAGACCATTTTTAAGCAACGTTTTTTTAAGCCTCTTTTCTCCTCCCCCCCCCCCCCATGGTAAGAGGCGCTGTGAGGCGCTTTGAGACATCCTCTCGAAATGAAAGGCGTTATAATCAAAGGGGTGATTAGTTATATAATTAAATGATGCTAATAATATTATAAGTAAGCGTTACATATTAATTAATTAAAATTAATTAATCATTAATTTTGCTGATGTATCAATTTTTAATAGCTGGAGTTTTTTTCGTTTAGATAAACAAAGCACCACGTAACATTGTTGTGAGTATTAAAATGGTCAAAATATGCAACGGTCTGGTGTTGTCGTATAATGTGGTACATTGTGGCAGTGACAACACCCAGGTTATTTAATTCACAGAAAATTCTCAATTAGGTCTGTAAATTGTGCAGACTTATGTTCCTCACTTGTGGAGTAAATTGGGCATTCTATATCTACAGCAGATGACCAGCACACACCAAGTCTGACAACCTCATTCCTTCGTCCCTGTTGCCAAGATGTTCGCATTGTGTGTAATTTTTAAGTACATGAGGGATTGCCATCTACGATTCAGGTGACAAAAACGTTCAGCTGTCATCTGACTTTGGAATAACAGAGTAGTCTTGAGATTGTTTTGTGTAGTAATGGAAAAAGATTGAGAGGTCTGAAAACAAACAAACATACATTTTCTTTCATACAGTAATTAAAACTAAAAGGGATGCCAGCCAATCTGCTCTTGTTGTGTACGTGTTCCAATGGCAGACCCACCATTGCTCCAGTTACTAGGCTCAGCGCGAATTGAATAACCTTCAGAACTGATGCTCTGTCCTTCTGTTGGCTGTTGTCTTTGAAAATTGCATCCAGAATTAGTGAGCAGGAACAGTTAAGATTTACAAACAATGATGGAGCTTGTCACGCTTCTTTTGCAATTCATCATTTGGGCACAGAGGCAGGGCGGTGAAGTGTTCTTCATAAAACCAGCCCAGTGTGAAATACGCCTCACTGGACTGCATACAGCTCTAAAACTCCTTGGCAGTCTTTACTGTAAATCCGTATTGCCACTTGACATTACAGTATATCATTAAGGAATGCGAGTTGTGTGCATGAGTGCAGTTGACATAACGCTCAGAGCCACGTTAAGGTGAAATTGTTATCAGGGTTTAGGTGTTTGATGCGGGAACCTAGATTTTCCTGTGTTGCAAGAAACTTGCAAAATTCATGCAAGTTTTTTTAATATACAAATGTTGAAGTGGTTTTATGTGTGAGTGAGTGTGTCTGTATGTGTGCATTTCTATTGGAATCAATTTTAAAGGCATATTTGAATGACTTGGCGTTGTGCAAAATAATAAATCTGTGCATGTTGCAAAATGCAGTATTTGCAAGAGACATTGTGGCCAGAAATGTTTTGTATGCTAACAGCAGCCTGTAACAGCAAAAAATGCAGCTTTGTTTTTCCAGTTCTCTTTGTTGGATAGTTTCATCATAAAATCTCTTTTGTGAAGATTGCACATTTAAAACTATCCAGAACTGCATTTTGCAATGATTCAGTAAGACTATAGAGTTGATGCTCCCTGGTGGGTAATGGCAGAGTCTGGTGTGACACTGAGCCTTATGGACCAGAAGATTGCAGCTTTGACCTTCGAACTTTTGGTCTATGTGACGCAGCTTCTCACTGAATAAAAGTACAGAGGCATTGGAAGAAGTACGTTTCTCTTAACTGTTTGTACAACTGTTTAAATTCCAGTTTGTGTTGCCTGGAGATGAAAACTGCTTTATCCCTGTGATTACCATCTTGCGTTCTGCTTATTAAAATCCATACATTGACTTACAAGATGCCCTCGACCTACCAAATGCTCACTGATTTCATGTCTCCAGTAGCATCTGAATCATTATTACTAGCATTGGATTTATTATGAAAGGATAATGATCAGCCAGTTAATAGGGATAGTTCAAATAATATTAATCAGATGCATTATCAAAATTAATAATCATTTGAGAGGACGTTTTGAAGCGCTTCACAGTTTTTTTGCTGTATAGTGTAGTGACTGTATTTTATAGGTGAAGATGGCAGTCAATTTGTGCGCAGCAATGTCCCACAAACAGCCATGAAGGGACACCAGAGGAAATGCCTTTCTCGAATAGTGCAGCGGGTTCTTTGACGTCTACTTGAACAGGTAGATGGGACCTCAGTTTAATATTTTATCTGAAAGACAACACCTCTGACAATGCTGCTGGCATACTGCAGCATACTGCCAGCCTAGACTGTGAGCTCATGTCCCGACGTGGGGCTTGAACCCACAATCTTCTACCTCGTAGGCGATAGTGCTACCAACCGAGCCAGACTGACACCTGTTTGAACGTTGGAACCTGAATCAAGGCTACATTAAGTAGCCACTCTCACCTTTCCAATCAGTCGTGTCAGGTTGCTATTGACAGATGCCATGGAATAAGTCATCTGCTCAATTTTTCAGAGGCAATCAGAGTCTGAGAGAGATTTGATAGTCTCTCAAAAAAATTTACAAAACAGCAGAGGGGGAGGAAAGAAGCAGAACCTAGCATCAGTAGTTTTAAATCTGCCTAAAAGAGGAGCACCGTATTGCATGAATCATGCTTTCTGCCAGAATAATTTACTGTTTAATTTGCACTGCAGGAAGCCTTACTGATGGGATAGCGGAATTCAATTAAAGTTACCTCTTTGAATAACATGGATTTGAGCGTGGATCAGCATAATCCACTACAACGCCGCTTTAGCCAAAGGTGTATCCAAAGTTATAAACATGTCTTTTAGAGTTTGAAACCAGCTCGACAGTCCACCGATAGAATTAGCTAATGATTCAGAAAATCTATTAGCAAATTATACTTTTAAACCCCATGGATCAACTGCAGTTTGTACTAAGGATCAAAGTTCGTGCTGAACAGGGCGCTTATTTATTTTCTTGTCCATGCTCTCCCGCTGTGTAATCCTCAAATCCATCTCTCCTTTGTTCCCGGGATGCACAGTGGGATTAGCATGCCCCACGTCTTTAAAAAACATTGAGTCAATACATCTCCTGAAATGTCTCATATTAACCCTTCGTTGGACGGTAAGTCTGCAGAGACTCCTATCCTCGGGGATCGTGCAGTTGTGTAAACGTTCAGATCACTTGCAGCGGGACTGAGAACCAATATTGATATACAGTAAAACTCGCATCAGTTGAGACCATAACATAACACTCAATATGATTTTTGTGAAGTAGAGGAAAAGTTAGAGGAAAACTTGTATATATCTGATTGTATGCGACTAACGCATAACAGTAAACAAGTACCTAATTTTGCTTGTTTCAACGGATTACACTGTAATATGTTGCTCATGTGGCCCTTCAGCAGGTACGAGTGCAAGCGGTGATGGGTCAAGACTTTGTTTCCTGCGCTTGTTTCAAATGGAACACTGCGCATGTGATCCTTCAATACAGGTGGTAAGTGTAGTAGCAGAGTTACAAATTAGGAGATTTGCATAGGTTTTAGGATTATTTGGGACTGAGAAACCGTTATGATTTAGCCGTTTATCCGATTTATAAAATACAACTAGTGCAAAGAAATCTAAGTGTTTTTTGGTAGGAAACTGAACGGGACTCGGGTACAAGTACAACTTAGGCAATTATATGTTTTATAAAGAGACAACTCATGCAAATTTTCCTGTAATAATAACCTTTGCATTTGATGTAGCAACTTTTACATCGGGGAGACGTCTCAAAGTGCTTCACAGGAATTATTGTAAACTGTAGTCACTGTGTGTATTTTGTAGGTGATCGTAGCAGGCAATTTGCGCACAGCAATGTCCAACAAACAGCAGTGAAGTGAATGTCCAGTTTTAATTGGGAGTTGTTGTCCATAGTAATGGGTAGTAGTATAGTACAGTCCAGCCTTTGATTCCAACAACAATTACATTTGTATAGCACATTTCACGTCGAGAGGACCTCCCAAGGCGCTGGACCGTGAGGAATTTGGACCTGAGCAGGGGTTGGGATCAGGACGGCAGGGAGGGTACGGGTAGGTGGGTGACCGAAGGCGCAGTTGAAGAGGAGGGTCTTGAGGCATGACTTGAAGGAGGCAAGGGAGGGAGCGAAGTGAAGGGACTGTTGGATGGAGTTCCAAAGGTTGGGGATTAAGAAGTCGAAGGCCCAACCGTCCATTATTTACACAAATATTCTTCCTCTGTGCAATTCACCACTGGTCAGTGATAAATTATAATTGCCTAACCAAAACTGGTCAAAAATCATAGGAATTGAACAAAATAAATAGGTGATGGCCATAATAATTTATAAGGAAAAGGATTATAATAATAATAATCCTTGCATTTGATATAGCACTTTTCATGTCTTCTAGACGTCTCAAAGCGCTTCACAGAATATACTGTAAAGTGAATTGACTGTATATTTGTGGGGGAAACGCGGCAGCCAATTACACACAGCAGTGTCCCACAAATTGGGATTGAAGTGACTCAGTCATGGATTGAAGTGACCCAGTCATGGATTGAAGTAACCCAGTCATGGATTGAAGTGACCAATTTATTATTGTTTTTTTTATTGAAGGATTCTTATCGGGCATGTGGAATAAGGAAACTTGCCCAAGGTTTGGCCCTGCCAGGCATTGAACCCATGTCTCTTGCGTGCGAGGCGAGTGCTCTACCCACTGAGCTACAGGACTCTACCTTATTGTGATTGACCCTCTGTTAAATACACTAGATTGTGACAGATTAGATAGTCTTGTCTACAAATCTTTCATGAAAACGTCTGCTGTACTGATGTTCAAAAAATGATCATTGAACGAGATCAACAAATGGATGTATCCACTTTTTTTAATCCGTACTGACTTGGGAAGTCGCTGCTTTTTCTTAGCATGATTGGGGGGGGGAATGCAAGGAATCACTCTTCCCCTCTCTCCCCCCCACACCCACAACCTACAAAAATAGTCAGTGATCTGGTGAAAAAGATTCTTTGTGATTCTAACACTTGAGCATTGTACGTAACAATTCCTGCCACCACATCCTTGTGCCAAGTTCAAAAGTTGACCATCTCATGATGAAACTTTGGCAGGTCCTAATGGAACTTCACGGAAAACCCCTTTTTTCGCTACTGCTCCAATGTTAACTTTATTACAACAACAACTTGCATTTATTTAGCACTCCTCATGCAGGGTAGGGTTCCAGAACGTTTGACAGTGGTGGAACATGACTCTTGCTTACCTTGGTAGATTTCTTTCTCTCTCTCTCTCTCACCCCCCCCCCCACAGACACACACACACAAGCACTATTTGAATTTCAACACCTTACAGATATTAACATAAAAATTTATATTGAGAAACCTGCCTGAATGATGGTAAATAATAATATCCTTGCATTTGATATAATGTCTTATCACATCATTGAGACGTCTCAAAGCACTTCACAGGATACACTCTAAAGTCGGTTGACTGTGTGTTTTGTGGGTGAAATTTAGATGATTATATTTCATTTAATCAAAGGTAAGTGTGGATTTCTCAAGAAAGGCACGGTTCTTCATTGAGGAAAAAAAGATGGGGAAGAAGAAAATCAAACTCTTTTAGGGTGAGGGAAATGTCTGAGAGAGAGAGAAAAAGATCAGCTTTATTTCTAAATATTTTGCTAAATAAATTGTTGGTTTCAAGTGAGAGTCATAAAATAAAAAAGAAACACGTTTAACATTCACTCTGCTTTTATTGTTGTAAGAAAAGAATATCACTAAAGTATTTGAGTAAATTAAATCACCGGATTCTGTTTTAATTATGTGACAATTGCCACTTGTGAAACAGCCAAAGGCCAATAGTTGTGTGTCACGGTGCTACATCTTTGTTTAACTGCTACATTAACGTGCAATAGACTTGCTAAATGCCAGAGTAATTGTCAGCTATAGCAATTGTATGGTCTTGTAACCTCATATACAACATCTCTATTAGCAGTGCAGCCTGAGGCAATTGGAAGATATTGGAGGATTTGGTCTTTATTTACAGTACATTGCTGGAATCAATATGGAGGTGGGGGAAGGGGTTGTTTTATCATGTGTGTATTTCTGGATGTAAGTGAAACCTGTGGCACAGAGCGTGGTGTACAGGTGGAGGTCGCTAGCCTCTAATTCCCTTCGGCTGGTTTGTGTTTGCTACTTAGCGCTCCATCTGTGAGCCTAAGGTTTATGTCTTTTATACCCATTCAGATGTCCGTTTGTGTAAGAAAAAAAAGTGGGTTTAGTTGTGGACAGCAATTGCTCTGTAAGGAAATAATCTACCCTGAGATCGTTCGGCACTTGAAGGTCACCAGAGACTGACACAAGCGCAGAAATGATAATAATATTCCTTGCATATGGTATAGAGCCTTGTCAAATCTTCAAGACGTCTCAAAGCGCTTCACAGAATAGACTGTAAAGTGAATTGATTGTATATTTTGTGGGCGAAATGTGGCAGCCCACAGCAATGTCCTACAAACAGTCGTGAATTGAGTGAACAAATTATTATTTTTTTTGAGGGATTATTATCCCCAGAAAAGTCAATCGACGAACAACCGGGTTCCTACTTACTGCTAGGTAAACAGGCGTGTGGAGTAAGGAAAGTGGCCCAATATTTCACCCGGCCGGGATTCAAATCCAGGTCCTCTCGCTTGAGAGACGAGTGCTCTAACCACTAAGCTATTTAAATCTTGCCATTTTGCAGCAAGTAATTGGATTTGCTCAACGTGTTTCTCTGACTTTAATTTAGCTTTGACCATTATAACATGCTCTGACATTTCTGGCCGACTTCATGCTCCCCATCCATCCACCCACCCCACCTTCAGTGTAAAAGCCTTCATTCACATTGCCTCCACCTTCTAGAACTTGCTTAAAAAATCCCTTCATTTATTTCTGGGTTTTTTTGCTTTCTAAAGATGCACTTGCAGCCACTGTTCTCCTTCTGAACAAGATGCTGTGTAAGTGCAGATTGTTGCAGTGAGAGTGTCAGTGTTAGAAAGTAGATTGTTGTTGCATTTCAACTGATGTTTTGAGCAACAATTAGACGAGTTATGTCTTTTCAGCGTTGAGAGAAGACAACTTAGAGGACACCTTATAGAGGTGTATAAAATTTAAAATAGGATTGGAAATGTAAACACGGAACAATACTTTAGGATGCATTGAGACAATAGAATAAGAGGACGTAGGTTTAGAGTTGCAAAGGGTAGCTTCAGCAGAGCTACCAGGATGTTTTTCTTTACTCAGAGGGTAATTAATAACTAGAACAAGAGACACTGGACTCATATGAAACGCAAAATATTGCAGATGCTGGAAATCTGAAACAAAAACAGAAGCTGCCGGTCAGCCAGCATCTATGGAGAAAGCAATGCGAATCAAAGTTTCGGGTCCATAACCCTTTCATATAAAAAGCAGCTTGATGCAATGATGGAGGCTGATGTTTTGAAGGGATGAGACCAGATATCAGAAGGGCCTTTTTCATCCAGACCAATCTTGTGATCCTGGAAACAGCAATTGTCATAAACATGAGTGGAGCTTTTCAGATGAATAATTTCATTGCCTGCAAGTGTGGGCAGATACCTTATCATTATTGAATTAACATGTATTTTAAGCTGAGAGATACACTGGAAATACAGTGGGAGTCGAGTCTTATCAAAATATTTACACCAAGAGCCAGTCATCTTTTCTTTATGTGATCACGTAGGGCAGTCACGTTACAATGCATTCATCTGGATCCAGTAATCAAGTGAGAAAAAAATGGCTGGTTGTTAGCCTTGCTCTTGCATTTAGTGAGATTGTGTGCAAGGTACTGGAAATGATAACAACAAATTTCATTGAAATACTTTTCATGTCGGGAGCATGTCTCAAGGCTCTGGATAGTCGAGGGGCACCTGAGCTGGGAGGTTGATTCAAGAGGGATGGAGGGCAAGGTGGCTTTGGCAGTGTGAGGGTGGCCGAAGACGCGGTCAAAGAGAATCATCTTGAGACAGACCTTGAAAGAGACGAGGGAGGGGACCAGGTGAAGGAACTCGGGATGGAATTGCAGAGGATGGGAGCAGAAAGGTTGAAGGTTCGACCGCCGATGGTGGGCAGGCAGGGTGGGAGATGTGAAGCAGGCCAGTGCCCACCGAGCAGAGGGTGCAGTCGGGTTGGTAAGATCACAGAGGTAGGGAAGAGCAAAATCGTGGAGGGCTTTAAAAGGTCAAGGATTTTTAACTATCCTCTGAGGGATGGGGAGCCAGTGGAGCCGGGTTAGGGTGGGTGCGATAGGCTCATGGATCTCGGTGTGGGAGGGGACACAAGCTGCAGATCGCTGAATAATCTGCAACTTGTGGAGGGAAGAGTTGAGAAGTCTGGTGAACAGAGGTAGTCAAGCCTCAACATGATGAAAGCATGGATATGGGTCTCGGCAACCAAGAGGGGAGAGGTAATCACGGAGGCGGCCAATGTTAGTGAGGTGGGCAAAGCCTGAGCGGGTCAAAGCATAATGTGGGGTCAGAAGAGCAGTTGAGAGTGGAATAAGAGACCGAGATTCGGTACTGGCTGGGTGAGGTGGATAGTGCATTGATATATAGTGATGCTATCAGTGCCTTAGGTGAGGAGATGCTGATGGGAGCCAAGCAGGAGACATTCAACAGGAGAAAGTTTTCTCATCCAGGACTTGATGTCTGACAGACAATACGTCAGGACAGTAGTGGTCTTGGAATCGAGGGTGGAAGCAGATATAAGGTTGGTTGTTATTCGCATACATGTGGAAGTAACCCCATCCCAGCGGATGACATGACCGAATGGGAGCATGTAAATATTAAAGGAGAGGACCAAGAACAGAGCCCTGAGGAACGTCACATGTGATGTGTGAGGAAAAGGCATTCACCGTTATGTCAGTGGTGACTCAAAAGTTTTACTTTTTTTAAGAAGTCAGTGCCAGAAGCCAAGTATAAGATAGTACTTAGGGGATCTAAAAGAGAATTTAGGATGAACTACTTCATGCAGAGGGTAGTGAGAATGTGGAACTACACCCCCTCTCTTCCTCCCCTCATCGAAGCAGTGGTTGAAGTGGATAGTTCAGATGCGTTTAAGAGGAAGCTAGATGTGTACACAAGGGAGAAACGAGGGAGAAGGGATAGTGATGCTATCAGCGCTTGAGGTGAGAAAGCACTGATGGGAGCCAAGTATGGGAGGGAGTAAGGAGTGGGTGGAAACTTGTGTAGTATTTACATGCTCTGAGGCACTACCCTGCGTGGAGGGCTCTATATAAGTGCAAGTTGTTGTTATTGTAGTATAAAAACTGTCAGGGACTAGTTGGGCTGAATGGCCTGTTTCCATGCTATATAAATGGACCGGGTTTTAGTTGGGTCCACAGTTTGTGCTCAACTGGACTGTTAGTTGCATTGGGTTGCCCTGTAATCTTACTTTCAGAAACACAGCAGAGCTTCAGTACTTGAACATGTGTGATGTGGGTGACTGAGAAAGAGATGCACATACCTGTACATCAGTACGAACCACATTAGCCAGACTCAGTCATTAAGTGGAGCGTGGAATAAAAGGGTTAATCCAGGTTGGATCAGGCCGTATAAAGGGCCCAGCGGATGTCGCCTTGTCTTTTGTTCTTGGTGCCAAGTATTTTGAAAATTGAACAATGATCCTTTCACCCAAACCCTGGAGCGTAATTACTGTAAGTGGAGGTGCTGAGCTCTGGTTTACTCTGAGGTTACGTCTTTCATTGTGTCTTTAAAATTGATGGAGATCTTCTTACTATCTGCAATTTTCCACGTGGTGAAATTTTATTTAGCATTGTTTTTATTTTTCACATCATTTTTTCATTGAGATTGGATTACTTTCCGTTTCTCTCTCTCTCTCTCTCTCTCTCTCTCTCTCTCTCTCTCTCTCATGTCCCCTTTATCCTATCAAACTAGGTTGCTCTTCTTCTAAGATATTTGCGCTCTCTTCCATGAGATGGGAAGGACAGATGACTTCCAGATGTTTAAGTGGGATTCAGAAAGTAAACCCAGAACCAAACATTCAAATACACCAGTACAGCAGAACAAGAGGACACAAGTTTGGGGTCAGAGGGTAATTTCAGGAAAGACACCAGGAAGTATTTCTGCATGTCGAGCGTAATTGATGACTGGGCACATTACTAGGAAGGGTGGTTGAGTCCAGGACGGTGGGCTCTTTAAAAAGAGCTCAATGCTGTAATGGGTAGGTTTTCTGGGAGGATGAGATCAGAAAGGCCTTCAGTCAAACCGATCTTGTAATACACAGACTGTGCATTGTTGAATGATGATGATAATAATCCTTGCATTTGATATAGCGGTTTTCACGTCTTCTCGACGTCTCAAAGCACTTCACAGAATATACTGTAAAGTGAATTGACTGTATATTTGTGGGCGAAACTCATAGCCAATTGCGCACAGCAGTGTCCCACAAACAGTTGTGAATTGAAGTGACCAATTTTATTGTTGTTTTTTTTCTTGAGGGATTATTATCAGGCATGTGGAGTAAGGAAACTTGCCCAAGGTTTCACTCTGCCGGGAATTAAACTCAGGTCTCTCGTTTTCAAGGCAAGTGCTCTAACCACTGAGCTACAGGACTCACCCGGAGCAGGACTGAGTTACTTGATCTGGTGAAAACTTTCCATCTGATTTTGCCTCTTATTCTCTCCAATGTAGACAACCTGTTTGATTGTGGAGTGCACCACACCAGACAGCCTGGCAAATTGTTGCCATGCTTTCATCTGGGTGAATAACCCTCCAGGTTTTTTTTTTGGTGCTTTCTGTCTGACCTTACAGTACTTTCCAAACACTTGCTTTTCTGTGAGTGAACCGGCTACGGATTCTCAGCACTTTCCCAACCCTCTCCCTCCGTCTACCCCCAAGTGCATCGCCGGATAAACTAGGATCCCAGACTACGTGCGGCTTTTCCGGCAAAAGAAAATGTGCATGAGCCAAAACAGCTCTTTTATCTCTTACACAGTAAAGCAGTCCTGTAAAAGGTTGCAGTTATGTTAGAGAATCCCTCGACTCTAATTTACATTGCATGGTAGAATGCAGATAATCAAACATAATAAGCTGACACTTAACACACCAAGTTGCTGTATTGCCTGATGTGATTTAGCTCAGTACAAAGTGCCCTGCTACTAGTGTGCTTTGCTAATTGCATCATAGATTTCCTACCGATGAATACGAGCCAAATTAACACCAGGGCACACTAATGTACCTTTGCGCCATTATCATCATACACGGAGCATGGGCAGACAGACCACTTGCGTTTAGTTACACAAACATTAATGTTAAAACGATTTGGCCGCTTTGCAGTGGGTGACAAACTGCAGCCTCACAAAAGGCAGGGGATGAAACCAATCAGGAAGTTAATGAGGAGAAAAATTACCACCGTGGCTTGCTCCATAATTACATTCAGAACAGGCATGGAAAAAGCGGCGTGGGTAGGTTTTGAACTCAGCTGTTATTTGTAAAGGTCAGCGGGGGTCAAGAACCCTTGAATTGGTTCATGTATCTTCCATGGCTGGTAATGTGATGGGTTATTTCTGCACCGGGTTGATTTGGCTTTGCTGCTTCTCTCATTTTGTTTATTCTTTGCCGGTTTCTTTTGTTGTTGTTGCTGCTTGTTGCACTGGCCTCTGGTTACTTATAGGGTTAGGTGAAAATTAAGTTTAAAATTTATTTTTTGTTTTGATTTTGCAAAAAAAACCTAAAGTCCGTCGCACTTTAGTGAAAATTCGTTGCAGAATGTGTGTTTGTGGTGGGGAAGGTAGGATGGAAGGGGTGAGCGAGCGGTCCTGACTTACATGCTGTGGCAGAGCTTTTAGGAATGTCAGTAGTTCAGACTCACTCATTTAATGAAGTCTCTGAGGCATTTCTAGCAAGTCGATGCTTCAATATTGCACTTCATTGAAGTCCCCAGGGCTGTTGACTCAAACACCAACAAGAGGCCTCAGGAGGGAATCTTTTAGCTGTGTGTTTGCCGCTACTGGGAGAGTGAACCAACCAGGGAGAGTGAAAATGGCCATGCTGTGTAATTCTCTGCTCTTGTACGTCTTCAACATTAAAATAAGACATCAATAGGCAGCGGACTTTACAGAGTGGGAAGATACCACTCCTGAACAGATATGAGATCCACTGGGATGAAACTCTTCTCTCTTTCTACACTTCCCTAACTCTCTTTATCTCTGTCTCTCTCACACACACACATGCACAAAACAGGTGAACCATCCTGGGCCCTTCTCATGTATCCATCCCACAGTGGCCATACAACAACAACTTGCATTATTTTGAGCCCGTCTTGGAGTGCTATACAGAGACAGTGCCAGACACCGAGGAGAGGAGGAAGGTGTCCATAGGCATTGTCATCAAGCTAGGTATTTAGGTGGTTTTGAAGCTGGACAGAGAGAGGGGGAGGAGGCGAGATGGAGGGTTTGAGGGAGAGAGGTCCAGAGAGTGAGGACACAATGGCTCAGACTCCAATCATGGGACGGGGAATGTCCAGCGTTGCCAGAGTTTGCCAGGCGAAAGGGATGACGAGAAGAGTGAGACTAAAGAAGATCACAGATGTGAGGGCGTGACGGGATTTGTGATTGAGGTCGAGGATCTTGAAATTGATGCACTTGGAGATGGGTAGCCAGTGCAGCCTGGCAAGGATGGGCATACATTATATGCCAGTGAGGATGTACAATTCACTACCAAATCCACTTACTAAAATAATTCAGATCCTGAAACCTGGTATGGGACGCTTTCCTTTCCAATGTTCTGCCAGATGTTTTCTCTGCTGAGGAATGGGCCTCGATGCAAAACGTCAGCAACTTGCACTTGAAACTGGGTTAGATTGCTCTGTAGGAGCAGAAATTACACTTAATCCTGCAGCTGTCAGTTACCTAATTCTTTGGGGAGCTCACGTGATGGGATGGGGTATTGCACGGTAGACCTGGGGGCAGGAGCGGGAAAGGTCTTCACTGTGAAATGTGGCAGAATTAAACCTTACAGTGCCATAAATATGGTTGTTTGAAGATCTTTTAGCAATCTGTAAAAGACCTCATATATACCGACTGCTATTTATTGGTAACCCAATTGGGCATTGTTCAGCCGTCCACTGAACAGGCACAATCGTTAATCCCTGATACAGAAACTGCAAGCACGGGGGGCCATTTCTGCCATTGGGTTTCTGCGTGAACACTTCAAGAAAACATCAAGCAAATAAACTCTGTATATCATTCAGAAGAAAAGATGTGACTGATTTCAAAGCGATCATCTTGTCATTCAAATGCTTCTTGTAAACCACTTGAGCTTCACTCTGCTGGTATATGATATCATCTCGGCTCGGCCAGATTACTGCCTTGTAATTGTGCCGGGGGATCTTTTGTTCCCTTTGTGAATAGCCACTACTCTCAGTACCAATTGTTAAAAGTTAGGGTTAGTGCTGGGGAGACATTTCAATGCCTCAAAGAGTCGTAAAGCAGTTGCGGTCGGTATAGGATTGTTACACATTGGAAAAACTTTGATTGTTTTATGAAAGGACAAGCTGGAGACTGGTGCCAATGTTTATTTTAGATAATCTATATTGTAGTTGCACTGCAAGCATTGCTCAAACTATGTGTTATGAAGGGATCAAACTATATTCACGTTCGCCTACCAAATACACGGTCTTTACAGTGAGTCCTGTGAAGCGCGATGAGACATCCTCCTGGTGTGAAATGTGCTGTACTAAATGTAAAGATTATTAAGAAAGCGCTTCACAGAATAATCTGTAAAGTGAATTGACTATGTATTTTGTAGGCGAAAGCAATCCCCCAATCGATTAATAACCGGGTTCATACTGCAAGGTAAATAGAGATTTGTGGAGAAAGGAAACCTGCCTAAGATTTCGCCTCGCCAGGAAATCGAACCCAGATCCTCTCGTTTGCAAGGAGAGCAGCTAACCCACTACTCTACAGGACTCCACAATTATAACACGGCCTCTCTTTTTATGGACTCCCACCCCAAGCTCTGGGTTGGGGTATAATGCAGTCAGCATCTTTGTTTCCTACCTGTCTTCACACTTCCACTTCTGATACTCTGCTCATGGCCATCCAGCAGAGTTACAAGGAATCCATCTCAAATCAAAGGTCCCTTGCATTCGTGAAACACTGAACATCACCACTTAATAATCGTTTCACTTGATGCAATCGATGCATCGCCACTTCCGTAAGATTACCACTGCTGAGTGTTCGATAGCTGAGCTCGGTGATAGCGGTTGAGGACAGATCCGGCGGCAGAAAGTGTATAGCCACAGGCAACTCGAGATAAGTGGGTGCTGTTTGATTAACAGCTGACCTGTGAGATGGGAAGCCCCAGTCACTGGTAGAGCTGCAGTGTGAAAGTGGGAATAAAGCAGGGTTACCGCCATTGTTTCTGGATAACGTGCAGAAGATTTCAATGGGGAGATAAAGCGCCTGGGTGTGGATTTACTCGGTTTATGTGGCTTTATAGAGCTTCCAGAATTTGGCAATTTATTGAATTCGGTCTTAATTTTTAAGTTATTTTTCCGTAGTTCTTGAAAGAAATTTTAATTAAACAGTTCGATGCACTAAATTGTTACAACAATAACTTGAATTTATGTGGTGCCCCTCATGCAGGATAGCGTCCCAGAGCACTTGTTACATAAATAGAGTAAATCCAGAGCCAGTAGAATTTCTCCCCATCGTAGGCTAGCTCTTTACCCCTTCAAAGCAGGTGCCGAAAGAGAGTTCAGTGAAATGTTCAGTGAAAATCAAAATAGACCGTTGTTTACAAATCTGTCTAGTGAACATTTTGTAATTTTTTTAGATGGGTTTCCCCAGGTGTCTTGGCAAGCAATTCCCCAAAATAAAACTGGTCACTCCGTTTCGTGGCTGTTTGTGGGATATTGCTGTGTGCAAATCAGCTGCCTCGTTCTCCTACAAAACATATACTCAATCACTGCACTTTACAGTATATCCTGTGAACATTTTTGTGACGTCCTCCTGATGTGAAAAGCATTTTGTCAAATGCAAGTATTATTTTAATATTTAAAATTGCTCTAAAATTAGAGAGAAACAAATGGGAGAAGGGGGCAGCGACACAGTCCAATGATCCCTACGACAGTTGTTGGTTAATGACCACAGGTCCCCACATACCAGGACCTGAGAGGCACAGGAAGGGGAGAAGGTTTCCCAGGTGGTAAAGAGGGCAATTCCAACTCACGGAGTTCTGCTGAGCAGCAGCTTGGTGTAGCACTCTTGCCTGTGTTCTTGGTTAATGAATCATGTGTTTTGATTTGGAGAGACTAAGAATAAAGGGGAGGGGTGGGAAAGTGAAGGGAAAGAAAGACAAGTTTTTCAATGGGAGAGCAAGAACTTCAGATGAGGTTCTGTCTGTTCAGGTGGATGCTAATGGAACTATTTGAAAAGAGAAGGGAGTTTCTCCTGGTGTCCTGGCCAACAATTCCTCAAATAAAATTGCTCACTCACTCCATGGCTGTTTTTGGGTCAATGCTGTGCGCAATTGGCTTCTGTGTTTGGCCCCCACAAAAAAAAGAGTCAATCCACTTGACGGTATATCCTGCAAAGAGCATTGAGACATCTCAACAAAGTGAAAGGCACTATATCAAGTGCAGGGATTATTATTAATAACTTGCAAAAACAATGCAAAGGTCACGAAATACAGAGGTTACAAGTGAGTAGGTGAGGGCGTCTGCATTTTTTCATTTGTTGAACTGAACCACACATCAACGCTGGCATTTGTTGACATTAAAAAATGATCCCATTTGTCATGAACGTTCTGGCAGCACGACACTCAGCTCCCAGACAGAATGATGCGCTCTCAAACCACTGCCAGTTGCTGTTGCTTCAGCACATGATTGGGTGATTTTTGTTGTTTAGTTAGGGAGCAGTCCTGACAGGCTCGATCTGTCCCCACAGTGCCAAGGGGCTGAGTTTTAGTGCCTGCAGCAAGCCAGACCCATTACTCCCTTTGCCACCAGAAATATTGTTGATGAGAGAAACAGCAATAATACTGATCTTTAGCCATAGACTGCTACCCCTATTTAGCTGTGCCGGAGCTGACTTTAAACCCTCAACATACGCCTCCTCCTCCTCTACAGCTCTCCGGAAAGGTTGAACATTTAACTTGTCGTTGCACAATGTTTGCACTAACATTATCTACAGAGGAATGGGGGAGGGAGGGGGGCAAACAGATAATCCTCTCACAAAGTGCCCACTGACCATGATAAATTTCAGACTATGGTTAGAGCAAGAGGAGGCCATTCAGCCCGTCAAGCCTGTTCTGCCAGTTTATTGGATCACAGCAGGTCTTTTAATCCCAGTTCTCACCATTTCCTATACGTCTTTAACCCATTGCTTCCCAAGTATATATGGATGTATGTATTCATCTATCTGGCTGACTATCTGTCTATCAAAAACATCCCAATCGGTTCTGCCTCTACGGCACTTCTGGGATAGCACAGTTCCTCATTTCCACTGGCCTTAGTGTGCCGAAATGTTTCTGATCTCAATTGAGATATGTGTCACCCTGGCTCCGTTGGTAGCACTCTCGCTTCTGAGTTAGAAGGTTGTGGGTTCAAGCCCCACCTTGGCACCTTTGAACTCATGGAGTCTAGGCTGATGCTCCAAATCAGTGCTGGGGGAGCGCTACATTGCTGGAGGTGCCATCCTTTGGATGAAGCGTTAAACCGAGGTCCTGTCTGCCTGTTCAGGTAGATGTTAAAGATGCTATAGCACTATTCAAAAAAGAAGGGAGTTTTGCCGCGTGTCCTGGCCAACAATCCCCCAGATAAAATTGATTGTTTATTTCATGGCTGCTTGTGGAAAGTTGGCTGCCACATTCGCCTACATAATATACAATCACTACACTTTACAGTAAATCCTGTGAAGTGCTTTATGAGGTGGCCTTAACGTGAAAGGTGCTGTACCAAATGTAAGGATGTTTATTATCTTCGCCTCAGCTCGCTCTCACCTTAAGATAACATTCTCGTTTTGTTTTTTTCTTGCAGTATTTTCACCTTCCAGTAGTCAGGACTCTGGTCTGATCTCTCTGTCCAGCACTTCGCCCACCAGCACCGGGAGCCTTAAACAAGAGTGTTAGTATATCACCGAGTCCGGCGCCTTCTCTGTCAACTCCACCAATGAGAGCGGTGAGTGAGTATTGGCGGTGACGTTTCATCGCTGGTTCTCTTACGGGGCAGGAATCCGAGACATCTGCCTCCGCTGACACGCAAATTGTGTCTTTTTTTTGTTGTTCTTCTGTTGTTGTTGGATAAGTTGGAAAAACAATTACAGTTCGATTAAATAATGCCGCAGCAATTAATTACTAACCCTTTGCCACCCTGAAAGAAAATGTTTCTCTACGATAAGAAGGTATTGAATGCAGTGTGTTCTGTTCTTGTCAGTCTGCAAGCACTGTACGTTTCAAACTATCAGCTATCAAGATGAATGCATAGAAAGTCTAATTAGCTATATCACAATGGTTTTGTGATATAGGTTTTCAAAAGCCTGGTTTTCAAAAGTCTGGTAAATATCCTTACTCAAGTCTTGCAGCTACTTGTGCTTTGAGGCCGTGAACCGCAAACCTTTCTTTTCACACGGGATGGAGGAATTATTTTTACTTGTTTTAATTCTACTGTAATAAATGTCACAGTCCAGGGGCATTTTCATGTTTCTAACTGTACATAAAATAAATCTAATGACCACTAAGCTCACATTCACAGGTAACCTGTGTATTGATTGTAACCTGGGTTCAGTTCCCAGCAGGGCGAAAAGTTGGGCAAGTTTCCTGCCCTATTCCACACACCTCTGTTTACCTAGCACTAAGTAGGAACCCCGTTGTTAGTCGATTGGCGGATCTCTTTTCCAGTGGTAATAATTCCTTCAAAAAAAAAAATTGGTCACTCAATCCACAACTGTTTGTGGGACACTGCTGTGTGCAATTGGCTACCGTGTTTTTCCCACAAAATATACAATCAAGTCACTTTACAATATATTCTGTGAAGTGCTTTGAGCCATTTTGAAGTCGTGATAAGGCACTATATCAAATGCAAAGATTATTATTATTATATATATTGAGCCTCTATTTAATTTCCTTCACTTCCCCTACAGTGCCTTGAACTGCTAGACAATTGCACCAATTTTTTTTAAAAAACGAAACAAATCATAACACGTACCGTTTTATCTCTCTCACACACACACACAGTCAATTAAAGAAGAATCCATTTCCGTTTTATGAAATCTATAAGTTCTGAAATCAGCGAAAAAGAGAATTTCCTCAAAGTCACAAAACTCGTCACACGTGAAAGTTGCTTTTACATCATGTACTTTCTGAAAAATCAGATACAAAGTTCCTTTTATGGCAGATGTTTTTTATAATACACACAAAAGCAGGTGTACCCAGAGAATGAAAGTACCCACTGAACAGAGCTGCAGAGTTCAAAATGTCAGAACAAGGCTTGGAACGTTGTATGCAGTCCAGCAAGATGTTTGTATAATAAATTGAATATGTACAGTAAAGGTTGTGTATTTTATATAATGACTGAAGCAGTGGAAAGCAAATGCTGAAAGCACTGATCCTTTGCCCTCTGGAGACTTATCACCACAGTAGTTCAGGGTGGCAGGTGAGAATTACGACTATTTTGCAATACTACCGTATAGTGAGTCTTTTTAAGAATGGATTACAGTTTGCAGGTGAACTTGCGCAAAGCTTAGTTCGTAGGCTTGTTCTGGAGGAGGTTTGATTTACGACTTGCTTCCCATCATCAGTAGGCCTGGCTTGTTTTTAGTTATCTTTGTGCACCGTAGTGTAAAAAGGATGTAACCATTCAGTTACGTTACAACTTATTCAGAACAAATTGGCACAGGAAGTCCATTCAGTTCCAATCTTCTCAAGACATGAACACAGTCCAAGTGAAACCAATCCAGTGAATTGTAGTGCACAGCTCCATATTTTGCATGGTATTAATGCGAATGTTAGAAAAGCAGTGTTCAAGTGGGATGTTTTTTTCCCGTTTTTCTTTCACTTTCACTTCTTGTTCATCTTAATCACCTTTAAGGTACTGCAGTGTTTTTAAAGTTTTTTTTCAAACTGCGCCCCCGCCCCCCACACACACTGTGTGTTTTAATCTTCAACTTTAATCCAGCCACTCACCATCTTCAAGGTTCTCCCAGGATCAAATAAACGACGAAATGTAATAGTAAACCTGTTACATTTGTCCATGTACAGTGTGCTGCGGAGTCAGGCTATGTGTGTTTGTGTGGCATGAAAATGTCATTCTGTCCACATTCAACATATTGTCATGCAAACAGTCAGGCTGGAAGCGAGAGGAGAAAGAGTGGCGACAAAACAAGGCCAGCAACAGATCCATATCGCCATGCCAAGAACTGGCTGGGGCTAGGAGGAAGGAGTGACAGGAAATACAAGCTTCAGTCTAACCAACTGCATACTGAGTGGACAGAGCGCTTCTCTCATTCCTACTTTGCCAATAAAAACACAGCAGATTTTCTTCCTAACCTACAGGCTCACCTGGCAGAGTATTTTCTGTGGCCTGCAGATCAGGAGCAAGCCCTGCTGTCCTGTAAAGCTGAATGCCAATTGGGTTCCTTAAATGATATACCTTTTGCCTCATTAAAACGACTCACTATCTGGTGTATGAGCTGGTTTCTTTTTGATGTTGGGTGAAAAACCCGTGTTGTAAGCAGCAAAACTTTAAAATTTGCTCATTTGTAAAATTGTTACTTAAATGTAATGTTAAGGCATGCATTTTTGAGGTTGATCCTGATGGGTTTTTTCTCCTCTTTTTCTTTCCTCCCTGAAGTGGATGAAATGATTACACCCTCCCTCCCCTCCCCAGTTATCAAATCGGAAAACCATAGGGTGTTGAAATGGGAATTGTGATCTGGATTTGCAAAGGATTTGTAAATACTGAATCCTGCTGGTAACCGCTGATGTGCGCGGAAAATCCACCTCCAACACGATCTGATGATCTGATACAGACGGGAAGATAGTCTGTGTTTGCCTCCTTTTCACAACTGTAAAATAAAACAATATCATGCAACCTACTCTCTGCAAAATTCTCCTCGGGTGGTGGTGGGGGGTGGGGGGGTGTAGAGGAGGGTAACCTGATATGACAAATATTTTCACTGTTTAACAACTTCACCCAATTTTAACTATTTTTACAAACAGTGTAAAAAAAACCTGAATTGTTCTCATTAGAAATCTTGAAGAAATGATGCCTTGCTTACTGTTACTAAACCAGTAATCATTTTTGCTGAAGTTGTTTGTTTTTTGAACAATTTGGTTGTGTGTTATACGTTTGTTGTCCTTTCAAAGGATTATTTGTGATGAAATGATTGTAAGCATTGAGGTTGTATACAGTATTCAATTAAATTGAATTGAATATTTTGGCAGGTATATATTTGATGCTGAATAGAAAAAAAATACTTGTATTTTCTTTGCTTTGTGCATTAAAAATGTCTCTTTGATTTCACCACATCCATTGTAATCAATAACTTGGCCATCTTGTTTTTTTATTAAATGCACTTACTCTTAATTTCATCCACCAGTGGTTTTAGGGAGAATAATGTTGAGTTACCTATATAGGTCTGACATTATAAATCACTTCTTGAGACCAAATTGTATGGTAGTATCGATTGATCCTGATATATCACAGAAATTTACTGTCACTTCTGTTTTCAATTAAAGATACAATCAGTCAGATAATGACTTAATTGGATTTTACAGAAGATTGAGTTTTATTACCCTGTGGTTTACGAGTTTAGTTAAGAAAGACCTTTTCATCACACTTGTCAGACTGCTGCAAGCACGTGCCCTAGCTCTGTGTAACAAGCCTCTGAGGTGCACAAGGCAAGATAGGAGCCGTCAATGGCTCTTTCATACCTGTCTGTTGAAGTATCTTATTAAAATCAATAAAGCACATTGCGAACAACATGCAGTTATCCTTACTGTAGTTAAATGCTATATTCCAGATGTACTGGGCGGTGACAGTAATTCCCTTTATTGGGCAAAATTCTTCAAGGGAGGGTGGATTATTGGTGAATAATTCACAATGGTATTCATTTTCCAGTAACTGGTTTAGGCATTTGTTAAACCTAATTAAGGGAAAAATGAATAGGACAGTGTTAATTATTGGCATCTGATGTGTAATGGCATTAAGAGTCAGCGGGTGTGAAATGGATAATTTATTCCTATGTATCTGATCATCATTTCTGGAAAAATGTGCTACTGTTCCCATCACAGCAGCATGAAGCTTCTCTACTGGTCAAGAGTGCTGCTGCTGGGATGTTACCAGTTGAAAATAGCTAGCAATAATAAGGAGGGTAAGTTAGAGGTCTTTTTGCATATGACCAATTATTTATCAGTGGTCAGGTCTGGTTTCAACTTCTCATGAGAAAGACAATGCAATTTATCTGTGGAATTAAAACAAACGTGGGAGTGAGCAGCACTCAACTACCCCGTACAGTGATCATTCACACAGGTGAAGGATAACTCCAGTTCTCAGCACTGTCATCCCTCACCTTTATGAGCAAAAGTGTACTGAGAGAATTGCAAAATAAATAACGAGAGATTAATGAATGCCCACAAGTAATAAAGTAATAATCTGGTGAAATGATTCAAGTCATCTAAACAAAACAGTCAAGCTTTTGCGGTTTGCTACAGTCACCACCTGAACCCAAGATTGTTTTACAACCTTGAAGCCGTTCTCTTGTGTTAGTAATTGTCCTAATGTTATTTTCATTTGTTGTGGAGGCTTGGTCAGTTTGTTTTTTTACCCATACTGGCAGTTATTGTTATTGCACATGCCAGCTATCAGCATACTATATCCAATGTCACTGATATGTGACCCTGAATTTCACACCAGAGGATTAACGACTGGTATCATTACTGCAAGTTTATTGGGAAATAATCTGCAGTTGATTATTGAGTAATGTTTCCTCATTCATCATGTGTGTTGGGGGGGGAAGAGTTTCTGCATGTGTCACCCAGCTGACCCCAAAAAAATCATTTTGATAATACCAAACATCTACAACCACAAAACTAGTGTGCCAGGGTTAATGATTTTGGTTTCCATGGACTGCTTCCCTTTCTAGTTTTTCATCATGATAAAAACAAAACCAGCTTGTATCAAAGGATTAGCTGGAGAAGGCTAACACGGACTGTGCAAGGAATCTGAATTAACCGATTGAGAAATTAAATGCCTCATTGGCTGAAATGTAGCTGGTTAATTGCTTTATCTTCACTTAGGTTCATTTGGCTTTTGTACTCGGCTCAGTAACTCCTGATCTCTCAGAAGTTTTTATAATTTTTTGTGAGTGGGAGGGAAATAAAAGTTTATTTTTTTACTATTATTTATACACTGACTGAGAGGGTGTGTAGATAACAGGAAAAAAATTACATTTATATAGCACACCTTTCGCGTCGGAAGGATGTCCCAAGAGCCTGGATGGTTTAGGGTTTGCACCCGAACTGGAGATTGGAATAAAGAGGAGCAAATGGGTGGGTGGGAGGGTGGCCAAAGGCACGGTTAAAGAGGAAGGCCTTGAGACGGGCCTTGAAGAGCCAAGGGAGGGGGTGAGCAGGTGACTGAGTCGCTGGTTTTCCTTTGTGTCTTCCCACGATAGCACGTTAGAGAATGGCAATCCATGGTGACGCCTTGTATTATGTGACCGGCACTGAATGTTATTGGCAGTCCAACTTAAAGTGGAAGGTGCTGTGACTGGAGTTGTTGTATCTACCCTGAAGAGCTTGCTTCTAAATTCCACAGCGGACAGCTCAGGTTCAGTTACTGTACACAAAGAATGTTGCACTGGATTTATACGTGGATTGGACTATCCAGGGTGCAGATTATGGCAGCACATTTAAGAAGGAATTGGATAGTTACAGTATTTGGCAAATAAAGTGATTTGGGGCTTTATTAGAGAGCAATGTAGGATTTATTTTTTGCTTTAGAGATCACAATATTTTTCTTCCTGTCCAACGTATTCTTATGTTATAATAATCTTTGAATTTGATATAATGCTTATAACATCAAAATATTTCAACACTCCACAGAGTATTTCTGGAAAGCGTAGTAACTATTTTAGTGATCACGGCAGCCAATTTGCCCATCACAATGTCCCACTAACAGCAATAAGTGAATGACGTCCTCCCGACTTGAAAGGTGCTATAAAAATGTAATTTTGTATTGTATATTTGGAGGATTACAGGAAAATGGTGTAGATAACAGGAAAAAAAATACATTTTTATAGCACCAGGAAAAACCTCCTGCTCTAAGTGTCCTGGATCTTTAATATCTTGCTGAACAGATGGGCAGTGGTCATTGGTTTATTGTCTCATTGGAAGAATGGCACCCCTGATAATGCACCACAATCCCATCACTGCAGTGGATTATCAGCCAAGACATTGCGCTCAAAATCCTGACATGTGGCTTGAACCGACAACCTTCTGACTCAGAGGCAGGAAATCTTTTTGATTTTTCTCTGCCTTAACTCAGGAATGATGTGACTAATTGAGGCTGGCATTGCTGCCCCAACTAAGATCAGCTAACTCAACAGAGACTGGGAGATTGAAGCTTTCTGATTCAGTTACATTGGCCAAGGCACTTACCAACCAAGCCATCACCCATTTTATTGACGAGGAAGAGACTTCTAAAAAGTTTTATAAGAAGAAAAGCAAACATACACATTACATTTTGAATTGAGATTCCATTGCTGTTTTCCTTTTTTTAAAAAAAAACACAAATATTGTCCTTGGAAAAAAAAGTGTTAACAGACGATATGGGTAGGGAAGGCACCTGGGAGGATGAGATTGCTTTTAAACTAAAGGAACTTGTCCTGAAAATCTCCCCTATAAAATGTGCTGGTCTCGGATCATTACCCGTGGATTGTGGCAGAGAAAGGAATTGGCAGAATGAATCTATTACAGCTTTGGTAAGTAATTCTCATTTTTTCTGAAAGTGCAACTAAACATCTGTTAAATCTCTTGAGCCCGGCTTTCCCTGATTGCCGGAAATAATAACCCAATGCAGAGTTAACAAACATTCACCTCAATTGTTGGAAGTCTTAACAATATCCATATATTTCACTCTGATTAGAGAAAGCCATAGCCCCGAGGCAGCAAGACTGGGATGATTGCTTGTTCCCATATTTGCTTTGACGTTGTGTTAATCATTTGTATTAAATGGACAGCCCAACTGCGATTGGTGGGACAGACTCACACTGAGTGAAATGGGCAAATGTGTATCATTATTCTCTGAGCAAAACCATCTGGGAGAGAGATAGTCAGTCTGACATTGCAGTTTGTGTGAAACCTCAACAAGGGGATGGGGTAAGCTTTCACCTGGGGCTGGATGTCCTCTTCTCAGCGTTCAGAATTTCATTCCTACAGTCTTTCGTTTTTCTTCGCCCCTCAATTAGATATCAATGCAAATTGTTTCTATTTTTTGGAGTTCACATGATGGACTTCAGCGTTAAAATTGAATTCAACAATTTGTCGTATTCTGCCCCCTCTGAAATGCTACGTCAATGGACCAAATTCTATCCAGATGGATTTATAATTTAAAATATTATAATAATACTCAACATGAACTCCACAATAATAATATTAATCCTCACATTTTATCCTTATCACATCGTAGTAAGGTCTCAAAGCGCTCAACGGGATTTATTTTACAACGTAGTGACAATTTGTAGGCGAATGTGAACTCTTGACAACCACTGAAGTTACAATGGTTTAAAAGAGGCGACTGTCCAAAAGGGTTATTTTCATTAAAGAAAAACACGAGTTGGAGGATGGTGAACGAATTTCCCCTCATGCAGGACATCTGGTTACAGTACACTGTACCCCCAGTTAGATCTGTCATTCTCAACTGCACAGGAGTGATCTGCACCAGATTTGGGGCTCATTTGTAGTAGTATTGTGACATTTGAAAACAAAGTGTTGAAATTCCACCTGGTTAGACAGCGGAGATTAAACCCTTTGCTTACACAGCTCTCTGCAAATAGAATATGGGATCAAATAGAAAATAGGATGAAGCCTTTCGAGGCATACAAGGGGTGGGTGGCTTGGACAGCATGAACATGAAACTGCTCCTCTGGAATTCGCCACCGAGCAAGTTAATATAGACAGCAATGTTGGGGGGCGGGGGAAGTATTCAAACTGCATTCGGGTATTTCATGGGGAGCATTGTACTGGAGGTAAAAGCTTCGGTGAGCACTTATTTTCTAGTCACGGGGATAGGCAGCAGCCACCAGTCAGTCATTTGGTACAGATTTCACTTGCAAGTGAGGCTGGCGTCTCACCAACAGCATTGCAGCTCCAAACCAATCGTTTCATCCACTCCCAGTGTTCAGCAAACAGTTCAAGAAGCACGATAAAACAATCGTGGTTTTTTTTTTTTTGGCCCAACTAAAACAAAATATAGCTCTCCTGTAAATGCAGACGGGACATTAGGAACTTATATTCGAAAAAAGAGCGTTTAACTTGGTAACGTCTCGTTGAAAGTTGAAGCAATGCAGTGTTAGCAGTGGGTATATCATACGTTGTATGAGGAGCAGTCTGGTGATGTGAGACAGTAGCATATGGGCACAGCCAGGGGAGGGTGGCGACAAGGAAAGCAGACCTGAAATACCACTGACAATCCGGGAATGCAAGACATTATATCATAAAGTATAGATCAATAATACACGGCTTCGGGAGTGTGTGGGGGATCACCAGTGTTAATACCTGGAGGCAGGAAACGTGTGTTAACACCCACATGACATCCCCAGACGTCTTACAGGTGTCAGTTACTACTTTTGCCTTTACGGTGAAATTAATTCTTATTATTAAATTGTTCAAGAATTGCCACTCGCCCAATGCCACACTTTTACTTCCTCCCATGTAAGTGGTGTTTCATTTTGCAAAGTTGGGTGTTTGGTGCACTGCTTGACAGTTGCAAATAGCCACCCTAATGGACAGAGTATTAGTTTTAAATGGTATCTAAATCTGACAAGTCTCCCAAAAGGCTCTTCCCCCGTGTCGTATTTTACCTTAACTCAATGTGACCATATTCAGGGGCTAAACAAAGTTTGGAGACTTGCATTTTTCTGGCGTGTTGTTCTTGTGATCATTTGCACACTGGAGAACTAGACTAGCTCGTCCTTTAAACGATATTTCTGGATGTCAGATTGTAACGCAAATCCTGTTTTTTTAAAAAAAAACTTTATGCATGGCATTAACTCGACAACAATAAAATATATAAAACAACTGGGGAAAAAAATATGCCCGTGCCCTTTCGAGAAAACTGGAGCATGGAGCTACTGGAGTGTACAATATAGAGAGCTTAATAATATACAGTATCAAAGAAAAAGTTCTGGATTCAGATCCACTGCAACAATTGCTCCCCGTCAAAACGTGGGTTTGCAAATCAGGTCAACCACCACCACAACAACAACAACTTGCATTTACATAGCCCCCCCTCCAGGCCGGGCGGCGTCCCAGAGCGCTTAAGGTCAACGCGGTGTCCAGTCCTGTTTAAATCCTGAACACCAAGTAACCATTTAAATAATTGACAAAATAGCACCATAAAACGGCGATTTATGTGTGTGTGTGTGTGTGTGTGTGAAGTGGAGCATCGCCCCTATTCCCTGCCGGACTAACACAGTGCAGCACCCCGACATGTCATTGCAAGTTGACCACTCATAAAATAAAATGCAACGAAATTGTTACTAAGCTGCCAGGACTCTGCCTCATTTCATGGTTTATTCGGCTCGCCACATGGCTACTCCTGTGCTGACCATTCATTTCCAGCTAATCATTATATGACAAAAGGGGGGAAATAAATAGATTTCAGCAGCTTACAGCAATGTAGGAGGGAGAGGGAAAGGTAGGGGGTGGGATGTCTGTACATAACAGATCTCGATTAAACATTTGTTTCGCTGTAGGGTGTGTCCCAGTTCCAGCAGGGCATTTCATACAGCATTTGCACAGATGTTTGTTGTTTAGACAAGGCGGTGTTTCACTCACACTGAACACACTCAGAGTAACTGTTTCAAAGTTTAAATGGCAGACAAGATCTCGGTGCAAACGACGCTTGATTTATTTGCCCGTCGTTTCCCTGGAATGCACGAATTAAACTAATAATTGTTGTTTTTGTGCTGCGGTGCAGTTGGTACCAGTATCACACTGCGACCCTATTCACGGGGAACTGAAATTACTTTTCGAAATGCCAAATCCTCGTGGCCACTTCAGTAAAATAGCATTGGCTCCTCGGAACGTTGTTGGTCAATTGCAAAGGATGGAAACCTTGGCTGAGAGAGAGATATCAGTGCTTTCCTATTTTCTCATTGCATTCGGTGGCAGTAACAAAAGTCCCCTCTGTGCCACAAAGCAGCGTTGACACCTTTGCTTGTCTGTCTCTCTCTCTCTCTCTCTCTCTCCATTGGCAGAGTGTCTGTCCATTGCAGATGTGTGCCCACTCCAAGCCCATTTACACCCACCTTCAAACCCGTCCGCTATTTTCCAATTAAAAGCTTAATAGCCCTGGAGACGGGAGTCCATGTGGTGAAGTTGAGCACTGCCTCCTTGCTCTGAAGCCCTCGCTGCTGCGATCCCATTATTTGCTTGAATAAATCCCTTTGAAAATCAGAAACAGGAGTCTGGGTGTCAGGTGTTCCTACACAATACACTCTACACTCACTTAGGGGACATTTCATCATCCCCCCCCCCCCCCCCAAAAAAAAAAGTACACCCACAGCCACTCCGCATAGGCGATCAAACTACGCCCCCCCCCCCCCCCCCCCACCATCCCACAAATATAAATCTCATCAGTTTTTTTTAATTTAACTTCTGTGAAATGCAGTGATTAGATATCTCGTAAAATTGCAGTGATTAAAATCTGAACACCAAGTGGAATGGGATCGCTCTGTTTGGGGACACACACACACACACACACACACACAAAGAGAAGTTCTTGTCAACATTTGAATCAGAATAAAATGAGAACACAAAGCTTTAAGGGGTCGCGAATTTTTTTTTTAAGTCTTAGGTATTTGCCAGAGAAGCGTGAGGTGGGGGATCAGGGTGTGGGTGTGTTGTGGGGGTGTGTTGTGGGGGGTGGTGTGGGGGGTGGTGTGTGTGTGTGTGTGGGGGGGGGGGGGTTTAGTCCAGTGTCCAGTCTCTTGGCGAACCACTTCATTTACCATTGACCTCTCTGTTCATTTCCCACTGAGCGACACGAGGTATTAACTCGGAATCCAGGCACTTGTGTTTGGGCTCAGTCCGAATGAATGGAGTTCACGTGAATTTCCCGAGGCGTTGTCTTTCCCAATCCCGATTAAATTAATATCTTAGTTTCACAATTCATATAATTGCTTAGATTAATTGTGAGATTACGCTGCAATGTCATTTGACCGTTTTATATTAATTTAGTGCGCTTTAACTTAGTAGATGTGAATCTTGGGCTGTTTGTTTTCACACAAGGCACACACACAGAAATCAACGCGTCAGTGGGATGTATTTTGAAATCATTCAGTATTGATTAATTAAGAATGAATTAAGTATAATTAATATACTTTACAGTATATTCTGTGAAATGCTTTGAGACGCCTCAACGTCGTGGTAAAGAGCTCTATCAAATGCAAGGATTATTATTATTATTATTATTATTATTATTATTATTATTATTATTATTATTATTATTGCCCTGTTTGCCTCCTGGTTCCAGTATCAGACGGGCATTGCTTAATGCTCGGTCTCAGACCGATATAGAATCGAGGAGCGTGTTTTATAAAAATAATTACAATTTTAAAAAGCCACTTAATCTACAAGGAAACCACAATATGTGCGGAGCCACCACAAATGGCAAATGGTGCATAGGATAGATATGTCGCCTGTTCTTAATCTGTACCAGATTTCAGTGTGGATCACTGCTCATCTGGTGAGGAAACTCTCCCTCCAGGTATCAAAGAGATCCCGAACCTTGTAACTTGGCAGCGCTTGTTTAACGCTACAGAACTGCCTCGATCTGTATAAAATGTTTATATAAAACGAATATATTTCAATACAAAATACGCCATCTCCACGGTGCAGTGAGACCATCCTCGCCACTCAACTCTTTTTATTTTGTCTGTGTAGTTACAACGTAATCTGTGTAAATTGTTAAACTGCCACCGACTGTAGCACAGCAGCAATCAATCACTTTAAGGCTCTCTTCGAAACAACAATTTGTTTTTATTCGTATTTGTTCATTTCATCCGTTTTATGCAAATAGTTTGACATGAAGGACGAAAATGATCATTCTCAGGTGAACGCAGCACAGATCGTAGTATGTAAAAAAACACTTGAGTTTATTAATATTTTTTGGTGGGGAAGGAGGAGGGGGGGGGGTCTTTTCACACACCCTGACCTCTCTTTTTCCAGCACCAGTCTGTGTGTGAATGAATGGACTTCACTCTCTGGTTAGATTTAAAAGTTTGAGTTTTTCCTGTGGGGGTGTAATTCCTTACACCCATCAGAGCAATTAGAAACAAACCCGGACTGAAAGGGGCAACTTATTGCACTTTCTGGATTGTTTGGGATATTAATCTTCCAATGATCCCAGATTTTCCAATGTTCCACTAGGAACACAAACAGCAGGGAAAAGGGAGCTGAAAATTTTATATTTGTTGGCCTCTTTTAGCTTGTGTTTACGAAATGCGAAATAACAAACACCAAACCAGCTAGTTTCAGAATTGAAAGTACAAAATCCTGTGATTTGATTTGTCACTGGACTTGCACTTTAATGCAATTTTCTGTTATATTATTATATATTAATTTAGCATATATTTATTTATGATTTTTTTTCACACACGCCACACAAAAAAAGAAACGTTAGTGTGATATGTTGTTTGCCTCTTACTGGTTTAATAAGAATAATCCTTGCATTTGATATAACGCATTATCACATCATTGAGATGTCTCCAAGAGCTTCACAGAATATACTGTAAAGTGAATTGACTATGTATTTTGTGGGTGAAATTTGCATGATCTTCCTGCCTCCCCCACCTTTCCCAGGTATATAATATTCTGCAATTCCATTTCTAAATGCTCTTTGCATGGGTCTTAATCTAAGATGCACTATTTCCCTGGGTGGTATTTATTGGTCTGCAATATAATGTAATGTTGGGAATGTAAGTGATGCTGGCCTTCAAATATCTCTGAACCCAGTGTGGTTTATTACAACCGTGAGCCCCGATAGTGAAAAAAATACAGTAGCTATAACTTATTCTCATAATGTTGTCTCAGGGCCAGGAGAGAAGCTGTGATATTTCAAACCAAGCTTGAAGCTCTGTAAATTGCAGCAGATTCGGCTGAAAACTCTGAGGGAGTCATAAGTCAAACATTGCTCATTTCTTTCCCCCACAATTCAAGCCTCCAGCTACTCTTGTTCACTTTTTACAAATCTATCTCTGGAATTTCCATGTGTAGGTGGGATGCATGGAAGCTCTCAGTTTGGTTTATAATAATAATAACAAAATAATAAAAATCCTTGCATTTGATGTAGCGCTTTTCACGTCTTCTCGACATCTCAAAGCTCTTCACAGAATAGACTGTAAAGTGAATTGACTGTATATTTGTGGGCGAACCCGGCAGCCAGTTGCACACAGCAGTGTCCCACAAACAGTCGTGGATTGAAAATGACCAATTTATTATTGTTTTGTTTTTGGAAGGATTATCATTAGGCGTGTGGAGTAAGGAAACTTGCCCAAGGTTTCACCCTGCCTGGAATTTAACTCAGGTGTCTTGTTTGCAAGGCAAGTGCTCTAACCACTGAGCTACAGGATTCCACAGGTTTGGTTATTCTTAAGCATGGTGATGAGTTTCCGTATGTGTCAGACCCCGACTAACCCCAAAATAAAATTGTTGTTGTTGAATTCGATTCTCTGCCGCGAATTCAGACGAGTGGCAAACTGCAAAAGACATGGTCACTCAGTTCCTGATTTTGACCTGCACTTTCTGTGCTTTTTTCTGCTGGAACACTGGGAGCTATTTGCTCATTTCACCTGATCTGCCATTCTTAACGCCCCCTCCACCCACCCACATTCCATGCAACTGACACACAAAGTACTGATGTACTGGCGAAATTTGCAATTCCATCTGGCTCTTGCTAACCTGCGTCTAATACTTTCTGGAATTAGGTAAGCAGGATGTGTCCCTCCAGGGACGGAGTGCACATTCCATTCCAACAATCTGTCTCTGGGATTTCCTTGTGTAGGTGGGATGCATGGAATTCTCATTTTGGCTTGATATACTGTAACATGGTATGACTATATGCATTTTGTGCGCAAAATGGACAATGTCCCATAAACAGCCATGGAGTGAATAATCAAATTTAGATGGAGGATTGTTCACCAGGACACTGGGATAAATGCCCTTCACTTTTTGAAAAGTGCCATGGGATCTTTAATGTCCACCTAAATGGGCAGACTGGTTAACAGCTCATCGAAAAAATGTCAGTGCAGTGCACCCCAAACACTGGATTGGTGTGGGGCTTGAACCCACAACCTTTTTTAGGGTTGTCTCTGAGATACAAAAAAAAATCCCTGGCTGAGATGCAAAGATACTGGCCACCGACTTGAAAAGTGCTTCCTACAGTCATTCAGACACAAATAAATGGGCCCAGCACCACATAACACCTCCCCGGGCTTTTCAGCTTATTTTATTGAGCACTATGGTACAACATGAAGTACCTCACTTGATTGAATCTTTTAGTCCAAACACATGCAATGTATGAGCAAAGGTAATTTTTTTTTTGGGGGGGCATGGAGGGTGCTGCGTAAAAATTAGTCATCTGTCAATGGCATCTAACATTGTTTAACATTGTAAACCAAGGTACCTTTCAAGCATTGCTTGAATAGATACAATGTTAGACACAAGAATCGGGATTTGAATGAAAGTACAATTACGACCTTAGCAGGTGATTTGCCCCACCCCACACCCATGTTCACACGTTTTCTGAAAAAAGGCACATTACATTTTTCAACAACAACTTGCATTTATATAGGAGGGGAGGGGGGATGACCCCGAAGTGATTTGTAAAAAGTGGGGGCAAAATGCAGTGTTTCAGAACAAATGATAATTACAAAACGTTTATCGTTTATGAAACGTTTAAAACACAAAGTTGGTGAAATGTTACATTCTCACTCCAGTGCTTCAGTGTGATTTAGTTATCCTGAAATTCACAGGAGCTGTGGATTTCATTACGAAAGACCTCCAGGCTATGTTGTACATGCTGTAAACACAAAAATGATTAAGTTTTTGTCAGCAGCCATGATCACAGCCTTGTAAATATTTTACATTTTAAACGGCACATTAATTTCATGAGTCTCTTTGGTTAAGCTGCAGACACGGAGTTCCCGAGAAACAGGCAGACTTAGATAATAATAATCCTTGCATTTGATATAGCGTCTTATCACGTTGTTGAGACGTCTCAAAGTGCTTCACAGAATATACTGCAAAGCGAATTGGCTGTGTATTTTGTGGGCAAAACACGGCAGCCTATTGCGCACAGCAACATCCCACAATCAGTTGTGGCCAAATTATCAAATGACCAAATTTAAATGTCAAACCCATTGAGAATGGTCATTATTCCCAGAGACGGACTGAAATACAATACAAAATTACATTTGTATAGCGCCTTTTACGTCGGGAGGATCATCCCACGGCTCTGGATGATCTGCCTTGGGATGATACAATAGATGATGCCACATTTTGTTCGATTCACTGACATGTAAAGTGAGTTAACCAGATATGACAAGAAGGCTGCCTGGAAACAAATGTGCGTGCTGTAGTATGCGGGAAAAAAGTGGGATTTGACCGCTAAAACCAAAAGAGATGATCTTTGCTTCAAAAATCTGAATTTTATTTTGGTCAGCGGGGTGTCTGGCACATGTGAGAACCCATCACCACGTTTAAGAGTATCCAAATCAAAGTGAGAATTCCATGCATCCCATCTACACATGGAAATTCCAGAGATCTGAAAGCTGAATGGCACCTGAGCCAAATGGTCGTGGCAATGGGTGAGGCAGGTGATGCCATTCACGTCTGCATGGACTGATGGGAGGGAGGCCGGGCTGAGCTGAGGTGAGCTGAGGTGCGGGAGGGAGGCTGAGCTGAGCTGAGGTGAGCTGGGTGCGGGAGGGAGGCTGAGCTGAGGTGAGGTGAGCTGGGTGCGGGAGGGAGGCTGAGCTGAGGTGAGGTGAGCTGAGGTGCGGGAGGGAGGCTGAGCTGGGCTGAGCTGAGGTGAGCTGGGTGCGGGAGGGAGGCTGAGCTGGGCTGAGCTGAGGTGAGGTGAGCTGGGTGTGGGAGGGAGGCTGAGCTGAGCTGAGCTAAGATGAGCTGGGTGCAGGAGAGAGACTGGGCTGGGCTGAGCTGAGGTGAGGTGAGCTGGGTGTGGGAGGCTGGGCTGAGCTGAGGTGAGCTGAGGTGCGGGAGGGAGGCTGGGCTGAGCTGAGGTGAGCTGAGGTGCGGGAGGGAGGCTGAGCTGAGCTGAGGTGAGCTGGGTGCGGGAGGGAGGCTGAGCTGAGGTGAGGTGAGCTGGGTGCGGGAGGGAGGCTGAGCTGAGGTGAGGTGAGCTGAGGTGCGGGAGGGAGGCTGAGCTGGGCTGAGCTGAGGTGAGGTGAGCTGGGTGCGGGAGGGAGGCTGAGCTGGGCTGAGCTGAGGTGAGGTGAGCTGGGTGCGGGAGGGAGGCTGAGCTGAGCTGAGGTGTGGGAGGGAGGCTGAGCTGGGCTGAGGTGAGGTGAGCTGGGTGCGGGAGGGAGGCTGGGCTGAGCTGAGGTGAGGTGAGCTGGGTGCGGGAGGGAGGCTGAGCTGGGCTGAGCTGAAGTGAGGTGAGCTGGGTGCGGGAGGGAGGCTGAGCTGAGCTGAGGTGTGGGAGGGAGGGAGGCTGGGCTGAGCTGAGGTGAGCTGAGGTGCGGGAGGGAGGCTGAGCTGAGCTGAGGTGAGCTGAGGTGCGGGAGGGAGGCTGAGCTGAGGTGAGCTGGGTGCGGGAGGGAGGCTGAGCTGAGGTGAGGTAAGCTGAGGTGTGGGAGGGAGGGAGGCTGGGCTGAGCTGAGCTGAGGTGTGGGAGGGAGGCTGAGCTGAGGTGAGGTAAGCTGAGGTGTGGGAGGGAGGGAGGCTGGGCTGAGCTGAGCTCCCAGCGACTCGTGCTAACTCGAGTTATGCTGCCCTTTCAGCCTTCACCTCGGGGACTGAGGGGCTTTGCTATACACACTGTGTATATATATATATATGGTGTGTGTGTGTGTGTGGGGGGGGGGGGGGGTCACCTGTCAGTCAGTGAGGGAATGAGAAAAGCGCACCATCCTTAAACAGGCTGGTGTGGGAATGCCAATCTGTATGGGAAGGCTGAGCTGTGGGGGTGGATGCGTAGCTCAATAGCAAAGACTCAGCCCTGATGCAACAAGACCTGAAACAACCAACAGGTTCCCCCCTCCCCTCCCAGCCCCCCCCCCCCCTCTCTCTCCCTCCATCGATCCCCTGAGTACCATCCAGCTTTCTCTGATGTGTTTAGCCGGATGTCACTGGGCAACAACGATTTCCACCCCCCCTCCCCTCCCCTCCCCTCCCCCCGGTCGCTGCCTGTTCCGAGTTGAGTCAGAGATAGTTTGCGGTGCCCTCGCCTCGAGTGTGCGTGTGGATGGAGCTGCTCGGCTGAAGCCCCGACCCCTCCCCGCACTCCTTTCAGATCAATGCAATCGCGAGACCGGTTGGCGATGCTGCAGAAGGGATCGGATCTTCTCTGAGATAACATAGGGATTTGCACAGCTTTCCCCCCAAACCCCCCCCCCCACCCACCCTCCTCATTCTCTGTGAAAAAAAATGAACGCTTACGGATCGCCCTACATGTACATGACCGGCCCGGTGTCGCAGCCCCGGGCACCTCTCCAGAGGACCCCCAAGTGCGCTCGCTGCAGGAACCACGGCGTCCTGTCCTGGCTCAAGGGGCACAAGCGTTACTGCCGCTTCAAAGACTGCACCTGCGACAAGTGCATCCTCATCATCGAGAGGCAGAGGGTCATGGCGGCGCAGGTGGCCCTGCGCAGACAGCAGGCCAACGAGTGCATCGGTAGCCTGATCCCCGAGAGCCTGCGAGCAGTGCCCGGGGTTGGGGTTGGGGTTGGGGTCGGGGTCGGGGCGGCGGCGCCTGTCCCCTCCGACTCTCGCCATCCGCAGCCCAAAGGCGAGGAGCCAGCGTTGCGCTGGGAGCCAGAGCAGCCAGCCAGCCTGCAGCAGCCAGGCACCGGTAAGCCACACACACACACACACACACACACACCCACACACACACACACACACACACACCCACACACACCCACACACACACACACACACACACACACCACACACACACACACCCACACACACACACACCACACACACACACACCACACACACACACACACACACACACACACACACACACACACACACACACACACACACACACACACACACACACACACACACACACACACACACACACACACACACACACACACACACACACACACACACACACACACACACACACACACACACACACACACACACACACACACACACACACACACACACACACACACACACACACACACACACACACACACACACACACACACACACACACACACACACACACACACACACACACACACACACACACACACACACACACACACACACACACACACACACACACACACACACACACACACACACACACACACACACACACACACACACACACACACACACACACACCCACACCCACACACACACACCCCACACACACACACATACACACACACACCCACACACACACACACATACACACCCACACACACACACACATACACACACACACACACCCACACCCACACACATACACACATACACACACCCCACACACACACATACACACACACACACACACACCTACACACACACACCCACACACACACACCTACACACACACCTACACACACATACATACACACACACACACACACCTACACACAACACACACACACACCCACACACACACACACACACACACACCTACACACACACACACCTACACACACATACACACACACCCCCCCCACACACACACACATACACACACCCACACACACACACCCACACATACACACACACACACACATACACACACCCACACACACACACCTACACACACACACACCTACACACACCCACACATACACACACCCACACACACACACATACACACACACACCTACACACACATACACCTACACACACACACCCACACCCACACATACACACACATACACCTACACACACACACACACACATACACCCACACACACACACACATACACACACACACCTACACACCCACACACACACCCACACATACACACACACACACACACCCACACCTACACACACACACACACACACACACACACACCCACACACACACCCCCACACATACCCCCCCCCCCACACACACACACATACCCTCCCCCACCCCCACCCCCCCCACACACACCTGCGCTTCTCACAAGCTTTTGCAACTGGGTGCAATTTTAAAATAGATTTTTTATTGTGAAAAAAAGGGGAAAATAATTCTTCAAAAAAAATTGTGGGAAAAGATTTTTTGCTAAATGGTGAGAAAATAATTTGTTTCAATTAGAAAATGTAATTGGAAATGCAACATGTTTTGTCAGATGTCAAGGGAAACTCAATGTTGTCCCGAGTCTGCACCTCGATCCAGTTGAATTGTATCGGGAGTGGGACAGAAACAAGGTTGAGAGCAAATGTGCGCCTTGTATTCATCTCTAACAGTGAACATGAGCGGCACATGGGGTAGTGTTCTTGGTGGATTTATACATTCAGTGTGTTTTTTTAACAAATATATTTCTGAGATGTGTTCCTTTGAGGGCAGAAACTTTTTGTTTCACTTTATTCCAAAAATGACCTCGAAAAAAAGAAATGCCAACGATAAGGGAGAATGTTATTGTAACTGATGCACTAACTGTATGGTCCCACTAACAGGTAGCCCTGGTTACTTTGTGTTTTTTTTTGTCTTTCTATATTGTAACTGAGCGCCTCACGGTTCTTCCAGGATGATTTAGAAGCAAACATTTTTTTAGTAGGACGAAAATCTCCTATTAAATCCTATAATTTGAAATATAATCCAACCACTAAAATCATCCTGGGATTCAAGATTTATATTCAGTATTGACGATCTTATTGTACTGATTTAAAGTTGTATAGAAATGAAAGCGTTATGTTTTAGATAGGACAAGACTTCCCGAGTACTTATGCTCCTCAGCTGCACCCGGTACAAACACAGCCCTAAAGGGCATGTCAACTGTGTGGTTGCAATACTATTTCCAGTTTAGCTTCACATTCATAGAATCATAGAATTAATTATACAGCACAGAAGGAGGCCATTCGGCCCATCGTGTCTGTGTCAGCTCTTTGAAAAAAGCTATCCAATTCAATCCCACTCCCCTGCTCCCTCCCCATAGCCCTGCAAACTTGTTCTCCCAAATAATTATCTGCTTCTCTCTTAAAAGTTGTTATGGAATCGGCTTATTCTTATCCCTTTTCAATTTAGAGACAATTAATGGTGCTTTACATATATATAGTTTATATTTCGATATCATAGCAATGTATTGACCAATATCAACTCACAGGTTTTATGGATTAACGAGGTAAAACTCAAGAAGAAATGCTAACCGCCCCACTCCCCATCATAAACTGAAAATGATTTCTTATAGCAGTTACCATTGAAGTGCCAGGTTTATTTTTAAACGGTGTATTGCTGACCAGAATGTCTAACTAATGCTGCCCTAGAGGGGTAAGGGGATGTTTAAGGGAATATATATATATATATATATATTATCTGTATACATATATTAGAGGGAGAAATGGAGAGTAAGATTTACAAAGTGAACAACTTTAGAAAAATAGGTCATAGAGGTGACCCTGTTTGTTTTGGTCAGCCGGGTCTCTGACACATGTGGAAACCCATCACCAGGTTTAAATATTGGGCCATTTGGCATCACTCAACACAGAATCTGTCTGTTTCTATTAGTACCTTGATATCTTGGGGATTTCTTCCTTAATTCAATTCCTCACCAGAGTTTGTTTATTCACGAGCAGTAAAAGCCTCGCCTCGCCGGGCTAGTAATGTTGGGTCTGATCTGGACATTAATAACATGGTTCAGTACAACTGCTGGAAATGTGAAGTAAAGAACAGATACAAAACAAATACTGGAAAAGTGCAATCAGTGAAGTCGCTCGGCTTGTGAGAAAGAACAGGGAAATGTTTGTGATTGTAAAGGAAGATTCCCTGTGTATAATAGGGGGCAACAACGACAGATTACATGCGTATAGCGCCTTTCACTTCAGGAGGACGGCCCGAGGTGTGGACAGTCAGGGATCCGCATCCCAACATGAGAACCAGACACCAACATCTACTAAAGCGTGGACATGGATCAGATCAAACGGCACCTAATATACTGGTGATGTTTGGTGTTTAATTGACTCGTGGAGCTTCAGATTTTGCTTACGAATTCCGACTGCTCTGAAGGGAGTTTGGGGGGGGAAGGGGGGAGAGAGAGAGAGAGAGAGAGAGGAGGGTGTGTGTGTGTGTGGGGGGGGGGGGGGGGGGGGGAGAGGGGGATGGGGGGTGTCTTGTCCCCTGTGCCCAAAGGGACACGTGGGATCAGAGAAGTGAGTTTCCAACAGGTTTACAAGAATCTCAGACTAGGAATATATAACCCAAAGTGAGTGGAAAATCTGCAGTATGTCTGACGGATAGAGCCCGCAAGCGCTCTGGGACGCTGTCCTGCGTGAGGTGCGCTATATAGTTGTCGATGATGTTGTAATCTACACCCAACCGAATAAGACAAACAAAAGAGAAACCGCACAGACCAGTGGAGTAAGACGAAGGCAAGTCGGAGTGTGAATATTTTCAATACATGATAGGTATGTGAGGAATGGCTATTTCTCCCCGTTTGAGTTGAGCTTTCTGCACTCTACTTCCCCATCGTAACATCAAAGAGAAGACAGATTTCTGTAGGTATTCTGTGAGATCACCCCATCGGCACATTATCTTCATACACATAATAATTTGCACAGCACACCCCTCAAATGGTTAAACCTTGGCTGGCTGACCAGTCCAGTTGAACACTGAAAATAGAGGGGAAACCCGTATCTCTTTTACCTGGGTCTTATAGGACAGATGATGATGATGATAGATAATAATAATAATAATCCTTGCATGTGGTATAGCACCTAATCACGTCGTTGGGATGTCTCAAAGCGCTTCACAGAATATACTGTGAAAATAAATTGACTGTATATTTTGTGGGCGAAACTAGGCAGCCAATTGCAATGATAATAACAATCACAACACTCATCTTTACATTTGATACAAACACGTTTTGGGTCAGGAGGACGCCTCAAAGCGCTTCACACGATTTACTGTAAAGTATAGTGACTATTTTGCAGGCAAACCCGGCAGCCAATTAACACAGAAACTCAGGTCATAGACAGGGATACTTCTGTGTAAACAAAATCTATTTTTAATCGTTTTGATGAAGGTTTTGTTCACAAAACTATAGTTGCAGAAATAAGCGTGATATTTTCTTGCCTGTGTTCTTATATGCACGTTTAGAAAGATCTACAATTTCAAACTAAACTGGAAGTTTGTGTGTGTGAGCGTATCTGTGGGTGTACGGATGGAGTGTGAGAGATTGAACGACTGTATATTGAAATAGACAAGAACAAGCCGGTGTCTGCTTCCTACAGGAAGAGCAGTGTGCATGGTGCAAACACAGAGCTCTGCTGAAGTCCCACACAATAACGTGGTTTGCACTTCACTGAGCACGAACGTGCCTTTCGTGACCCTCACCCTAACCCTTCAGGGACACAGATCTAATTTAAACAAACTGGAATGTACTTTCACAAGACACTGAGCAATTGCAGTCCAGTCTCTGATACAACGCTGCGATGCAAAGCCCCTGAAAGGCGTAATACGTTATTATCAGTTTCAAGTACTGTTAAAGTCACAATCTAAACTTTTGATGTTCCTATATTCTAATAGAGCAAAACACAAAAACAAGGCGACCCGCAGGCGGCAGCTTAGCAGTGATGGGAACTTGGCGTCTTGGATTAGGTTTGGAATAGCTGGGGAAAGATTTCCTAAGAGTTTCACAAGCTCAGGTTCCTTGGGTCAACTTTTTAATGTCAATGGCTCCAGTACCGGATATGACCGTGAAGCACACATACATTCACACATTGACCGGTACAAACTGAAGTTTGCAAATATCATTGAAGAGGAATCTACAGAGTTGATCTTTCAAGAAATAACATCATAACTGAATCACTTCGAGGCTGAAACGCACAGCACACCCCGGGGAAGGTGGTCTGAGCAAAGCAGTACTTATTTCACGTTAAGTCATGAAACAGATGATTAGATTTCTCACACAGGTATAATTGAAGAGTATTGTGCTGATCAATTGACCTTTTCACAATACAATTTAAAGAGAGCTCTGACTAACGTAACTATATGAGAGAGCACACGGTTAAAATTGTGATTAAACTTCAAGCATTCGTTTTTGTTTTGTTTTGTTTAAACATTGGGTTCCAGGGGACACCCAGGGGGGAATTGAACGTACGAAGGAATACCTAGAGAAATAATCTTAGGATCATTGTAAAGGAACAGTTATTAATCCCGAGTGCTTCGTTTCAGCCATTCATTTCAAATCATGTTTGCGTGCATCTGTGTGTGTGTAAGGATATAGTGTGCAAAGTGCAAACACAGAGAACTCTGCTGGAGTCACACACAATAACATGTTTTGCACTTCACATTTACATTAAGGTCTCATACTACTGGGGCTCAGCAATACTTCGAGATTCGTTCCACTTCTCACGATGTTGTCAACATTTGTAATTAAAACAAAATAAATCTTACAAGAAAAGAAAGGGTTTCTGATGGGGAGTTTTCCTTTTCTACGCATTACATTTATATTTTTGGTAAGCAGTAAACCCCAGATCTGTGTCCACATTTAACTGTCTATAAAGCTTGATTTAGTCTTTTGCTTTCAGTAAACACATTCGAAAACACCAGCACTAAGACGTTATATTTGTCCATTGTTTTCTCTGGCCTTCAGCTACGATTTTGAGGGGGAAGAAACACAAAAATAATAATAATAATCGGATTTGCAGAAGTGTCGTGACTGTGAATTTTGTAGGGGAACAGAGTGTCAATTAGTATGCACACCAATGCCCGCAAACAACCAGGAAGCGAATGACCAATTTTATTTGAGGAATTGTTGGGCAAAAACACTGGGAGAGAGAAATTCACTTATCTTTCTGAGTAGCGCAATAGGATTTGGGACCTCAGTTTAATATGGACCTCTGATAATTTAGTACTCCCCAGCATTACATTGGAGTATCAGCCTGGACAACCAGTTCAATGCCCCCACGTAGGGCTTGAACCCACGACCTTCTCCCGTTATGTCAAATAAGCATTTATCACAAAACTCTGAGTAAAAGAACGAATAATAATAATAATTATAATCCTTGCATTTGATATAGCGCTTTTCACGTCGGGAGGACGTCCCAAAGCGCTTCACAGAACACACTGTAAAGTGAATTAACTGTATATTTGTGGGCGAACGCGGCAGCCAATTGCGCACAGCAATGTCCCACAAACAGTCGTAGATTGAAAATGACCAATTTATTATTGTTTTTGGTTTTGGAGGGATTATTATTAGGCTCTGTGTGGAGTAAGGAAACTTGCCCAAGGTTTCGCCCTCTGTCTGGAATTGAACTCAGGGTCTCTCACTTGCAAAGCGAGTGCTCTAACCACTGAGCTACAGGACTCCACATATGGGGAGTTTTCCTTTGAAAACCAATTGGTTTGAACCAATTAGCAGCAATAGTGTCTCTCAATTCGGTTGTAAATGTTGTGCATTTGGTTATTTTACATCCACGATGTTACATATTTATGCGGGTTTTTTGATGCACCATTATCTATATACCCTTGGAGCAATCTATTAAAGAAAGTTTTGCTTAATAATTTCCAGATACACGAGTGGGCAAATATGCCATACCGCAAGCTGTGAGATAAGCTTTGTAGATGTGAATTGAATGAAGTACCTACTTACGGCGGTGCTATTTCTACAGTTATAAAGACAGGTTTCATTTCGAGCTGATACGAATCGAGCTGCTACTAAGCCCCTAAAAGGTATAGAGAGCGATCATATGCAATTATTTGTTACTTTAACAGTGCAAAGAACCTAAAGTGTATTTATTCCAATTAGTGTGGACTTTATAACGAGAATTCAGAGCGCTTTTTGCAAACTTCTACCATCATTTTAGTTGAACGCTTCTTTCGTGAAGCTGCACAATCTGATCATTTTAATTATCGTTAATACTTGGAATATTCTGTTTTGTCAGACATGGTGATTTCCCCCTTTTTAAAAAAAAATGTTTTAAGTGTCTGTAATCCTGTAGATACAGTTCCTGGCCCGGACTAAACACGTTGAATGGTCGGAGCTGAGAATATACAGTATTTGTAGAATAATAAACTGGTGTGAGATTATTCTGTAATGATGTGGAGCTCGAGTTGAAGTCGTCGGGCGATCAGTGATAGAGATTATCATTCGTAAAATATTTGCTGTATCATCGAACAATAAAACACACATATTGTATATACGTATATATAGTATATATGTGTTTTATTGATATATATATAAAATTATATACAGTGTACGTGTGTTTTAATGATATATATACATACTATATAATAAATTATATATATGCATATATACATGTGTATATGTGTGTGTGTGTTTTAACGATATATATTATATATAATTAGTTTCAGATTTCTTTATAGGGACGGACCATGATACACTGACTTTATTTGTTACGGTCAATTGGTGAATGCTCGGAAACCGTTCACTCCCACAAGTAGGACATTGGGACAGAATGTAAACCACAATAATATCAATTCGTTTGCATCTCAGTCTTTTCCAATTCAGCCACTTATTAAGAGGTTTTGGTAGCGATGCCCGCTTGAGGACTATGGCAAGGTCGCCCATAATTTCCTGGCTGCATTCATTGGGTAAAAGAGATTAGCACAGACCTCGATGATATAACCTCCCTAAACCCCTGAAAGTGGCGATTTTTATGATGTTAAAATCAGATTGAAAACTCTTTAAAGTCGACGTTAGCGCATGCCTCGAAAATCGTCGCGTCGGGGAAGAAGTTTTGAATGAAACAGGAACATTTACTGTCAATTATTCCAGGAGGGAGGCAAGAACTTGCTGTGAATTGTTGCAATTTGGATTTATTTTTTTAAAAAAGCAAAAACATCCACACAGTGTTACATCGGCGTGAAGTGAATGGTGCAAAACTGAATTCGCTTGTTAGGGTTTGCAAGGAGAGATTTCGGGTAAGGAGATCTAATAGTTACTATTAGTTACTAATACTATTATCTAATAGTTTATTAACATGCAGAATGTGTATGCAAATACTGTACTTGTATAAATCAGTTAGTTCTGTAACTAGGAAGGTACCGGTGCAATCGAGGTCCGTCTAGATATTTAGAAACTATTTAACATCACTATCTCCATGAAACGCTATTACAAGTGGCCTTGAGGCGGTGTTACCTAATAATGTTAATACAGTAACAGGTATTTCGGATAAATAACTTGGCGCCTTTTTTATTTTTGCTCGACTGGGAGAGGATGGAGATTTATAACACAATTTAATACTTGCAGAAAACGCACTCACTCCCACACACACACACACACACACACACACGCACACTCACACACTGGCCCTCCACAGCATGTTATTATTGATGGGATTGTGCAGATCTGGTGTTGGGAAAGGTAAAAATATTATTTTAGAGAAATAGAAAAATGATTGCGGGTTAGGGGATTATCAGGATGGTTCAGCGGGACATTTTATTCATAATAATAAATGTATATTGTATCTAACTCTATCACGATTAAATCTGAAGAGGCTTTGTATCTTAATGTGAAAACAGGTGAGAGAAATTGCTCACTATCGGGTTTAGCCAGATCGTTAATGATCGAGCTTGAAAGGGAGACTGTTAACAAATTACAGCAATCAAACCCGGGACAGATTCAATCGAATGGGACAACAATAACTTCTTCAAAAAGGTCAAACAAAACTGAAATGTTACCAGGGATCAGGCAGTCTGCTTGGAAATGCAATTACATCTGCATTGATGTAGTGCGCATTGCCAGCCAGTCAGCACTTCTGTTAACAGCTTTCCAGAGAGAACCAGCACAGATTCATCAATCAAAACTCTGGTGCTAGGAACACTCCTTGGTAAATGTTGCATTTCTCCAGGAAATCCAAGGTCGCCACATGTCCTTCCAAATGCAACTCAATTCCAGATTTGAAAGTACCATCTCATTATTATTATATATAATATAATATATAGCATTTATATAGCGCCCTTTATCATGTTGTTGAGACGTCTCAAAGATCTTCACAGAATATACTGTAAAGTGAATTGACTGTATTTTGTGGATGAAACGAGGCAGCCAATTGCGCACATCAGTGTCCCACAAACAGTCATGGGTTGACTCTTATTGTGTCTATAATAATTCTCCTTGCTTCTCTCCCCCCAAAGATATCACCATATCGCTGCTCCCTTCCCCACCTGAACATGATTGTGCAGCTTCTTGTGGCCTATGGAGTGCTTAAATAAAAACAGGAAATGCTGGAATCACAAAGTCTGAAAGAGAAACGCAGGTCTCTCCCATGAAAGGGCAAACTGCAATTGCTGCTTGATACCACTTTCAATGCCTCTTAAATGCTGTGCATTTTCATTCTTCCTGCTTTTAATATTTTAACGTGATTTCTTTTCAGGGTCCATGAGTCACACATTTGTGCCCTCATGTATTCAGATTCTGGCAATATGTGTGATGCTAAAACTGCAAGGATCCATGCAAAGAGTTGGCCTGGGGACTAGCACAGTCTCCTTTGGCAAATTCCATTGAGCACAATCGTTTCCATTGAGGACATTTCAAACATATAGCAATTCCTTTAAAACAATTCCAGATGCTGCCGTTTCTTATCACTATTGGGTGTTAGTATATCAAACATGTTTCTCTAACTATTCAAGGTCACGTTGGTTGAGCACCAGACATGAGACTGGAAAGTTGTGGGTTTGAGTCCCAATGGGTCCACTAAGCCCTGAAAACCTTGTCACTTCTCCAGCATGGAAGGTATATAATGCCTCAACTGGCCAAAGTGTGAACCCCAATGGCCATTGAGGGGTTGTGGTACGGAGAAGCCCATCACTACAGGGGAGGGTGGTGAGCTCTTTGAATTGGCATTGAAGGTGTGAATGTTGGAATACAGGAAGATATATAATATGCAGATTATTGATGAACAAGAGGTTTGGGCACCTGCAAAGTTCCCAAGAGTCCATGTATATTGTCTTAGTTACAATATTTGCTTGCAGTGCAAAATAAGATGAGGACTTAGCATGTGTTTGTTTGTGTGTGTGTGTGTGTGTGTGGTGGGGGAGTGGTGTGGGTGGAGGATGTGTTAAGCAGATGCCATGCACCTGTTTTTTACTGAGAAAGAATCCTGTGTCCAGGGAGCCAATACTTCTATTTTGAAAATCTTGGGAATAGGTTGCAATTGACGCCACTCATGAGACACATAGGAACCTAGAGAGGCAGGATGTGGTCACTCAAGGCAGTAGCTTCAATCTTGTGGGGGTGTTACAAGAAATCCACATGAAAAGACAATCAAGTGTATTTATTGGGTCACAGATCCAGGTGAATGTCAACGTGTAATGTCTTCCTCGAGGTTCAGGTGGATGTGCATGTGTATAGCTAAAGTGAGTACAATCTTTTAAGTCTGTGGCTGGTTAACAGTAGAGGATAGTCCTCCAATAAGCATGTTGTTTTAAAATATGAATGCCTTGCTGATGGAGATGCCTCTGATTGAATCTTGTACATGCTTCTTCTTTCTTTCTGATATAACCTGAGGATTCAGTGGAGAAGGTGAGAATCCAAATGTTCCAATCCGTAATGGCCAGTAATGGGACTCATGTTCAAGGTATTGGGTGAGAGTTCTCCGCCTGGGGGCCATTGCCTCCCTTTCATCTCTTTCCCTCTCAGATAATACTATCTACAATTGCAGTACATGACATTTCATATTGGTCTACTCTGCACACTCTGTTAAAGCTGCAGCACTCCATGAAAAGATTTCTCACCTATCAGTGCACCTCCCCATCCCCCCACCCCGCATTTTCCGTAGGTCTCAGACGCAATCTCAGTTTAACTGGCTTCCAGCAGATTAATGAAAATAGCAGTGCAATATTTGTTCCTGCTAAATGTTTGCAAAAATGCTAATCCTTAACTGAATGCAGTCCTATCCCTCTCAGTTATAGCCTCTTTATTCCAAACCTTTAGTTTTTATATATCAGCTATCATTGTTCTCGTTGATGTATCTGGAAACTGAAAACAGATGGCAGAAAATGACCTAAGTGTAGTGTGTCCGATTTGTTTTATAATTACAGTCCAGCTTCAGGCTTGACTGTATGATGCTGGTTTTCAATTACATTCTTAAAGAAAAATCCAACGAACCGTTGGCCATTTTTCTCTGTTTTGCTTAGGATTGATTTGGTATTTTTCTTAAAATCAGAAGCAGCAGAACTTAAAAGAAAATCTTAGTTATTTTTACACATATTTATGAAACAGTGCATTGCTGTTTTATTCGGTTCAGTAATTCACTCTGAAATCCTATTCAAATAAAAACAGGTAACTAGCATGTTGTTTTAAAATAAACAAGTAATTCAGTCAAAGAGCTCCCATGACATTACAACTTCATCATTGCAACTCCCAAGATTCAATAACTGCCTTTAATTGTGGAAGCCATTGTATACTGAGATCTAAAACACAGCGATTTAAAAAGTCATCCTTAATTTAAAGAAAAGCAAAAAGTGCGTCTGGTGAAGGAGTTTCCTCTGACACAATCTACATTTATTTGGTGTCAGCTTGGTACAGTTGGTAGCACTCTAACCTCCAGGTCAGAAGGGTGTGGGTTCATCTCCACATTGTAATCATAAACTCAGAATCTAGGCTGGAAGAGTTGGAGCTGCTGTTCTTTGGATGAGGCATTGAACTAAGGTCCGTTTGGGCTATTCAAGTAGACATTAAGGGTCCTGTGACACTATATGAAAAGAAAAGGGAGATTCTCCCGCTGTCCTGGCCAACAATCTCCAGAAATACTGGTCATTTATTTCATGGCTATTTGTGGGATACTGCTTAGCGTAAAGTGGTTTCTGCATTTGCTTACCATTACACTTCACAGAAACTTTGGGAAGCTCTTTGAAATGTCCTATATGCTCTATCAAATTCAAGAATGCTATTGCATTTAGACTAGAGGTCCAGCAAGTTGGCATGAAGTATGTATCTTAACAATAATCCTTGCATTTGATTATTATCAAATCATGCACCTTATCATGTTGTTGAAAGGTTCAAAGAGCTCCATAAGAGTTTACAACAACAACAACAAGATTCCATTTATAGAGCACCTTTCACGTCGGGAGGAAAGTACTGTAAAGTTTACTGTAAAGTTTAGCAATTGTGTATTCATAGGTGAATGCAGCAGCTCAGTTGCACACAGCATTGTCCCACAAAACTTAATTGAAGTAAATAACCAATTTTATTTGGGGGATTGTTGGTCTGGACACTGGGAGAAACCCCTTTGTCTTTTTGAATAGGAACATGGGATCTTTCTGGTCTTCCTGGACAAGCACACAGGATCTCGGTTTAAAATCTCACTGAAGGACGTCACTGACGTCTGACAATGTAGCACATTCCCTACACTGTATTGGGATGTCACCCTAAATTCAAAGTCACGACATGGGGCTTGAACCCACAATTTTCTGACTCAAAGGCAAGAGTGCTACCAACTGAGTCCGGCTGACACAAGTATTGCTTGGAGGGAATCCTAACTTGTATTCTTTATATAAGGAATCCTGTTTCAAATATATTGGACTCAATGTTTATATTAAGGCAGGTACTGGGGACAATATTTATATGTTATTGCTAAACTTCATTTGTATTGTCAATATAATATACTTTTGGATTGGATTCACTCATTATTCAGGAGTGGTCTTGGGGAATGATATAAGTGAAAGTGTAATATAGATGAGAATGACACAGGATCTGTGGAATAAATAAAATCCTTTGACTCTATGAATAATGACCTGTGACTGATACCATGGCAATGCCCATATTTTATGAGGAAAAGTGTTTATTATAATGAAAATATGTGAAATGTACAGAAGCGTTTCAATTATATCAATAAAAAAAACTACAGTCAAGGAGAAATAGCCAGGGTGCAAAATGTAATGTACGACTTAGACTTGGTTGACAGAGCTATGCTGTCAAAATAGTTACTAATCATTTTAGTTTGTTTGTGATAGCTTTTTCAGTCAGCACTCCCATTTACCATAAAGGATGAAATTCAGATTGTCTTGTGCACTACAGTAATATAAAGCTTACAACAAGGGAAGATGAATCATTTAAGATGGGGTAAGAATCTTTAGCTTAATAAAATGCTCAGGTACTATGTCTGGCCTTTGATGATCTCTTCTCACCTCATTCCAGCACATTCATGGATTGTAAGAATCAATGTATTTGGAGTTTTTTAAAAAAAATCAGATTCATTGTAGTTTTTGCAGAGATTTCCACATTCCAGCCATCCTCTACGTCAGGTTTGGCCAAGTTGCAGCTAGTGGGCTACATGCGGCCCCAATTTGGCATCTCTGCTCTACATAAAGAAATGTTTCTAACCACTTTATGATTGTCTATCCCTCGTGAAGGTATAAGGTGTTGTTGTTGAGTAGACTTTGTAATGTTTAGTATATCGTTGTTAAGGTCAGTACATAGGCAGAAACTAAAGGTCCCATGAACTGATTAATTGATCTTTCAAGTTGTGACTTTCAGGATTTAGGTGCAGTGACTTGCCATGGTTAATGCCAGGGTCAATTGTAATGAACCATAAAACCATAGAAATCTACAGCACTGTAGGAGGCCATTCAATCCATTATATTAGTGTTTGCTCCTCCAACGAAGCCATCTATCCTAATCCCAATTCCCAGTTCTTTCCCAGTATCCTCTAATTCCCTGCCTCTGCATGTGCCTATTTAATTCCTGTTTAAATGCCCCAATCAATTCTGCTCCAATAGTCGCCCCTGGCATTCATTCCACATGCTTGCAAGCCTCTGAGAGACATTGTTTTTCTAACTTTTATCTTTAAATCATTTACCTGAGGAAATAGTTCCTCGCCATTTATAAAAGAGAAGGGAATTTCTCCCAGTGTCCTGGCCCATGACCCCCTCAAATAAAACTGGTCATTTAATTCATAGTTGTTTGTGGGACATTTCTGTGCACAAATTGGCTGCCGTGTTAGTCCGACAAAACACACCAGCACTCCACTTTACAGTACACCTTGTGTAAGTGTTTTGGGAAATTCCTCCTGCCGTGAAAGGTATTTTACCAAATGCGAGGATTATTATTATTATCTCAAAGTCATCTATATGGAGAAAGACCAGGGAAGTGGGGTTAAAATATAAGAAGCTGCCATGATCTAATAAAATGTCATACAGAATAGGTTTGTAAAGCTGGGTGGCCTTCTGCTGTTCCAACATTCCTACATAACATAAGTAGCTCTGCTACTTACAAATGTTTACACTATTCTAAATAAATTAGAATATTTTCTCCCAGGTTGTGACTAAATGCTGAGTGCTGACCATCCATTGGAGTTAATTGCTGACTTTAGAATGCAGATACAGTCCTTATTATTATTATTATTATGTTCATCACCAGGTTCCTTTCTTTCTCTCTTTTTCTTTAGACATTAGAGAGGAACACTTAGATGGCCAGGTTGCAAACGAGAATGTGGAAGTGTACAGTGACAAGGAGACAGGCCAAAGAAATTCTCCAGATCTGGCGAAAAGTAAGAGCTATGCAGCCGAAAGCCCTGAAACTTCAGTGGTCGATGAAGAGAGGCTGGTAATGCAGAAGAGCAGCAGTACACCAGAAACAACCACAGAAAGTCCCAAATTCCCTCCAGAACAAAGCCACCTGCTAATGGAGGGTCTATCGGGCAGCATGCCGCTTCCTTTTCCTTTAAAAGGCAACAGACCTCCGATTGAAGTGTTGAAGAAGATTTTCCCAAACCACAAACCGACAGTTCTGGAGCTGATTTTGAAAGGTTGTGGAGGCGATCTCGTTGGTGCCATTGAAATCCTATTGTCAAGTCGCTCTGCAATAGGTTCGGATAGATCTACAGAAGCCTCAGATACCTTCTCCTTATCTTCCAACGGACAGACTTTCTTTGAACATACAATTGGCTCCTACCCTATGTCCTCCTCCAAGTGGTCCGTCGGGTCAGCTTTTAGGGTCCCAGATTCCTTTAGGTTCTCCGGTGACCCTGGCAATGTGATGCCAACGCCCTTGACCATGCCACTGCAAAACCCATTTCCTCAACCTCCACGTTACCCGCTGGTCCTGAGGAATACCTTGACCAGAAACCAGGGAAACCCATTTGTATCAAACGACATGGCTCTGTGGAACACCATGACCCTCCAACAGCAGTACCAGCTCAGATCCCAATATGTCACACCTTTCCCCAACACCTCAGCTGGAATTTTTCGCAGTTCCCCAGTGCTGCCCCCTCGTCCTTCGGATGATGCTAGGCTTTCCATTGCAGATGAAGGCTGTTCTATGGTGACCAAGCAGCCCATTTATACAGAGGAGGACTATGATGAAAGGTCTGATTCTTCAGACTCCAGAACAATGAACTCATCCTCTTAGAAGAAATCTATCTAAATAAGATATTGAAAGGAAAGTACTTGAATGTAGTAACAAGGATTCCATCCAACACTTAATGTCCCTAACTGGACATACCCAAAGGATAATAAAATAATTATTGTTTATGTTGTCATGATTAGATGTGTTAGTACTCTGAAATATGTAAAACTGGTAGCTATACTTTCTACTGCATGTAATATCCTGTGATCCTGACTGCAAATAAACAAGAACTAGGAACTTGAACAGTTATATGTAGCACGGCCAAGATTTTAGTGCAAATAAATGAAAATGAAACATATATTCAGTTGCACAACCTACCATTTGTAATGACTGATTAATTCATTCATTGTGTTTAGCACATGTTAAACATACATTTTCAATTAACATGATAGTTTTTATTTCAAATAGGGGGCTACTAGACTAAACTGCCAAGAAGTTGGATGAACCAAATGTAGTAATTACTACACAATACAAGCTACATTTACATAGCGCTTTTTACATCAGGAGGATGTCTCAAAGCGATTGGGATAGCAAAACCTTTATTTACCTAATATATATTGGTTGATTGAAACAACAAAACCAGCGTCTATTGAATATCATTCAAAGATACTGGACTAGACAACGTTATCAGATATTTGGCTACATCTAACTTTGCATTGCAATATTCAACAGTAATAATAATCCTTGCATTTGATATAGTGCCTTATCATCTCAAAACGCTTCGCAGGATATACTGTAAAGTGGTGTGATTGTGTGTATGTTGTGGGCAAATGCCGAATCCCATAGCCCTGCCTGCTCTCTGAGGGAAAACACAGGTTGTTTAATATTTAAATATGATCCCATTTGGTGATAATGAATATTTGAAGCTGCTCGGAGAGAGCCCAAAACAGTGACGAACAAAAGCTGACTGGGTTCAGGCACACACAGTAAAACTGTACTTGTGGACAGCAGCTATGGTGCTGCCTGAGAGGTAGGTGTAGAATAGCAGCAAGCTGTTGTTTTTCTGAGCAGAAGGATTGTTATGGACTGCGCATTATTCAATTGGGAATTATTTAATGAAGAAATATTTATCTACCCAATAATCAAGGTTCCTTTCCTTATTTTTTCTTTTTAATCATTTACCATTTTAAAAGAAATATGGCCTTTCAGGATCTTTTTTGTGAGGCTATGAATAGTGAGCTAAGGAATATCCATCCCTCATCCAAGTATGATGTGTGACATATGCGCTACCAAGAGAATAAGGACTATGGCACATCCGACAATCTGGCTTGTGTTAAGAGCTCATCCCCCCCTCCCCACCCCACACACACACGCGTACGTTCACTCATTTCACTGTCACTCATTGTAGAACAAAGAAAAATTGGTTACACTTTTTCTAAGCAGAAGCTGCTAATGAAGTGAATAATAACAATATATTATTATTATAACAATAGTTGAATTAAGGGGCGTTCTGTGAACCAGTACTGAAAGCCCCCCAAGGGCAGCTTCAAGACAAAGTTAGACTGGGAAGATTATCAGTTGCACATTGACTGCAACATCCACAGGGGCAGAATTTTTAACAATATCATTGATGGAAATAATAATCATTTGATCTCGAAACATCACAAAGACCTTCACTGATAATTGCTGTAAAGTGCAGTGACGTATTTATAGGTGAAGGTGGCAACGAATTTGCACACAGAATGTTTCATTAACAAATATGAAAATGAGTGACCAATTTATCTGGCATACTGTTAGTCAAGACACTGGGGAAAACTCCCTTCTCAATCTGAGAAACATCATACGATCTTTAATATCTACCTATGATAAAGCAACTCTACATCAGCTCTGCACTGGACCGTCAGCTGAGACCGTCAGCACAAAGTCCTTACAAGGAACTTGAACCGAAAACCTCTGACCCACGAGTGAGAATGCTACCAGCTGAACCAAGATGATACCTGGCTCAGTTATAACATCAAATGTCATATTTTTCAACTCATATCTTCTTTTGGAATATTATTTTCTCCTCAATTTCCCATTGAAACCCACTAACCTTTCTTGTTTGAAAAAGCCTGGTCCCAGTCAATGCCACTGTGGGTAAACACTTGAAGCTTGATGAGAGACACGTGGGATGGCTTGTCTCATTTTCATTCCTTTTCTGTAGGGAAGTTTTTGGTCTAGACCCCACGCCCCCACCCTACACACACACACAACTAATAAAAATATTATAAAACAATGCAAGGTTTGAGGGTTTAAGAATCAAAGATTTCCTTCTTCCAAATAACCAGATTATGGTTATTAAACCCACTCCAGAATCTATTGGGTTAAATCTGAACGTTTTGATTTAAGCACTAAAACGCTGGCGGTTTTGGAATGGTAAGTGCACTAAATGCAAAATAATAGAGATCTGGGAGCGATTACAATACAGCAATCTGGACAAGGGATTGAGAGGATGTCACAATCCACAAGAGCAAAGCTCCAGGGGTGTCTAATCATCATTTGAATCATGGGGTTAGATCACTGCAATGGAATCACTCCAGGGATGGGTTTGTTTTTTTTTCATTTTCATTTACAACACAGTCAATCTGGTGGGTTAGAATTAATCCAGCCACTACCTGACCGTGTGCTACCTGACAATGATAGGTGTGGTATTCCCCACTGAGCGGTTAACAGTCATGGCCTCGTTCATAGGGGGTTGTGAAGAAACAAATTGCAGCTCATGACCAGGAAATTCTACGACCTAAACTCAGGGTTTAAGTGCTGCTGAGGTTCAAGCAGCAGCCAGGAACGTTCTTGCCTTCAAATATAGCATGTTTCTCAATGTTTTGTATTGTACGTTGCTCAGACTGAGTTGTGGCTGAACAAACCCTATCCCGCTTGAATTGCTGAATGAAAGGTTAAATGGGCTGTGGTACAAGGCTTGCTAATTTTCTCTGTGGTCTACAGAAACCCTGATTTCAATATAGTCCAAGCACAACCATCTTAACAAATGAGCTCTTTGTTTATTATGGTTCTTGTAGCCAGGCTTGTGGGGTGCACTGAATAGAACAATTGTCCCTCCAAGCGTTGACAACAACAACAACTTGCATTTATACAGCCAGAAGAGGGCGAGAGAGATGGGCTTGTGGAGCCTTGTGCGGGAGAGAATCTCAGTTGTGTAATGTTATTCATAGCAATAGGCAGTGCTATGCTAGTGAGAGAGAAATTTGCTCACTGCAAACCTTAATTTCAAAAAGCAGCCAATTAACCAATTGATCAAAACTATCGACTCAGAAACAAATTTTATCAAACACCCAGTAGGGGCTGGAATAACTTTTTACATTTTTTTTCCAAATTATCCATAAGAACATAAGAAATGCTAGACGAAAAAGTCCAAGGTCCATCTAGTTCGCTTTCCACCTTCCTGGCGGTCACATGCACATATGTCCCAAACTACCTATATATATTGTCCCATGATGTTATTTCCTAAAAGAAAACTTCAGGAAATGATTCAAGATTCCCAATTGAAAATAAAGATTTGCCATTGCAAAAATGTAAAGCAAAGGAGATGCAACTGACTGCTAACCTGATGGAAGTCCATCATATCTCACCTGGTAAATTTTCTGAAATCACTTTATAGTGAATCCTGTTAAGCGCTTTGAGGTGCAATATGAAATGCAAGGACTATAAAACAATATTACTACAGTACAGTAGTTTCTCTTCCAATGAATTTACTCAAGCAAAAATATTAAGGGGAAACAACAAATTATACTTGTATAGTGCCCTTCGCGTCGGAAAGATGTTCTAGGATGCTGGACAATCAGGCTTTAAGGACCTGAGCTGGGAGTTGGGGTCAGGAGGGGAGGAAGGTAGGGGGTTGGGGGAGCTGGAAAGTGAGATTAATATTAAAGGATGCTAAATCAAGGATATTATTATTATTATCATGTATCACCTGTATCACCTATCATGTATTACCTCCACTATATCTCATCTGGTGTGGTAGAAGGATTGAGGGAGAGGGAGGGAGGGAAAGAGGGAGGGAGGGTGGCATGTGTAAATTAAATGAATATGTGGAACTCTCAGTCTGACTGAATACAATTTCTTCCAGTAGTACAAAAAGCACTTCTGAAGGAGGAAGCAACCATCTTGAAAGGCAACAGCGCCATCTACTTTAATTACAGCACTATCTCCAAAGGCAACTCCATCGCCAGAAACAGCATTGTGAGCTAGAGGGGGCAAAAGAGGATCAAGCATAAGTGACTGATAAGTAGTGATGTTGAACTTGAATGGAGAGCACTGGATTGACGCCAGTTGGAGTACTGGCTATAATTCTGGTCGCTGTATTACAGTTGTCCAAATTATTTGCATAATTTGATAATGTTTTATGTGGACAAAGTTTTAATATTCAAATTGCAAGAATTATTATATTTGAGCATATATAGAAGGGTTTGATGAAAATAAGTATATGCAGAGAACTACCAGATGAGACGGGGTAAATAACAGGACTGTCCTGTAAAAGAAAGCTGGCCAATAAATGTGTAACATTTTTCATTTTCTACTTTTTTCTTCTTAAATTATGTTTTAAAAAGTTTGAAGGCAATACATAAACTTTCATTTGGCAGTAACAAACAAACCCAGCAATGCATTCTGATATTCACATGGATGAAGCAATTGGAACTCAAGCCCTATTTGCATCACCAACAACACGATCATAACAACTAACAATTTTCTATTTACAGAGCGCCTTTCATGTCGGCGGATGACATGAACTGGGAATTCGGGCTGGTCCTGTGTTTGTTACTTTCAAAAAAGTGATCAACTTTTTTTAGAAATCATGTAAGAAGAAACAATAATAGAAATTAAAAATTATCAACAGCTGTAAAGGCAGCGACAATGACATTCAGAAATCCTTGGAAACGCTATAAGAGGAAGAAATTTGAGAAGCATTTAGAAATGAATTTACCATATTTCCTTAAATTAAATAGGGTATTGTGTTCAGTACTTTTTGATCTTTTTACTTTCATTTGGGGTTCAGTTTTTATAACACGCCTGCCACCTGTTGCTCTCAATCTTCGATATATGTCTAGACGCTCTTGAAATTGTTTAGGGTTTCCTTTATTTCTGGCTAACAGGATCATTGAAGAATTGTTCAAATGTTATATTCCTGAGAATTAGGCGTTGGCTCAATGTTGGTCTCAATATTGACGATTTTCAGTAGGTGCTTTGTGTAATTAACAGCTAATCTATTTGAAACACATGAGTCTGATCGTCAGTATCAAGCTGCCATCTTGTGACTAGTGGAGTCCTGTAGCTCAGTGGTTAGAGCACTTGCCTTGCAAGCGAGAGACCTGGAAGGACGAAACGTTGGGCCAGTTGGGCTACTCCATCCGCCTCTGTTTACCTAGCAGTAAGTAGGAATGCCGTTGTTGGTGGATTGGCGGATCGCTTGTTCCGGGGGAATAATTCCTTGAAAAAAAAGATTGTTGGCCAGGACATTTCAATTCAATTCACTACAGTGTGTGAGCTAAGCGAGTTTGTGGTCAAGCCACTAGATGGAGTGCTTTGTAGCACTATCGCATTCCATCAGAGGGAATGGACCTGGAAGCACGGTACTAAGGAGTGGGGGGAGGGAATGTAGGATGTGATTTGATGACAATAATTATCACATCAGATGCTACATTTCCCCCATGTTTCTGGAAGGGGTATATTTAAATGCCGTGCATATTCTTAGGGGTTTCTTTATCATATCAGGAAGGGCAAGAGGGAAACAGAAGAACTTTTATTGTGCATTATCCTGTTGAAATGTTTTAAAGTTCTTTGATTACTAATTACTATTAAGTGGAGTTGACAAAAATGGCAGCTATTTGAGTCAGCAAGGTCACACAAACAGCCAATTAGATAATTAATTGATAAGAAATGATATTTGAGTGGGGTGTGCAAAATTAATAAGAATCCTTGCATTTGTATTGGGTCTTTCACGGGAGGACATCTCAAAGTACTTCACATGATATACTGTAACGTGTAGTGATTGTGTACTTTGTAGGCAAATGTGGCAAGCCAATTTGCACACAGATTAATACACAGAGTTGCATATATATACATATATAATCTACAGCACTGAAACAGGACAGTCAGCCCAACTAGTTTGCATTTGTGTTTATATTCCACATGAGCCTCCACTTACAATAGTCCATATGATGAGTAGAGACTCATTTGGAGTATAATAGCCTTTCTCCATAGCCTCCCCCATACTTCTCTATTCCCTTCTCTCTCATGGATGCATTGAGTTTCCTTTAATGGTATATTATTTCTTTGTTTCACTTTTGGACCTCATTGTTCTTTTCAAGACATATACTTTCTTTGGCTCCTCTGTCTATTTGACTCACATTCTTGACAACTCATGGTCCCTTCTAAAGCTCAACCTCTTGAGGAGTTGAATGTTGTACTTCAGAATTACGTAGACTGTTGCAGCATCGAAAAAAGGCCATTTGGCCCAATTGCACCTGGATCTAGATTTACTCTATTTATGTAGCAATCCACAGCTCCCAGAACTTGTTGTTGAATTTAGTCTTAACTTTGTTGACAAATTGTTGAATTTACTCTTAACTTTGAAGTTGGTTTTCTGTTGTTTTGAAGGAACTCATAGTAAAACAGTATCAAAGGTAACTCAGTGTTTAAGAATTCTCCAAATTCTGAAAATTCGAAAATGCTACAACAAAATAGAATAAATCTATTCTCAAGTGGCATTTCTCCCCATATCTTCCAGTGGGACTTCACAGGTTTCTATTCATATGAATTTTCAGGGTGAATGAAAGCTTGGTTGCTAAGATATTGAATGTTATCAAGTAAAATGTGTTGTAACAATGACAAGAAAACGAAAATGAGATTCAAAAACATAATTTTTTTGATGCAAGGCTGCTAGCCAATTGCAATTCTTCAAATTAGATTAATTTTCTTTAAAAATTTAATTTTCATAAAGTCTGGTGAAGCAATATTTTTATAACTGCCAAAATACAGTTGTATTCTATGGATTATTACATAATAAAGATACATCCTTGCATCGGAGGAGTTTTTTGCAGCAAGATTAGATTTTTCACATTAAGGTGTGCAAATAGAAACCTGTAACAAAGGAAAAATGGCTTTAAAATATACTACGCTGCCCGGAAATCATTTTCATTCCTGATGTGTTAGAATCTTCTTTTTAGAAATTACATTGAAAAACATTTCTCCTGTTGGACCCCGAGCAGGGTTTGGGATTGGGGGGGGGGTGAGGTGGGTGGATGGGAAAGCAGGGTTGCCAAATGCACGGTTGAAGAGGTGGATTTTGAGATATGCTTTGAAGGAGGCAAGTGAGGGAGCAAGACAAAGCGACTGTGGGATGGAGTTCCAAAGGCTGGGGGTGGAGAAGGTGAAGGTCCAACTGCTGATTGGAGGGAGCGGACAGGTTAACATGGGGTCAGCAGGTCACAGAGATAGGAGGAGACAAGGCTCTGGGGGGCCTTGAAGCTGAGGATGAGGATTTTGAACTCCATCATCTAGGGGATGGGGAGCCAGTGGAGACAGGTGAGGGTGGGGGTGATGTGGTCACGGAGCCTGGTGCGGAAGAGTACATGAGCTGCAGAGTTCTGGATGATCTGCAGGTTGTGGAGGGAAGAGTTGGGAAGGCGAACAAGCATAGAGTTGTTGTAGTCAAGCCTAGATGTAATACATGCGTGGCAGACTGGGTTATGACACTGACGTGGGATAGAAGGTTGAGGGTCAAACAAGACGCCAAGTTTCCGGACTGGCTTAGTAAGGTGGAGTGTGTAACCATGGATAGTGACGCTGTCAGCGCCTGAGGTATGGAGGCACTGACGGGAGCCAATCAGGAGAGCCTCGGTCTTGTTGACGTTCAACTGTAGAAAGTCAGCTCTCATCCAGGACTTGATGTCTGACAGACATTCTGTCAGGACAGCAGTGGTCCTGGAGTCAAGGGTGGAGGCAGAGAGATATAGTTGGGCGTCATCTGCATACGTATGGAAGTTGACCTCATGTCTGCAGATCACTTCACCAAGAGGGAGCATGTACATGTTGAAGAGGAGAGGACCAAGTCATAGCGCTGAGGAACACTGCACAAAACAGTGGGGGGCTGGAGGAGAAGCATTTTGTGGAGACAGTGTGGATATGGTATGAAAGGTAGGATCTGAACCAGCTAAGGACAGAACCATGAATGTTGAAGTGAGAAGAGAGGCGGTGGAGGAGGATAGAGTGGTCAATGGTGTCAAAGACAGCAGAGAGGTCAAGGTGCACAAGAAGACATAGTCACAGGAACCTTGGTCACAGATTGACAAAATGTCACTTTGACCAAAGCTTTTTCTGTGCTGTGGGCAGCATGGAATCCCAATTGGAGGGGTTCATAGAGCTAGTGGCAGCGGAGGAAGGAGCAAAGATGGGAAACAATGACTCATTCCAAGACCTTGGAACAGAAAGGGAGGTTGTAGATGGGGTGGTAATTCGAGAACAAGGATTTTTTTTGAGGATAGGAGTTATGATGGCTGTTTTTAAGGGGTGGGAATGGTGCCAATGAACAAGGAGAGGTTGATGATGTCTGTAAGTAGAGGGGCAAGGAGGTGGAGCTGGGAGGTAAGGAGAGGGCTCAGGATGGGGTTGAGGGAGCAGGTGGTAGGTTTCATATGGGTTATAATGGTGGTGAGAGAGGAGGGGAAGACAGTTTCAAAGGTGTGGAGGGAGGGATAGCAAGGGGCCAGAGTGGAAGGGGGTGATGGGGAGGGGGTAGCAGTTGGAAGGGCAGAGGCGGCTGAGTGGATCCATTTGATTTTGGTCTTGAGGAAGTCCAGCATCTCCTCTCAGTTGGAGTTGGAGGAGAGGATGGGAGGGCATAAGAGGATGGACGGAGGAGCTGGTTTGTGGTGGAGAAAGGCCCATGGTGTCTATACTAGTGTAGCTGCATTCTCTAGTCCCATCCCCATGCTCTTTCCTCCATACCCTTTAATATTATTTTTCCTCAACTATTTAAATGCCCTTAGGGATTCAGCTTCAACAGCCTTTTTTTGTGGTAAGGCACTCCACATTCAATAAATAAGTCTTCTAACTCCGTCCCTCCTGCAGTTTTCACATTGTGGCCCTCGTGAGCTAGGCCAAAAGAAAAGCGCAGCTGCACTTTTTCCGCCAAATCTGCTATTAACGCCCTCTTACACTACAAATGGTCTACAAACACCCCCTCCATTACAAACCTATACACCCAGTGTGATAGGCCTGAAGACCTTCCGCTTCAACTGTACTTATAGTAACCTCACCCCAGCTCAGCATCATGCTCCACCACTGTCAAGCATTTGCGATGCTAACCTGCATAAGTGGTGCTAGATAAATGCAAATTGTTGTTGTTTTTGTTGATCCTACATCAGCACAACCCCTACCATATAGTTTTGAAGCATGACAATCATGACCAAAAGGACTTAGTAATAAATAATGGCTATTCCATAATGCTTGCATTTAATATAGTGCTTAGAACATAGGAACATCACACAAAGTTTCTGCTAAGTGTGGTAGAAGTAGTAAACACAGCAGGCAAATTGCACATAGCAAACAGTCATAAAATGATCAATTTTATCTGTGGGGTTGTTAGCCAGGTTACCAGGAGAAACTCAACTCTCTTTTCAAATAGTACAATTCTGACATCCAAGACATCATTTGACATCTCATCCAAAGAACACTTCTAACAATGCAGCTCTCCCCTTGGAGGTCAGACTATGAGCTCAAAGTCGGATGTGGGGCTTGAACCCACAACCTTCTGACCCAGAGGTGAGAGTGCTACCCACTGAGCCAGGCTGACACACTTACTGGTACATAAAGACCAAACAGTCACAATGAAAATACCCAGCCTTTAAACCTCTGTATCCAACATCAGCTTCCCTGCCAAACTCCTATTCAATTATTAATAATTCCATTACTTCATCTTTAAACGAATCCTAAATATCAGTAGTATTGTTTCAGCAAGGGTTCTGTTTATTACTAATGTTTTCAACATATATTTGCAATTATCTCGAGAACCACGATCAAAAGAAAATGTGTTGCAAATATTTTTTCACAGAATCTACAGTCAATTCACTTTACAGTATATTCTGTGAAGCGCTTTGAGGCGTCTCAACAATATGATAATACACCATATCAAATGCAAGGATTAATATCATATTATAATTAAAAGGAACTGGAATGATATACATCCGGGTTGGGTGTGGGTGTGGGGCATTGCATGAAGTGAACTCTTTTCCTAAATGTAAAACTCTAATCCCTTTCGCAATACATTAAAAAAAATCTTCCTGGCAGGTCCGCCGGGAAGTCAGACAATCATTAATCTATTCAATTCAAACAAACTCAAATTCTAACTCATTGATCGGCCACTTAGAACAAACATCGTTTAACAGCGTTGGCTGTGTAACTAATGGGCAGACAGCCCAGGCACTGCACTAACACTGAGGGATTGCACGTGTTCCCACTCCATCAAGTGTACAGTGTTAATCAGGGTAACAGCTCCCCCAATCCCCGCAGAACTGCAGCGCCTTAACATCCACATCCACATCACGGGTTTACACACAGCTCCACCGAAAAGAGCGGCAGACAGACCAGACACCGGTAAATCAAAGGCTAATTGCTTTTTTTATTATTATTTGATGTCACTTTGGAATAAAATACCCAATTTCCCCGATGCAAACAGAGAAGAGCCAGCGGCCTGTCGGACTTGCACCAATGAATCAGTGGATCCTGGGGGGGGTGGAAAAAATAAGCGATTGGTTTCCCATATTATTGAAGAAAACACACAATGAACGCGATCTTCCTGAGCTCGTCTGCCCCCCCAATAAAGTGGATCGGGTTATAAACCCAAACCCGTGCAGTGCAGCCACCAATTCCAGTGCCCCTCTGCGCCAGGGAGAGCTGTCTTGTCCCCTCATCTCTGTATTGGCAGCTGAATCCGCAGTCCTCGCCGCTTAAACTTTCGGTTTGTAATGGCAGCAGATTCCGAATTAATTCAATTCATTGTGTGGGTTTCTCTCCCCACCAATATAGTCCCTTCACACGGGAAGCCGCTCCTTCCTATCTGTGTGGCTTGTTTCGTGGCGCAGATCACAGCATTAAAAACAACCGACAAAGGGAAAAGGACCCTATTCTGTGCAACTTATAATAATAATAATAATAAACCTCGCATTTGTTTGGAAAGGTCTCAAAGCTCTTCGCAGAATATACTGTAAAGTGAATCGATTGTGCATTTTGAGGGGTAAACGGTAATCCATCAGATATTTCTGCCTTTGGCTGATTTGCAGGACAACAACAAGGAGCGCGCAGCTTTAAACGTTTAAGTTTAGGTTTGCCTATTTATTTTGTAAGGAAAATATGGTACATATTAGACTTATCTGTCTATATAGCCCGCTATTATAAGCTGCGGCTGTGCAGATAGCACAGATGTGCACGTTGCAGCCTTTGGATAACCTTTGCCGAACAATTGCGGATTGAGCCGCAGTGGCTTCTGCCTCACAGCGCCTCTGCTTTGAGGAGAGCGCCTCCCGGCGGCGGCACAAGGCAACAGCCCGGGGCGCCCCTGTTGGCCACGTTAGAGGCCATCAAAACCGAGAACAGCAAAACATCTGCAGCAACAAAAGAGACAGTTCCCGGACTATAGGTCCGTCACGAAAGAGTTACGATGCAAACCGATGACTTCCCCCCCTGCGCCATTCACACAGACCAGGACACTTCAGTGAAAACATTTCCATCTGGAGGGAGGGATGCGGAGTGTGCAGCCTGGGCGGGGGGGGGGGTGGGGGGTGGGGGGGCAAGTGTGGCCCCGCGGGTTACTTTACAGCGCATTTCCTCTCTCTTTTCCCGTAGCATTTTTGGGTCTGAAAAATGTCACTATCTGAACTTTAGAGCATTCCTATTTTTGGGTCTTGTTCGTGCTGTTCTCTCTCTCTCTCTTTCTCTCTCTCTCTCTCTCTCTCCCCCCACCCACCCCCTAACAGTCACCAATAACCCCGGGGAAAGATTCGTAAAATATTTTAAAAGAGCACTGTCCGATGCATTGGATGCATTTCAAAAAAAAAATGAATTGAGCTTAATTTTCAACAAAATGTCATTTTTTTCAAAAACGCGATGCAAATTGTTTATATTTTGGTTTTATTTTTTTCCCCCTCCACAAAGCATTGCCTTGGGTACACCCCACGTTGAACGTGTAAAGGGATATTTCAAGAAATCCGAGTTTCGGTCAGTCTGGTTACTGAAGGCTATCATGATGTGTATTTGGCTTTGAACTTTCCGCCTGGTCCAGCTGTTTCCACAGAGCAGGACAACTGGGTGTGCATTACACAGGAAACCCTGACTTTATCGCGGCTACAAAGACCTTTCACGTACACATATATAATAGTCGGATCAATACATTTTGGTTAAGAACTGTTGTTGTTTTTTATTGTTACAATAAATGCTTTGCAACCAGGCAATTCGCGATTTCTTCTTTTGATGCTCTGCTCTCTGTGCCCACGTTGCGTGTATTTATTTCATTGTAGTGTTGTGAATTCCTGGGCTTTATTATTATTATTATTATTTGTAAAACGCGATATCTGCAATTCCGTTCCTTTTTATTCTTTTTGTGTTTTTATTCGGTTTTATTGCCTCTTCTGGAGAATTGATAACCGTCGATCAGTTCACCAGGGCAATCCCCAGCCCAACATGTTATATACTCAACTCAGTTTGTTAAACTTTGTTAGTTTGTGGATAATATTAATTTCAGTGCTACTTAGATTTGGTAATAGTCTGCACGATTTGTCTATATAATTTATATATTGCGATGGATGTGTTAATCTCACTTGCGGAATATTTACTCGCAATGTATCAAGCGTTGTTATTATAATTATTATTGTTATTACAGTTTAAATCGCTCCGTTGAGGGAATTTCTTAATGGTTTTCAGTGATGGGTCAGACAGACCAATAACACTGCCTCTTTACAATGCAATTCAAAATTGCAGGGATTAGGATCCGATTTGGTGGTGGTGGGGGGGATAACCCTTTACATATTAGATGTTATTTTTCTTAATATATGTGAGCCTCCCCACACAGCTACTTTTTTTTGCAGGAGATCGATATTTTGATATTAATCAAATGATACATTTATGTCAGTAATATTTCATTATTATTAATATCATCAGTAACCCAACCAAACATTTCAACTCGAGACAGCACAAGGGAATTTTTTTTTTTAAAAATCGCTTCATTGAATTCTTTTGGCAATTTGATGACTGCGATGTATATGAAATGGAAGTGTCGGGAACTGATCCTAAGAACTGTGCAACAACAACCAGCCCATGTCCCTCATGTTGTATTAATCGGATACTCGGGTGTGTGCAGACGGTCTACTTCCCGAGATCTGTGTGACTGCTGACTGTCCCGCCTGGAGGGGTTGGTCACTGAACAATTTGTTTCAAATTAACTCGTAAAACGCCAAGTGCAAAGCTGTCCGCGGTCCGGCAATGTAACCTACGCCGAAAAGCGATGGCGAGGGCAGGATCAAAGCATTCCTCATTTGCAAATTGCACTCAGGGTACCAGTTTGTGTATGTGTGTGTGTGTGTGTGAGAGAGAGAGAGAGAGAGAGCCCTCTGGTGTAACTCCGCTAATAAATTGGAGGCAGAGTGAGTATGACTGGCACTTGCACCTGCAGACTTGCTGCAGCCTCACCATCACTGGGCTGGACCCTCCGGGCCAGGAGCTGACATCGGCTCAAACCTTCATCCGGATCCCAAACACACGAAGCGCCATTGATCTTTTCAATTCAACCAGTGATGAAGGTAACTGAAATTCGGAGGATGAGAGATATGAACTGTCGGAGAAAATCCATCTGAATCAACCGCCAAGAGAAATGTGGCAAGAAAAAGAGGGCAAAGAGCAAAGAATAGGAAAGCATTGCATTAACAAAGAGAATATTAATGAAAAAACTAAAAAAAAAAGTCGGTTTCGTCACAGGTATATAACATGAGGGGGATGTTAAAACATGTATTCTAAAGACTAAAGGAATATAGCTAAACCGTGAAGGCGACACAAATAGGAGGGATGAGATCAGGAAATCTTTTTATATAATTTAGATCACTTAATCGAGTGAAAAATCACATTTCCAATCACAATTCGAAGGAAATAAATTGCCTCACATTTCAGAACGATCATTTTAATTCCTGGCTTTATTCTTTATTATGCGAGGAATACGGTTTAGCTGAAAGGTAAGTTTGCTGATTTTATGGCGAGGGGCACTCTTTCATCTAAACCACTCTACACGGACTGTTAACATATGTTTTGTACTTTTAAGTTGCGGCACAATATGTTCCAACTTCGTTATTTGGGATCGGTTTACAAGAAAGGACTTCTGTTTCTCCACGTAACAAGTCTTCGGTCATGCTTCTGGCTTTTAAGTCAAATCCCGGGGGTAAAAGGCAAATTCCATCGGTATTTACTTTTTAGTCAGGCTTGTAAGTCAAACAGTAGCCAAAAACTGGCCTTTCATGAAGCCAAATGTCACGCGTCGTTAGACTGTTGTTGTACAGCAAGCACTGCAGTTACATTTCAAAGAAAAAAATTGTTTGGGGAGGGGGGTGTGTGGGGAAAGAGGGGAGATGTTTTGTGCTTGCTGTTTGCCGGTCTGTTTTGTATTGGCTTCACTTGGTATTTTTATAATGCTGTTTGTTGTGTCATCAGCGTGAAACTCAGGGGAGATGAAACGCACACAAAATACTGTGTTAACACAACAGTCAATCACCAATAGCAGCACTCAGTTAGATATTAATGCCATCAGCTCACTCTACCGTTTTTTTAAAAAAAAGAAAACCACAACACAACTCAATATTAATCCAACAAATCCAATACAGCCCTTTACGCCCTGACAAAAAAAAATTCGCTACTTATTGATTTATGTTCAGTGGAATGCATTTTCTGCCAAAATAAGGGAGCGCCAATAAATGTTAGTCTTCTGATTTCAAATTGCAAAAGTATTCTTTTGAAACCCGCCCCGAAATCAGTGCAGCAAGTTACACATTTACTTTTAATGCATGAATGATTTCACCTGGTGTTTTTTCCCCATTCGCAAAGGTGCTGAAATAGCATTGCATTCATTCATGCACTTAAAAACAAACCCGGAGACACAGATTTGAAAGCTTCGTTGAGTTTTGGTGACCCGACTTGTTTCGGAGATTTTCTCCACCTACCCCCAAAACCAACACAAACCGCATTGCTGGTATCCCGAATATAACTGAGACACACAGTTATTGAAGAATCTTCAATTTTATACCAGTTGCGCATGAATATGCTTTTTTTTATCAAATGTAAAAAATATATTATGATATCAAGTTTGCTGTTTTCCACTTCCATTGTAATTCAAAAGTGTCTCAGCTTTAATACCAGTGCGGGAATTGCAACAGAGTGCAATAAAAGGAGGATTTTTAAAAAAACACTTTTTGTGGGATGAAGTGCAGATCTTGTCTCCTATGTGCAAATAAATTAATTCGTGGGATTTAATTGCCACGTTACCCGGAAAAGATAGATTGCTAATCATTTTTGATGACGTTTCCTTCGTGCTTCCCATCGACACGGGGAAGATAAGATTATGTCTTTTTGAAATGGGTTGGCAATCTCTTCACTCACACCAGCCAATTTAATGCCCAGGATCTTCCAGTCGTTATTGCTGTGCATTTAAAAGAAAACATTTTCTCAAGTACCGTTTAAAAACAGCGAAAGGGAGACGGTTGCGTTGTCATTTCATTTGTTTTGTTTCCGGGAACAGTAATCAGATGCGATGATCTGATCCCATTTATGATTGAGTGATCTGCCCGTTTTTCTATGATTTTAATGCATTCAATTTCGACCCACTTTTGTTTCGCCTTTAGTCTGTCTTTTCTCATTGGGTTCGAACCCATGAACTCTTCTCTCTGGGGCCACTCAGGCCTTGCAACTGCTCCAGTCTGTGTTATTTTGCCTTGTTGCTCCCAGAAGGTTAAATAAAACCGACCCCCCCTCCTACATTCATGATATAATAATGATGGTCCTGGATTATCATTCGATATATATCGCCTTTCAAGTCGAGAAGACGCCTCAAAGCGCTTCAACGATTTTAGTATAAATTAGTCAAACCTCTATCAAAAATGCAAGGAATATTAATAGGAGGCGAGTGCTCCGTACAGCAAACTTTAAGGGCGATTTACGTTTTTTTTAAAGCGAACGAAACTGAGGGTCGTTATATTTTAATCTAGAGTTCGAAGGGTAATAAACTCTCTATATAGTCTGGAAACCTGGAGATTTACGAGAGTATGTAGAATCGTCCTAACATACTTATCCTTTCACTAAGTCCTGAATGTCAAGATAAGTCATACGGCACAAGTGGAGTGTGAGATAATAATTGTGCATGCATTGATTTTACTGAAACAGCACACACCGAGTTTAGAAGTAGCTTTAATTGCTTCGAAAAAGTTACAACTATTTTACAATCTCCTGCTATTCTGGAGGATTCCCAGCACCTTTATTCAACTCACAAAATACTCTCTTTTCTGTACCTAACTCCCCCTCTTGTAAGATATCTCGCTGAGAAAGACAATTAACACTTATGTAAGTGAGAGCGTTTACTTTGAAACTAGTTTTTCCAGTGTTAGTTTGATTTTTTTAAAAAAAAGATTAAAAAAAACGGTTTTCCGTACTGGAGAACTAAGGATTGATATATGTTCAATGTAAATGATGGGGATTTTTTTCTCTCTCTCTTCCAGAAAGTGTTCCCTCTTGCATTTTTCTTTTCCTTGCACGGTTCTCACCATTGTAACATTTGATGATTCATAGGCACATAAGGAAATAATGTCACCTTATCTCAATTATCTCGAACTTTATTCACGTTCAATCTTCTCGAGGCAAGTGCTAACCACACCTTGAAACTTAACACCCACCGCAACCTTACTTTACGTTTATATAACCTTTAAATGCCCCACTGCCTGTATTTAATGAGACAGTTACATATCTCCTGTCATCAATATGCTCGCAGAATCTTTCTGCAAACGGAGTATGGCTAAAACAATCAAATCTACGTTTTCACTCAGAAAACAACCATTCCTGTCGATTTTAATTGTGCATTTAAGAGTAAGATATATCTTTAAGTTATCACAAACGTTCGTCGCCGTGAAAGCAATTAATTGAACACCATCCGGCGTGTGTGTGTGTGTATGTATGTCGAACTGAATCAACCTACTTTTACTGGAAGCAGGCGAACTGGAGCGAGCAAACAGAGAGGGAGATAGTCATCTTTCTACTCCCTTTCCAACGCATCTCGGAATTTCTCTGCCGGTTGAAATGACACACGGTCAGGTGATGGAATCGCCCCATTTCACTTGATAACTTGCTTTGTTTTTCTCCCCCACCCCCTCCCACCCTCCCGCACCACCCACTCCCTTTGGCTCATTTGAATATACTCAGTGGATACCAACGCCATTTGATGGACAAGTCCCAACCCCCGGCTCCGGGAAAGCAGCATCCACCCACCCTATAGATATGCAGACTGCCTCGGAGCTCTCCAATAAGCGAGCGAGTGTCCTTTGACCCTGGGCTGATATTAACAAGCAGGTAATTGACGAGCTGCCCGGGTTTCCTCTTAAAGCATCAGAACTCATTGACAGATCAGAACAAGTCACTCGTGGGCACAGTCACAGATATACAAGACTGACTGACTGACTTTCTATCTCTCTCTCTCTCTCTCGCTCTCTCCACCGCGTTAAACTTTCCACATCCAGGTCAGTGCAAACTCCTTTTATGCGAAAGATAAACTGTGCGTGTGTGTATGTATATATATATATAAATGCTGGCCGCATCCAGGCAGATGTTGATGTATCTAATCCAGTGTAAAACGTATGAAGCAACTCACCTTCAGAGGTAACATGACTTCTCCAGTTAGACGAACTTTTGCAAAATGGTTCAAAAGAAAAGGCTGTAATCGGAAGCACTGAGCTCTCAGAGATATTTACGATTACGATGAAATGTTGGAAATAAAATAGCCTTAAAGATTCGCAAGGGAGCAAGCGGGTTGAGAACCGATCGGGTTTAAGATACCTGTATAAGAAACTAGGTATAACGTGTTTTGTTTTGAAAAAAAACTCGCAGTTTATAATCGTGTAAATGATAAATGATATTAGGAAACACTGTGTTGCAATCCTAACCCATGTGCTGGGATCAGTGATCTAAAAGGTGCAACAACACCCAGATCTCACACCTGCTCAGAGCAGGTATACCATACTTTTAAATATATAAAATTTTATGTTTATATACGGTATATAAAGAAATGTATATATGCACATAGCGAGCATATATATATATACACTATGTATATACACACACATAGTATATATATACACACATAGTATAAATATATAGTATTTGTATATTATATAATATATAGAGAGAGAGAGAGCAGCTGAAACCTGAAAGAGGCGAAATTCACCTTAATTTCCGCATTGAAAAATTCGGCCCTCTGACAATTTTTGTTGTGATTACCGCGTCAAAGCAAACGAAGACAAAATATTCCCGGACTCGGTTTGAAAAACCTATCGTGCCGTCTGGACGGATCTGTCAAAATAACAATTTCCCCTTCGCTCTCTCCCCTATTCACCCTCCACCGTTGCTTGATGTTTTACAGCCAGGAACAGCGATCTCGGTGGCTCGGGTTGTTAATTCCAGGAGGATAAACCCGATCCATGTTCAATTTAGCCCTCAAAGGAGAGAGGGAAAAATCCCAACTGCATCGCCAGCGTGCGTAAAAATAACACGCACACTCCGGGGTGGCGAGTGGTGGGAGTGGGAGAGTGGTGGCGAGCGCTGCGTGACTGTGGCGAGGTACATGGAGCTGGAAATAGACGTGGAGAGCTTGGAAGAGGAGTTGTCCGACTCTCCCGGGGCTGTTGTCCCGGGACAGGGAGGCGATGGCCCTCCCGCAGACAGCGACAAGAAAGAGCCAGGCCCGGGCGATCAGAGGAAGCTCAGCCGCACCCCCAAGTGTGCCCGCTGCAGGAACCACGGCGTGGTGTCGTGCCTGAAAGGCCACAAGCGGTTCTGCCGCTGGAGGGACTGTCAGTGCGCCAACTGCCTGCTGGTGGTGGAGAGGCAGAGGGTGATGGCAGCTCAGGTGGCGCTGAGGAGGCAGCAGGCAACCGAGGTGAGCAGAGCCAACCTGAGCTGAACGCTGTCGGGTGCAAATTGGCCGCCGCGTTTTGCAGTCAATTCACTCCGCAATGTACCCGCTGTTGAAGCGCTCCGAGGAGTCTCAACGACGTGATAATATTATTATTATTATTATTTATTATTATTTATTATTGCTATTATTAGCCGTGCCAGAAGCACGCCAGGAGCTTCGGGTTTTTGTGCACTACGCTTTCTGGACTATCGGTCTCGTCTGCGTCTGTCCAGGTGGACGTTAACGATCCCCATTGCACTATTCCAAAAGAGGAGGGAGTTTCTCTCTCTCTCTCCCGGTGTCCTGGCCCACATGCCCCCAGGTAAACTTGCTCACCCATCCCATGGCTGTTTGTGGCACATTGCTGAGCGTTTGCCCCACAACAGGCACAGTATTCACGGGAATGGCAGATATGATAGCAGCAGTGGATAAAAAGGAAACGTGGAGATTTGGTTTAAAATGCGTCCCAACACTCACAAAATATAAAGTCAATTCATCTCACAGTATATTCCAAGAGGCGCTTTGAGACGTATGAACGACATGATAAGGCGCTATATCAAATGCAATTATTTATTATTATTGTGCACATAGTGCCGAATGGCTGTATGAATGTCACCGGGGAAACAGCGTTACTTATACTTTCGTACGTTGTCTTTCGTACGCCTTAGGACGTTGTCCTGACGTGAGATGCGCTATATATATATATATATATATATATGCAATTTGTTGCTGCTGTTATTGTTAATCCTGGTTTTCATATTGTACAGTCCATGATCCAACACCTTGATCTCTCTCTGGACGTTGCACAGACCCTTTCCTTTCGCCTATAACCGATGTGCTTTGCCTGTGATAAGCTTTTGAGTAACATCTTTTGCTGTGACCCAAAGCGGGCGGTGCTGCTCGAGGTGCTCTTGATAGTTCCTCACTACAACAACGTGCCTTTTGTGTCTCTCTTGAGATCGCTGCACTGCTCAGCACAGCACAGCACAGCACTTGGATCAGATCCCCATTAATGCCGAAATCGTTGACCCAATATTTCTGCTTGCAATTCGTCTTGCCGACTGAATTAAATTACAGTAATCGACTGAACGAACTATGGTCCGGATTAGAGTTTAAGTAAGCACTGCTATCTCCATATGAATCTCGGCCTGCATAAAATTAAACAGTCTCGTTGTTTACAAATCAATCTCGCCAATTTAACGTCTTCTAAAAACCCTTAAGGCTCTAATGTGTCCTCTGAATCCCCGGAGAGATTAATACAACGTGCATTCCCGTACATTAATTCACCGCAAAGCCCGTGGACGGCTTCCGGGGCTTTTGACATACATTTCAAGCAGTTTCTGCGCTCTGTCAATGCTCTCTATAACCTACAAACCTGTGTGTGCTGGAGTGGGGTTGGAGGACAGGTCTCTAATACCCGTTGCTGCTATTTCCCCCCCACATTATTTACCATAAAGGCAGCAGATTTCACTCGTCAGGCACACGGAGGTTGCATTTTATTGTGAATTGAATTATTTTCCAAAATAAAGTGTCTTGCGTTGATTTTCTTTCTTTCTTTCTTCCTCCTTTGTTTCTTTTGAAGGATAAGAAAGGACTGTCGGGGAAACATAACCTGGCCGAGCGCAGGGCTGCGTATCAGAGGCATGTGAGAACCCCCAGCCTCCTGGCCAAGAGCATCCTGGAAGGTGAGCAGGACACCGCCTGTGTAAAGTCTTTAAAGGCATTAAGGAGAAGGTCGGGGAGGGGACTGGCACTATTTACATAGGGAGAAGGACTGGGAATACTTACATTCGAGAAATAACTTGGAATCCTGACATTGACATTGGGATAATAAATGGGAGTATTCAAAGTGAGAGGAGGGAAAATGACTGGAAATGTTTATGTTGGGAAAATGACTGGGAATATTTAGAAAGGGAGTTTCAAATGCTGGACATATTTACATTGGAAGAATGACCTGGAATATTCACATTTGGGGAATAACTGGGAGCGTTCAGAGTGAGAGGAGGGAGAAGAACTGGTTCTATTTAAATTGGAAAAAGGACCGGGAATATTTCCACTGGGAGAACAACTGGGAGCATTCACAGTGAGAGGACTGGAGATATTTACATTGGGAGAACAACTGGGAGCATTCATAGTGAGAGGACTGGGAATATTTATATTGGGAGTAAGAGAGAGGGTATTTAAAAAAGGAGCAGATATGATTAAGAACACGGGTCCAAGTTCCGCTGGGATTGCAAGTTATAATTTAACTTCCCTCTATCATCGGGCAACACAGACCTATGGAATACTGTTACAAAGTTTGATTTCCTTGTGTGAAATCATGTTACATTTTTGCACTAGGAAATTGGATAAAAAATACACGGGGATAGGTGGGGTGGGGGGGGGGGGGGGTGGATTTTAAAGAATTATTTAATTGCTGGGATTTCTATTTTGCTGTTGCTGCAAAATCGTTTTCTTCTCTCAGGCAGAAGGATTAAGAAATTAACGAGCAAAGCCCTAAAGTGGAATTCACAACTAAAATCATGCCCTGAAACGATTAGTACTGTCTCAGCAGTGAAAAGTAACCTCTTTGACAGTGGTATAGATTGAGGCGGTCACATCTCTCAGTGTTTGTAGATGCGATAGATTTACAGAATGCCACTTGTTCCAATGGTGATCTACACTGAAGCTGCAGTGATGGAGAAATGTTATAAGAAGATAAACACGTCTAGTGGCGTTTGCACAATGACACACACACACACACACACACACAGACAAGAGAAAAAATATGCAACCTTCGTAAAATGTGACTTTCTCCCGGGATAACCATCGGAAACAGTCAATCAAAATGTTTTGTATACTCAGTATCAGATGTGTTCGCATTTTTCCCTTTTTGGTGAGTGAGGGAGTGAGTGAGGGAGGGGGACAGGGGAGCAGAGGGCTCGAGTTCTGCATGACAATTTGGCCAATTCAGATCTGAAATCATAGGAACATAGGAATGCTACAGTTAGCAATTATTCCTGTTTATTAAATATCTGTAAAATAGTTTCTCATACTAGTTTGTGGTCAATCGGACTCTTAGCAAGTGCAGGGCAAGGCCATCAGTTTGACCTGTCGCTGCTCACTCTACAGACAGTATAGTTTGAAGCTCTGTATTTGCTGGAGTTTTCCTCGTCAATGTCATGCAGAGAAAGGCACGGATCCGTGGGAATAATGGAGCGAATAAATAGTAAATAATAAATAAATTTCCCAAGCAAGGGCGGCTGCTTGAATGTACTTGTCAGGGTAAACTAGGGAAAATTTATCAGCGTTTGCTGCAAGCGATCCGGGTCTGAAGCAATGGTGTGAATGTGATCATTTGTTACTATAATGTTAATAGGGTGAGCTTTCGGGATAAGACACTGCGAGGGTCATTATCCAGGACATGTCAGACTCTATGAAAGTAGAGATGAGCGATGGGGTTGACATCATTTATAACAAACAGGTTGAAACAAGGGTTATGTTTCGTTTGCTGAAATGTCCTGAGTAATGATCTTCCCGAGCTTCCTACTCTGAAAGTTCACCCATTTCAAAACTGAGGGATAATCTTTTCAAGTGAACAGTTCCCCCCCCCAGTTCTGCAATAAAAAACACAGAAAAGGTAGGAATCCAGATTAGTCAGTATCTTTAAAGGAAATAAAGGATGAGGATTCGGATCGTTTCTTTCAGTTACCAAATGACCTTCTATAGATTTATATTATTTTCTTTTTTATTTCAAGTTTTTTTTACCATCTAGGTTTTTACTTTCCTGTTTTGCTGAATATGGATTGTTTTAAAATAAACAAGTAACCCACAAGAAACTCGTACAATTCCAATCACTCCTGGGATGGGATTTTGAAATTAATTCTGGCATCAGTTTTTTATATACTGTATTTTGTTTTGGGGATATTTGGAGAACTAATTGATTCTGATTCATATTCTGATTGCTCCCTCCACATTTCATCTCATATTTTGGCATTTTGATTGCAAAATGAAGGTTTCAAAACAAATCACAATTTTGAGTAATGGAATTGGGTAATGGCAAAAGGGGAGAACAAAAGATTGCAAAATAATTTTGGATAACTTGATGGAGCATTTCCATTTTCAGGATCTCATCCCTAAAGGGTCACATCATTCTTTGTCTGTGTCAGACCAGGTTTTGCAGTGTGAGTAATTCTGCAGAATGTAATTGCTGTACTGTGGATGGATTGTACCATGGAGTGCAAATATCTCACAAGATCACAAGAAAAGTTTGGATGAAGAGGGCCCATTGGATTTCATCCTTCCAGAATACCCACTCTCCCATCCTCCTACCACAATGAATCCCTTAAAAAAAATGGTCACTCAATTCACGACTGTTTGTGGGACATTGCTGTGCACAATTGGCTGCCGTATTTTGCCACAAAATATACAGTCAATTCACTTTACAGTATATCCTGTGAAGTGCTTTGAGACATCTCAATGACATGATAAGGCACTATATCAAATGCAAGGATTGTTATTATATTATTATATAATATATATTATTAATCCAATGCCCATACCTCTCTCACCCTTCCTGACAACCTGTTCCAGTTGTTAATTACTCTCTGGGTAAATAAACACTGTCTGACTTGACTTGAAGTTGCCTTTTCCAACTGTCCGCTTCTATTGGTTCAGTGAATTCAAAAATATTGTTGTGAATTTACATTCTCAATCCCATTTAAAATCTTAAATACTTTAATAAGTGAAAACTCCGAACTGGAGTTTCAGCAGCTTGGTATACCACTCAAGCCAGTGCTGTAAAACTATCTCTGGAAATCTCCCACCACTTGGCTTTACATTGGCAGTGCAAATCAACTTTTAAAATTCACTAATAATATCATAATCCTTGCATCTGATACAGAGCCTTAACACATCAAAATCTCTCAAAGTGCTTCAAAAGGTTTTCTGTAGCTAAAGTTGTAGTGACTGCATGTAGTGACTTCAAAGTTACTGGATGACTGGTTTTAAGGTTAAGATTATTTAAGAGTCGATAAGGGTCCCATTCTTTTAATGATAAATATTAAATACTATTCATCACTGGTTAGCTGAACATTGTGTGCAGATACAAAGTTTAGATACACTGAGTTCCATTTCACGTGCTTTCAACACTGTTGATATAATAATAATCATAAAGTTTGCTTTTGATATAATGCCTTAACACGTAATTTCAATTCTGCAGTCGTACATCAAGCACTGCATTGTGTTGTTGGTTATCTTTTTTAAAAAGTTTTATCTATCCTTATGAGCACAATATTTAAAGTGTTCAGACTTAGAATGGATAAGATATATATTAAGTACAGCTGATTTTCTTTTTGCTTCATTGTAAAGGTCTGCAACTGAGTGTGCAAAATGATTTAAAGCAGTTAGCTCCAGCAGGGGAGTTGCTATCAGTCTAGACACACACCATTGGCTCAATGGTGCTTTTGGACTGCAGGAAACCCGTGAATTACAATCGTGATACAGAAACCAAAGTAATATCATTTTGTGTTTTTTCATTGAAACGCTTTTAGAGGTCCTCCCGACACGAAAGACGCTGCATAAATGTAAATTGTATTGTACTGCAGAAAAACTATGAATTAATATTGTTTTACAATAGTCAAAGTAATATCATTATGGGAACATAGGCCATTCAGCCTATTCCTCCATTTTATTAGATCATGGCTGATCTGTACCTCAACTCCAATTACCCACCTTTGCCCCATATCCTTTGATGCCCTTACCTGACAAAAATATATCCACCTCACTCTTGAAAATGTTAATAGATCCAACATCCACAGCCCTTTTTTGGAGACAGTTCCAGATTTCCACTATCCTCAATTTGCTCATTATTTGTGTGTTCTGTGAAGCTATTTTAGATGTCCTCCTGAGGTGAAAAGCGCTATATAAGTGTAAATTGTATTGTATTGAAGAACACACTGGCATAAAAAGGAGGACTTAAATGAAAAATTCTAGAGGCTTCAGACATAATCTTCTAATTTTATTCATTCATATATTTTCTTGTCATCATTTTGTACCCCTAATGCATACTTTGCATTTGTTCCCTTGATGTAGGCTACCGTCCAGCCCAGACTGACCCTTATTTGGGAGGAAACACACCCTTGCCCCCTCCTGTTAGTGACAGGATGAGGAAGCGGAGAGCCTTTGCCGACAAAGAGCTGGAGAGCATCATGATGGAGAGAGAGTACAAGGAGAGAGAGATGATCGAGGCCGCCCAAGCTGCCGCCGCTGCTTTTTTCCTTCCAAACGGCATGGTCCATGCGGCAGAGTATAACTCCTGCAAGTCTAACTACAGCACCCAGGGGATGGACAGACCCTCCAAGGAGATCTCACAGCATTGCAATTTCATCCCCTCTTGCCTCGACCTCACCATGCAGTACTCGGGTTCCGACAGAGCCGTGGAGCTCATCTCTTCCAACGTCAGTGTGGCCACCACCTACAGGCAATATCCCCTGACCCCAAGGCTGATGGTTTGGCCAAAGTGTGGGGCTATCAGCGATGCTCTCCTGTACCAGCAATACCTGCTGAACGCAGGCGGCGCCATGCACACCCTGAAGCCCGAGCTTGTTTGGGACGCTAAGGGCAGCCCTGTGCAGGACAGCCACCTGGCCAGTGGAGGCCTGGAGTCACCCAAGAGGCAAGTGAGGGAAATGCAACAGGCTGTAGGCGAAATGGGGGGAAGAAACAACCCCCAAAGGCAGGAGATGCCATGTGAAGGATCAGCCTTTTCCCCGCCGAAGCGCGACTCACCAGTGCCAACACCAACGCAGATCAGCAAGGAGAACTGGCTGCAGCCGCCTCATACCAATACAGCAGGAAACACCCCAATAATAAAGACTGCCCCAGGGAAAGATGCCTTCCAGGAGGCGGCCAGGACACACAGGGAACACGCCATGAAGGAAAACCAGATCCGCAGGCATCCTGCTGACCGCTACACAAACACAAACAATCTGGTGGCCTCCAAGCAAATTGGCACCAAAACCTCGCCTCCTGACTCACTCTCCTTTTCCGTCGAGTCCATTCTCAAAAGACCTTCGCCTTTCCTCACCCGCACATACCAGTAATCGCCTTAATGCATCTTTATAAACAGTAAAACCTGTGTAATTCTGATCTGTATGAATCATATAATCGCCTAAATGGTACATCTGCCCAAGTCCTGTCCAACAGTTTATATTCTATGCAAGTTTGACATAACTCATACTTTGCATAAGTCATACTAAATGTATGTTCCCAGCTGATACGACTTAAGTGAGGTTTGCTGTACCTTTTAGAATGATTTATGATTTGTTCAGGTATATTTTCGACAGGGGAGGGGAGTGTGGGGACCATTCAAAGCCAGGCTGCCTTTTGTATAAATGTATTCTTGATGTAAATGTTTCAGGCATTATTACTTTGTACAGATGTTGTTAGCATGACTTTGTTTCCAGTGAGAGTATATTTAAAGCCCCCCCCTCATACTGTATAATTGAGTTGTCAGAATACTGCTAACTATCAAATGTTATTTTATGCACTGAAATGCAAGTGTATGCCTAAAATAAAGAGAAACTTCAGGACAAGTGGTCTTTATCTTTTACTAGTTACACTACAAAGTCGTATTTACAGTAATAGGATTTTGTATTAAGATATTGTTTTTTAAAGAAAATTATTTACTGTTAAACGTCTGGAATGCATTGCCTGAAACGGTGGTGGAAACAGATTTCATAATAGCTTTCAAAGGGGAATTGCATTGGTACTTAAAAGTGAAAAACTTGCAGGGCTGTGGGGTAAGAGCAGGGAGTGGGACTAGTTGGATAGCTCTTTCAAAGAGCCGGTACAGGCACGATGGGCCGAATGGCCTCCTTCTGTGCTGTAAATTCTATGATTGTATGAAACATCTGTGCTTTGCATTCTATACCTGATTGAAGAGTGGGCGCAAAGGCTGACTTTAATTTTATCTTTTTCCTGTGGTGAGTTATGTAACCTTTGAGTGTCACTTTTCCCAGATGACTTTCCCTCACAAGGGGCAAGGGGAATTGTGGACATAAACTCAGATCTTCTTCCAACCTTCATATTCTTATTCTCCATTTCTTCTCCTCCCTCTTCCCATTTTATCTTTTTATCTCTTTTACCTCTCAGTTTTTCTTTGCCTATCCATTTATTCCCCTTCCTTTTCAAAAGGCACTACCTCTTGCTTCATGGCTTCCTACACTTTTCCTAGACTTGATCTTAGACAATAAGTGTCAGCAGCTCCTCACCCATCGGGGACATCACAACCAATCCCAACCTGCTCCCAGCACACACAAATTTACTCCTGATAATTATTGAGTAGCTACTGGATAACTATCAGGAGCAACAACCTTGTTTAATTCTCCCTTTGCCAAGCTCAGAGCACTGAGACCAATCGTAGTAGCACAACTTGATGCATATATCTGTTTGTCCCGGTGTCCTGGACAAAAATCCCCCAAATAAAATTGGTCAGTCACTTCATTGCTGTGTGCAACAGACTGCTCACCACAAAATATCCACAAAATACACAGTCAATCCACTTTACAGTACTGTATATCATTGAAATGCTTTGAGATGTCTGAACGACCGCTATATCAAATGCAAGAATTATTATTATTATTATTGCTGTATATGAAATGTAGCTGACATAGGCATGCTGTATTTGCCTGTATGTTAACAATTACTTTCATTTCTAATCAATTGTATTTTGTACAACACTTCAGGATTTCTTTGTTAAGTGATAGATGTTATATAAATCCAAGATATTATTATAAGAGGATACAGGTTCAGGGTTTTAAATGGCAATTCCAAGACACATGCCAGGAAGCATTTCTTTACATACAGAGTAGTTAAGCAATTGGAATAGTTTACCAGAAAAAATAGTTGCAGACAAGATGCACGATTCATTTAAGAAGGCTTGGCTAGAAGTATAAACTGTCAGTTCAGATGGAAGAAACTACTGAGGGCTTCAAAAATGACCCTGACAAATTTGTATCAACTAAAAGCATTTCAGGTTATTAGATCTAGAGATAACTATTTTAGAAACACCCTGTCAGAAACTGGGTGGGTAGGCTGGATGGACACAGTCACTACACTCAACAGTAAATCCTGTGAAGCACTTTGAGGAGGCTCAATGACATAATAAGCTGTTATATCAAATGCGAATGCAAGGATTATTATGTTTCACACAGGAATTATATTTTTTCCTAACACATCACAATAACATCAGAAACTCACACCCCACAAAGTTGTGACTAACTGTTAAAGTAACCTCACGTATCAGATACAAATGATCTTTCCAGTTTCTTTGTAAGGCATCTGAACCATGATTTTTATTTCTTGGATTGTTTGAGCAAAACTGCAAAATAATTCTTGTGGTCTTTCACAAGGAACAGGAGCAGGATACAGTATTTAGTCCGCCAATCTGTTCCATTTTATTAGGGCAGTTCTTTTTGTAAAGGTGAACTAAAACAGAAATATCTGACTGAGAAAGCATTGCTGTTCTCTGTCCTGCAGTGATTTGTGTGCTTTGATGCACACAAGTCACTTGGCCAGAAGTAACGAGGCGACTTCCTATCAAATAGGTTGATAGAAAATTTGGCAAGAAGTGCATTTCAGGAGTTGGAACAGCAAACATCAGAGCTTGACTTTAAATTGCAAAAAGCCAACTATTTACCCAGATGTCCTTAAACTCGGGCAACAGGGCTGGGAGATTCCCAAGATTGCAAAAGCAGATTCCCTTCTTGGAAGGAAAATGACTTCAGTTCTGCACATCTGCATCCTAAATTTCTATGGAGGAGAGCGTGAAAGTTTATTACATAGTGGCAGTGAAGTAACCCTATACAAGATTAAGGGAAGGAGAAAAGAAGAGTGAACGTTTCTTCTTTGTTGTAAGAAGTCTGACGCAAGCTCTTTGCTAAATACCAGCAATAATTCTTTCTGTCAAGAGAGAATTTTTTTNCCAAGGGTCATTTTGCTGGTCTGGGCAAGCTCTATGTAAAAGTAATCAGGGATGAAATATGCACGCTGTTGTTCTCTTGTATGAGTTGTAGTCCTCTTATAATGCACATCGTTAAAAGTGAACTGAGGACTCTTTACTATTATTTTTTAATCATGGAAGGATTGGGAGATGGACTGAGCAAGCCTGAGGAGAACTTTGGATCTTCCATGAAAAATGGGTTGGGACAAAAGGTTGGAGGATAAGGAGGTTAAGTCAGAGCAAAGAGCTGTGACCTGACGATCAGTAATAACACAATTGCTTAGGTAAAGCACGTGCTTGTTTGGTAGATCCAAACATTGCTTGACAGATGCGCATCAGCTTGGCTCAGCTAGTAGCACTCTCGCCTCTGAGTTGGAGGTCATGGGTTCAAGCCCCATATTGGGAGTTGAACTCACGTAGTCCAGGCTGATACTCCAATCCAGTGCTGGAGGTGTGTTACATTGTCTGAGGTTCTAAACTTCGGGTGAGGTGTTAAAACTGAGGTCCCGTCTGCCTGTTTAGGTGACGTTAACGATCCCATGGTGCCACTTGTAAAGAGAAGGAAGTTTCACCCCATTTCCTGGACAATAAACCCTCAAAAATAAATGTGGGTCATTCACTTCATGGTTATTTGTGGGACATTGTTACACAAATAGGCTGCTGGCTTTACCTACACATATGCTGTCACTCCACTTCGGAGTAAGACATCAGAGCTTGGATGAGAGCAAACTTCTTACAACTAAATGTTTACAAGATGGAAGCCATACTCCTTGTTTCCCGTCAATGCCTCATTCCTGCGCCTCTTCCTCCTCAACCTCCCCGGCCTATCCCTCAGACTCACCAAACTGGCATGTAACCCAGGCGTCAAGTTTGATCCACAGCTGTCCTTCCTGCCCCACATCCGGTCCTTGACCATGACCGCCTTACTCCACGTTCGCCACAATGCTGGCCTCCGACCGTACCTTACCCAAGACGCAGCTGAAACACTTATCCATGTGATCGGCACCTCCCGACTCGAATTTTCAGCATGCCCTATTCGCTGGTCTCCCCAGATCCACCATACACAAGATCCAGCTAATCCAAAACTCTGCTGTCCACATACTCACTCACAATAAACTCCGTGGCCCCATCACACCTGTCCTTGCCAGGCTCAACTGGCTCCCAATTACGGAACAGATCGATTTCAAGATCCTCACACTCATTTCGAAATCCCTTCATGCTCTCGCACCTCCCTACCTATCCAATCTGGTTATTCCCCACTCCACCACCCGCTGCCTCTGCTCAGCTGGCCCTCGTCTCTTCCGTTCCACCATCGGTGGCCATGCTTTCTGCCAATACGCCCCAAAACTCTGGAACTCATCCTTCCTTGCCCCCTCCCTCCACACTTCCGAATTCCTGAAGGACTTCCTTTTTGATTGTGCTTACGGTCACCGCACCCCTGGCTCAGGATCAGACTCCACCACCGTTAAATGCTCCATAAGGGTGCTATATAAATGCTAGTTGCTGTTGTTCCCCTCTTTTTCCCTCTCCATAATGGAATAGCCCACTTTCCCCAGACTATCAGTAAATAATAATAATTATTATAATCCTTGCATTTTATATAGCACATTATCATGTTGTTGAGATATCACAAAACATTTCAGAGAATATATTGTAAAGTGTGGACTGACTCTGTATTTTGTGTGTGAAACACAGTAGTCAATTACTCACAGCAGTGTCCCACAAACAATTGTGGAATGAGTGACCAATTTTTTTTAATAAAAAATATTAGGATCCCAACATTTCCTATGGTTTCAGCCTTCAAATCATTGATTTAAAATATGAGATTGTGCAGAATTTTGGAAAATTCTTTAATCCAGTCTTAATTTGAAAGATGTTTTTCTGCAGCCCTTCTTAAGCACTTTTAAAAAAGCCCTTTTCAAGCACCATTTCGCCGACAAAATATAGTCAATTCACTTTGCAGTAAGACTTGATTACCCCAGTCCTTGCCAGACTGCACTGGCTGCCTATCCCAGAGAGGATCGATTTTAAGATCCTCACCCTTGTATTCAAGTCCCTGTACTCCTCTGCAACCCCCTACCTCTCTGACCTCCTCTCTCCTCAAAACAGTACCTGTTGCCTTTGTTACTCCAGGTCTGGCCTCCTCCTCGTCCCCTGAGTCCTCCGCTCTTCCCTTGGCGGCCGTGCCTTCAGCCACTATGCCCCGAGGCTCTGGAACTCCATTCCTCACTCCCTTTGCCTCGTTCCCTCCTTTCCTATTTTCAAGTCCCTGCTGAAGACCTTTCTCCTTGACTGCACCTTTGGTCACCTTCCTCCCCCTCCCCCTGGCTCGGACCCGGGATCCGTTACTGTGAAGCGCTCTGAGACACCGTCCGGCGTGGAGGGCGCTATATAAATCCAAGTTGTTGTTGTAGTTGTTGATAAGGCGCTATATCAAATACAAGGATTCTTATTCTTATGAATCACCAATGAATTATGAATTCCAAATTGACAACAAGCTTAAGTAATTTCCAAACTTTGTCATGATTTAAAATTTTAACACAACTGTCTTTAAGCTTAGACCTTCAGAATATTTCGGCCTCTGTTTGTTCAGTATCATTGTAGGATACAGATGCTGCAATTTTAATCAAATCAGCTTGATGCAGTTGGTAGCATTCTTGCCTCAGGAGTCCTGTACCTCAATAGTTAGAGCACTCGCCTTGCAAGCGAGAGGATCAGGGCTCAAGTCCCGGCAGAGCAAAGCATTGGGCAAGATTCCTTAGTCCACATGCCTCTATTTATTCTAGCCGTAAATAGGAACACAGTTGTTAGTCGATTGGCAGATCGCTTTTCTGGGGTAATAATTCCTAAAAAAAAAATGAAAGGAGGCTGTGATCGATTTCATTATCCCTGGACTAGGGAATTGAAAAGTAAGACACTCTCATTCACTATCAAGTCACTTGAGGCTGAGAGACCTGCACCAGAGACGTGTAGGTGCATAATTGGGATGTCCTCCCGACGTGAAAGGCTCTATACAAATGTAATCGTGTTGTTGTAATATGAGGTAGGTGCAGTGGTGAGGGCAAGAGAGTTTGTACCCCCAGAAATGAACTTGATGGTCATTTATGCCTTTTTTCACTCCTTTCCGTCCATGTAACTACGTATCTTTCGCCTACATAATATACAGTCAATTATTCTGTGAAGACGTCTCAAAGACTAGATAAGGCGCTATATCAAATGCAAGGATTTTGTTTTATTTGGCTGACACTCCAATTCAATCCTGGGATGTGCTATATTGTTGGAGGTACCGTCCTATAGATGAAATGTTAATCTGCTTTGAGACTCCCTCCTGATGTAAAATATGTTATGTCAAATGCAATTATTCTCATTTTTTATTACATTTATATTCCACAAGTTGAGAAAGCACAACTTAAAGAAGTACTATATATTAAATCTATGTGTAACTGAAAATATAATGTGTTCTTATCGTTTTTGTGTTTTTCGTTTCCTGTTAGATGGGGGTCTAACACACCTGATGTTTAACAGGATTCCTTAATAAGAAAATACCATATATTAAACCACATCATTCTTTTTAGAAATTTAAATCAAAAAGTAGTTTGTCTGGACTGTATCTGACCAAATTAGGTGTCGCTCCGTCCAGACAATCAGCTGGAATGACAATTATGCTCTCAGCATTTCGCTATTCATTTGGGCTGCATCTGCCAGTCAGTGAGAACATGCAACTGCAGTGTGCTAAGCCTTCTCATGTTAAAAATGGTGGTAGATTTGCAGTATTACCAATTAACAATAAGTTGATGTTCTGTGGGGCATTGCTGTGTGTAAATTGGCTGCTGCATTTATCTACAAATATATTGTCCTTTACAATAGATTCTGTGAATCGTTTTGAGACATGATAAGGCACTATATCAAATGTAAGGTCTATTAAGACAAAAAAGTAACATGTATAGCACGTGCATAGTGTCACACATACTGTTGAACATTTTTGCTAATTCTGACTGAAATAAAATAAGGATTCCTTTTCCTGTTGTAATAATTAATCAGAGGAGACAATATGTTTCACACCAATACATTCCTTAGGCAAAATTTATTCATAGGGTGCATATTGGAAGCTAATTGGAGGTGCTGTATTTTAGATGTGACATTAAACTAGGGTCTGCTCTGCTTGTTCAGGACGTTAAAGAATCCATGAACTATTCAAAAAGAGAAAGGAGTTTCTCACAATGGCCTGGCCAACAATCCTCCAATTGATTGTTTACCTCCTCAATATATGTAGGACAATATTGTGCACAAATTTGCTGCCACGATTGTCTGTAAATACTTTTTTTGTCAGCCGGATGTCTGACACATGCGGAAGCCCATCATCGTGCTTAAAAATCCAAATCAAACTGAGTATTCCATGCATCCCACCTATGGAAATGAAGATTTGGGGAGTGGAATGCACTCTCTCCCTGGAGGGATGCCTCCTGCTTACCTAATTCTGGAAAGTATTAGGCGCAGATTGGCAAGGGCCAAGGCTTGGGGACCCCAGAGTATGCGTTCAGGTACTGTTGTAGTCTAACCAGCTAAAACCGCATAGCTTATCATCGATACCACTCACTGTCAAGCTTTCCTGCTGCTTGTCCAGCTAGGACCACCCTACCTGTTAGGGCTTTGTGTTGTACGGTTAACAGGAACTCTGTGGGAGGATTCCCTGCCCCCAAAGAATCCCCAATATATAAATGCAGTAGCTGCATGAACCACTTGATACATTTCAATACTATAGTCACTTTACTAAATGCAAGGATTATTATTTCCCCAGAGTGTGCGTTTCATCCAGTTGCCCTTATGGTCTTTTGGGTAAGGTCACAACCTAATATCGCACTGAACTACTTAAATTATAGATTTGAATCCTAGTCTGTGCTGAGTTAGCTAATGATCTCAGTTTGGGCAGTTTTATAGGTGCTACAAGTGGGCCTTACTGTCTCTTGGCTTGGGTGAGATAATTGGCCTTGGTTTCTGTTCTTTATTCTGTGACTCTGCCAGGAAGTGCATGTGTTTCTGAAAGTTGGGTGAGGGCAAAGTGTGTGGGGGATGTTCTACTGTAAAATGGTTCCTGCACCTAAGAACTACCTCAGAGCAAAAATAATTTCCTTTCTGAATCCTCCTTTCACTGCATCCCATTTGACCTCGGGATTCGGAACACTCCCATTAGGTTTGAATGCAAAAGCAAAGGCCAGAGGAAACCAGTGAGGATAAAACTTTCAGAAGCGCAGCAAATCATATTAGGAATGACAATTGTTACATACCTGCGCAGGCACGCCACAGACTTTCAGCAGTGAGGATTCAAAGCATGTACTTGCCATAGAAACCGTGGAGATATGTATTTACTGAATGTCATCTGAAAAAAATTGATTTGGATATAAATGTAGTGTTAGAGTTCAAACACTGTTACACTTCACAATGACAAATGAGATAATAAGAAAAACACCATCTCTCTCAGTCAGAGCACTTCGACTCAAATACCCATGAAGAACAGCTGCTGCAAATGTTTCTTAACAGCTGTTCTTTTTTTATAAAAAAAAGTTATTTCCCCCTTACTTTCAGGTTTCCTGCACCATGCGGTGTTCACTGGCTTAGAAAGCAGACAAACGGCCTGCTTCCAGCTCTTTGTCTATGCTGCTCTCTACTTCTCTGCCGAACTGTGTTATGCATTCAGCCCTTCACTGATTTCCCCCCAACCCTCCAACCACACTTAAGAATGAATCCTCTTCCTCCCCTGGATTTCCCCTGAGTAAACTTTTGCAGTGAATGACATTCAAAGTTAGAGGAAAGTATTGACTGAATTAAGTTGGTATCCTGTACTGTAGCCCTCAAGTGCTTCCTCCAGTATCTCCAGATGTGGTCATCTCTTTATCTTCCCCTTTATCTTTATCTTCCCTGAGATGGTTTAACGCCTCAGCCTATTTGAGATTGGCAGTAATCTGTGGGGAGAATGATTGTCATCAAGCCACATACCCATTGCATGTTGAAACATTATAATTCCCAATCTCTGTAAAACACCAGGCTGACTTAGGAGGGAGCTGTTTTTACCTCCTGTTTGCTCAGCCAGTGCAATTTCCCATTTCCAGAGTTCACTCTTGGGGAGACACAGAATTTTCTTTTGCTCCTTGGAAAACGTTTTTCCAACTCATAGAATCATGGAGTTATACAGCACAGAAGGAGGCCATTCGGCCCATCGTGTCTGTGTCTCTTTGAAAAGAGCTATCCAAATCAATCCCATTCCCCCGCTCTCTCTCCATAGCCCTGCAAACTTGTCCTCCCCAAATAATTATCTACTTCGTTCTTAAAAGTTGTTATCGAATCGGCTTCCACCACCCTTTCAGGCAATGCATTCGAGATCCAAACAACTCACTGTGTGAAAACATTTCTTGTCACCTTCCCTCTGTTTCTTTTAACAACTATTTTAAATCGCTGTCTTCAGGTTACTGACTCACCCGCCAGTGGAAATAGTTTCTCTTTGTTCACCCTATCAAATCCCCTCATAATTTTGAAAACTTCCATTAAGTCTCCTCTTAACCTTCTCTGCTCCAAGGAGAATGATCCTGGCTTCTCTAGCCTCTCCTGATAACTGAAGTCCCTCATTCCTGGTGCCATCCTGGTAAATCTCCTTTGCAGCCTCTCCAATGCCTTGACATCCTTCCTAAAGTGTGGTGCCCAGAACTGAACACAATCTCTAGCTGAAGCTTAACTAGTATTTTATAAAGGCTCATCATAACTTCCTGAGTTTTGTATTCTATGCCCTTATTTATAAAGCCTAGTATTGCATATGCTTTTTTAATGGCTTTATCTTCCTATTCTGCTACCTTCAAAGATTTACTTATATGAACCCCTAGGTCTCTCTGTTCCTTCACACCCTTTAAGATTATACCATTCAGCTTTTTTTGCCTGTCCTCATTCTTCCTCCCAAAATCACTTTGCATTTCTCCACAGTAAACTTTATCTGCCATGTGTCTATGTCCTCTTGCAGTCTGCTACTATCCTCCTCACCGTTTACTACTTTTCCCTGCTTAGTATCATCTGCAAATTTGGAAACTGTACTCCCTATATCCAGGTCAGGATATCCTATAAGTCCAGTCAATTGAAATACCTGCCAATCCTTGGACTACAATCAAATTTCCATCAAGATCATGACAACAATAATTCTTGCCTTTGAAATAAAGCCTTATCACATGTCTCAGAACGCTTCATAGGATTAAACTGTAAAGTATAGTAACTGTGCTCTGCATTGTTGGAGGTCCTGTTCAGGTGGATGTTAAAGATCTCATGGCACGACTTGAAAAGAGAAGGGAATTTCCCCTGGTGTCCTGACCAACAAATCCCCCAAATAAAACTGGTCCTTCAATTCATGGCTATTTGTCATTTCTGTGGAAATAGACTGTCATGTTCATCCATAAAACCCACACAGTTACTACACTTTACAGTTGTGAACGGATGTGAGAGGCATTAGACTGATCATTTACCTCATCACTGTTTGACTGTGGGAGTTATACATACAAGTGTTAAATAATTGACACCCAACTCTAGCTTTCTTCCTTCATCCTTGATTTCAGGACCACTATTGATCTGACAGACATAATTGTTCTGAAGAATATGATTAAAAAGCTGGGATATATATCCAATGAAAAGATTATTATTCTATTCTTATATTCAATTGAATTGTAAACAGAGTTTTTTTGGCATTATCAAAGCACTTCATAGAATATACTGTAATGTTACTTTACTCGATATTTTGTGGGGGAAGCATAGTAGCCGATTGTGCACAGCTGTGTTCCACAAACAGCCGTGGATTGAGTGAGCAATTTGTATTATTTATTTATTTTTGGAAGGAATTATTATCCCCGGAAAAGCGATCTTCCAATCGACTAATAATCTGGTTCCTACTTACTACTAGGTAAACAGAGGAGTGTGGAGTAAGGAAACTTACCCAACGTTTCACCCTGTCGGGAATCAAAACCAGGTGTTTTGCTTGTGAGGCGAAATGTTCTAACCACTGAGGTACAGGATTCCATGCTATTAACCACAGGTTGGAAAGCCAAGGCTTGGAGACCCCAGAGTGTGAATTGGGTACTGCTGATACCTGACCAGCGAAAACTGAATAACTTGCTATTGAGAGCACTGACTTTGGTTTGCAGGGTTAACAGGAGGAGCTGATTGGGAAGAGTCCCTGCCCCCATTGACTGGTCTGCCCTTCCAAGTCCTGCCAATGAGCCAGGCTGGCTGTGCTGTCATCAGCAGTGCCCTGGAGAACAGAGGACTCACCTTGCTCATGAACTGGACCACTTGGACTGCCACAGAAGCTGGGCTTGATTCCGATATTCCATTGACAAACATTTCAGCCCTGTAGCCAGTTCAGTTCTAATGAGACCCCACTTACCTCCCATCCCCCACCTCCACCTCTGAGAATAGTCAATATAGTCACTAATTGATCATTTAACATCCGATAAGTGTGCCCTCACCAGGTGGAAGGAAGGCTCTAGGAACTCCCTGTAAGCTTTCTAGTGGGCAATATAGCACAGCATAAAATGTGTGAGAGTATTGCTGCCATCTTTCTGTATGCAGCTTCCCCGTTGAGTGATAGTTTCACCAGTTATAATTATTATAAGAAAGCAATAGGAATTCCCTCTATTTTTTTCTCTATTCTTATCAGAAACTTTAGCTTTTACAGATTTACTAAGTGGAAATAGTTGAAAAAATGTCCTTAAGGATTAGTAGTAATGGCTACCATTGCACATGGAATGGATGAAACCCAAGCAGGGGTCCAGCTTTATGCACCAACCAAGCGGAAATTACTGATAGACGCATTTAAAACACAATGTCTGTTTCTGTGACAATAGCAGCTTCAGACCTTTCAATTCTCACATTTCCAGTGAGAGTCAGCATTGTTTTTTTGTTTTGTTTGAAGAAATATAACCTCTCTTTATGCGTGAGTGACACTATCCATTTAAACGGCTATGAAATCCAAGTCACTCTTTTCTTAGAAAGAAAACATGCAATTACATAGATTGTTACAGCAGCGAAAAAGGCCATTCAGCCCACCCAATCCAAGTCAATATTTCTACATGCAAGCCTTCAATCATCCCAATCCCTCCTCTCCATTGCCTCCCCCCAATAATACTATTATTATAATAATAACAATAATAAAATTAATCCTTGCATTTGATATGGTGCTTCATCATGTTGTTGAGATGTCTCAAAACACTTTACAGGATATATGTAAAGTGGAGTGAGTGTGTATTTTGTGGGCGAAATGCAGCAGCCAGTTGAGCATAGCATTGCTATGTTTCACATCTCTCTATTCACTTCTCCCTCATTATGCAGAAACCTCACTGGGCTGAAAATCTTAACAATGTGATGTGTTAAATAACTCTGGTGTCAATTGACTAAACATTGAAAATTTCACCCTGCCAATAACTAAAGACATCAATCCATCTACATACATGATCACTGCCAACTATGTTATAATTCTAGTGGACTCAAAGCCATTATACCACTCAAAACAGTTCATGTAATATTTTTGATCCAATAACATGGTAGCTACCATTAAACCGTTCATCCTCTTCAAGGTACACTTTGCCCAAACCTTCCAAGATTAAGCCCACTGTGGCCTGCTTGTAAGGCAATTTGAGGTGTGGGTGCACTTGTTCTGCATTAATTGTTCCTTTGAATGTGAATGTGAAAGTTAAGTTGGGTCAGAAAGGATGTTCGATGCAAAATACTTCCTGTGATAGACTTACTCTTTCATATTATAGCATGTTCATTGTGTATTTACATAACCCTGCTTTGCTATTTTCATGTTTGTTTATTTGCATACCCTGTGATTTTCATATTCATTACCTTGCTTTGTACAATGTCGATAGCATTCCTCTCTCTGTATAACTTTTTACACGTATTATTTACATCTTAAATTTTTCCCAATATGCGCTGCTGTCCTATTGCACAATAACCTTCCTGCTTTACATTGGTATCTCTCCTGAGTTGATCCAGTTTCTTGTATTGCTCCTGCCTGGCTCTCTGACTAGATCAGACAGCAGTGAGATTGCTCATCAATCAGTTTCATGCTTTGTTTCCTTTCTTTGATGTAATTATCATAAGACAATAGGAGCCAGAGTAGAACAAGTCCATTGAGCATGTTTTAGCATTTTATTAGATCGTGGCTTATCTGCAAATTAAAACTACTTCCCAGCCCTATATTGTATCTATTGATACTTCTGTCTACCAAATATTCATCTACCTTCCTTTTAAACATTTCAATCATCCCAGTATCTGCAACTTATTGCTGTAGTGAATTTCACAACAGCAACTTGAATTTATATACTGCTTTTCATGCGGGATAGCGTCCCAGAGAGCTTCAATCCACATATCCATGTGTAAAAAACGTTTTCTGATTTCATTTTTTACTTACCAGTACGTTGATCCTCCCAATGTGAAAGGTGCAGTTCTTGTTGTTGTTGTTGTTGTCATAGCTGCAATTTTAAGATTATGTCCTCTTGTTCTGTGTTCTCCTGCCAGAGAAAATGTTTCTCTCTATTTTGCGAAATCTCTTTATCATTTTAAATGAATAATAATAATCCTTGCATTTGATATAGCACCTTATCATATCTTTGAGACATCTCAAAGTGGTTGACCAAATTTTTTTTTTTTGAAGGGATTATTATCCTCGGAAAAGTAATCTCTCAATCGACTAACAACCGGGTTCCTATGTACTGCGAAGTAATCAGAAGTGTGTGGAGTAAGGAAACTTGCCCAACTTTTCACTCTGCCAGGAATTGAACCCATGTCCTTTTACTTGCGAGGTGTGTGCTCTGACCACTAAGCTACAGGACTCCACAGATCAGGAGCCACAGGTCTATTCAGCTTACCCCTCAGCCTCTTCTCATAATTTGACTAGGGCTCTGCACAAATAAAGCACAAATTTCCTTGCTATTAGATGCCACCCTTCTTGAGATAAATACCAATGTAGGTAAAATTAAAGAAAGATAAGTCATTCACATCATGGCTGTGTGTGGGACATCGCCATGAGCAAATTTGCTGTAGCATTTGCTTAAAGGTGCACAGTCATTACATTTCACTGTAAGATTCTGTGAGATGTTTCAATGATGTGATAATGCATTACCATATCAAATGCATATGTTATTAATTATTAGTATTAACATCGCATTAGTCTCTTTAATTGTTTTTTTGCACCTGTGAATTAGCTGTCAGTGACCTGTGACTGGACACATCAATCCCTTTGCTCAACCACAAGTCTTTTCCCATTAAAAATTGAATCTCAAACAAGGCTCTTCAGTCTTGAGAGAAGATGACTCAGAGGGGACCCCATGGAGGTGTACAACATTTTAATTGGGATTGAAAAAGTAAACCCAGATCAATACTTTAGGATGTATCATGACAGTGGTACAAGAGGACATAGATTTAGAGTTGTAAATTTCAGGACAGATGCCAGGAAGATTTTCTTTACACAGATAATAATCAATGACTGGAACAGGTTGCCAGGAAAGGTCATAGAGGCCAGGACACTGGACTCCTTTAAAAATCATCTTGATGTTGTGATGGAGGGATGGTCGTGTGAGTGTTCTGGAGGGATGAGATCAGATAAACCGAAGGGCCTTCTTCATTCAGACCAATCTTTCGATCTTGTGATTTTGTGATCATCTGTTTTTCTGAGAAAGAAAGTCTGTCTGCTATAATAGAACTATGTCTGCTGTAATAGCCATTTTGGGATCCTTTTTAGATGCTCGCGTGATCCTGTGCCTTTCATCATTGTGAAACAATCTATTATTGACATTTTGTCAAAGACTTTGCTGAGATTCAAGTATACTTTATCTACTGAGTTCTCTTTTTCAACCTTTTTTTTCAATTCCTCATAAAATTTGAATGCACTGGGGAAGCACAACTTTCCTGCCATAAATTGATGCACTTATCATTCCACATCTCATTTGGGTGCTTCATTCTTTCCTCCTACAGCGTTCCTTCATGTTAGCAAATTAAATTGGGATTACAATGTTGTGAAACCTGGTCCGGTATTGTCAATATCATATGACATGTCAAATAGAATGATTGAAATGTAAACTACATCCAAAGACCATCTTACTCCTGGAAAGTACTTAGATCCAAAAGGCCTACAAGAGCATTTGATTTAAAATAGTATCTGCATGAGGTTGCCAATCAATGTTTACAACATAGGACCATACTGTAACTACCTCACCCGTAGTTTAGTCACAAGATATTACAGGCATGGGTAGCTAGAGCTTCCTTTGCTACATGCTCCATTAAGAATGATTCACAGGTAGCTAGCATGTCTGGAATGTTAGAAGCTGAAATACCAGAGAAAAATGGTAGATTGGTCTGAAGGTCACAATTGTTTGTAAAACTATCATTCATGTGGATACGCTATTGTCAGTAGGGAGCTCTACCACAACCAGTAGCTTTCTCCTCAACTAAACAGATGATAAATTAGGGTTAGCTAGTTCTGAAGCACAGTTCTCATGGTTGCATTATATGGGGGGAGCCTAGGCCTTAGAGGAAGTGCAGAGGAGAGCAGTAAGGATGACCCCAATGTTCGGGGAACGAGCGATGATACAAGTAGATACCATAGGGGCTTTCAGCTTTCAAAATAGATGTTTCACAATAGAGGTATTAGGCTACAAACAAGACACCTACTGTACACTATTGCTTTCCTATTAGAATCATTAATGATCTATCCTTGACTTAGGAACCGGAAGAGAAATGTCAGATACTTCATCTCCACCATTTGACCCACTGTGAACAAATAAACCATTCAGGATGCAAGGAAAGGCTTTCAGTGGATTTCAATGCACATACAAATTTGTGTAAAATCAGCACAGAAGCACATTGACACAATTTTACATTTCTGTCTTAATTTGGATGTTGGTTTCTTGTTAAGAAATGCAACAACCTTCTGACTCAGAGGTGAGGGTGTTACCAACTGAATCAGGCTAACACATGGAGATCCTCTGAATAGCAACAGAATGTAAAACCATACCAACAACAATTTACATTTGGGTTGTAACCTTTAACATTGGGAGGATGTTGCAAAGTACTTCACACTTTTCGGACCAGTGTGAGTGGGAGCCTGAGCTGGGGGAGAAAAGATGTCCAAAGTATGGTCAAATAGGTCTTAAGGCAAGTTTTGAAGGTGGAGAGAGGGGCAAGGTGGAGGGACTCCAGGATGGTGCTCCAGAGAGCAGGGCTCAGTGGTTGACAATTGCCTACTGATGGTGGGATGGAGTGGGAGAGGGACTTGAAGCAGGCTGGTGTTTACTGAGTGGAGGGAATGCCCAGGGCATTAAGATATGCACAAACCGATGGGTTGAAATTCCACCTGGATCTCGATTTACTCTATTTCTGTTTTATCTTAGAAAGTCCAGAATTTGACAAATTCTTAAGGGCAGATTTAATTTTTAAGATGATTTTTTTGTGAGTTCTTTTAAGAACCACAGAAAACAGAAAATGTTTGGGGATGTTCTCCTGATGTGAAAGGTGCTGGATAAATGTAAACTATATTAAGACTGAATTCAACCGTTTGCCAAATTCTGGACCTGTAAAATGCTACATAAATAGAGCAAATCTAGACCCTAGCTGAATTTCTACTAATGTAAGAGTGCATAGACCTCTTTCCCCAAATGACTGAACAGCACCTTTCTGCAGTACAGCTGAACTCCAACTTTATGTTCTTTGCCAATGAAATCCAAGGAGAAAACAGTACAGAAGGATCTGTAAGCTGAAGAAAACCTGGAATAGCACCCTCTGCTGGCACAGACACCCTAACATCTATTCAATGCTCCTCACAGGCTTATTAGTTTGTCAGTCCAAAGCTTTATAACTAATAAAATGTGTGTGCTGTGACTGACATTTTAATTGATGGCCTATTCTCCACTTTGCTGTCTGAATGCCAAGCACACTTATAATACAAACGCATGATACAAATAATAACACTCAAAGTTTAGATATTATACAATACACAGAACGTTTTAATGCCAGACTTAGATTTGGGAAATTTCAATGTTTTCTGGCTTGAAGTTGGCTTATTACTTGCCAGTGGTGTGAAGAATGTGACTTGTTATAACACAATCAATGTGATTATCATATCATATTCGTCATGAAACTTCACTTTGTTGAGTTACTAATTTTATTCTTGCATTCTGCCAATGCAGTGACAGATAAAACGACAACAAAATTACATTTGTACGGCACCTTTCACATTGGGAGGACATCACAAGGCACTGGGCAGTCAGTGTTTCGGACCCGAGCTGGGGGTCGGGATTGGGGAGGGTGGAGGGCGGGGGAGAAGGCAGGGTGATCGAAAGCACGGTCGAAGAGGAGGGTCTCGAGATAGGTCTTGAAGGAGGCAAGGGAGGGGATGAGGTGGACGGACTGCGGGATGGAGTTCCAGAGGGTAGGGTTCCAGACTGGCTCGGTGTGCATCCATGGATGGTGATACTGTCGGCGCCTGAGGTGTGGAGGCGCTGACGGAGCCGATCAGGAGAGCCTCGGTCTTGCTGACATTCAACTGAAGAAAGTTAGCTCTCATCCAGGACTTGATATTTGACAGACATTCTGTCAAGACAGCAGTGGTCCTGGAGTCAAGGGTGGAGGCAGAGAGATACAGTTGATTGTCATCTGCATACATGTAGAAGTTGACCCCATGTTTGCGGATGATGACCCCAAGAGGGAGCATATAAATACTGAAGAGGAGGGAACCAAGAACAGAGCCCTCAGGAATGCCACATGAGATGGTGAAGGGGCTACAGGAGAAACCATTTGTGGAGATGAAGTGGAGGCAGTGTGAAAGGTACGATGTGAACCATTCAAGGACAGAACCGTGACAGTTGAGGTGAGAGGAGAGGTGGATGAGAATAGAGTGGTCAACGGTGTTGAAAGCAGCAGAGAGATCAAGGAGGATGATGAGGCAGAGGGAGTCCTAGTCGCAGATGGACAGAATGTCGTTTGTTACTTTGACCAGGGCTGTTTTTGTGCTGTGGGCAGCACGGAAACACAATTGGTGTGGTTCGTTAAGGGAGTATCAAGAGAGGAAGGAGCAAAGCTGGGAAGCAACAACTCTTTCCAGGACCTTGGAGAGGAAAGGGAGTTTGGAGATTAGGCAGTAGTTTGAGAGCAGGAATGGGTCCTGGGAGGGTTTTTTAAGGATGGGAGAGATGACGGATGTTTTTAATGGGGTGGGAATGGTGCCAGTGGACAGGGAGAGGTTTATGATGTCTGTGTGCAGAGGGGCAAGGAGGTAGAGCTGGGGTGTAAGGAGAGGGGTAGAGAAACGGTCGTGGGAGCAGGAGGTCAGTTACTGTGGTGATGAGAGAGGAGTGGGAGACAGTTTTGAAGGTATTAAGGGAGGGATGGGTAGGGGCCGGGGTGAGAGGGGGAAATGGGGAGGGTGTAGTAGACAAATGGCAGAGGCAGCTGAGCGGATCCCCTTAACTTTGGATTTGAGGAAGTCTAGCATTGCTTCACAGTTGGCATTGGAGATGAGGATGGGCAAGGCATGAGAGAGTGGGTGGAAGAACCAGTTGGTTATGGAGAAAAGGAGCCTGGGGTTGTCTTTGGCCTTCAAGATTGTCTTGGAGTAGAACGACAATTTAGTGGAGACGAGGGCAGAGTGGTAAGATTTGATAAGCTCCAGCCAGATTTGCCATTGGACTGTTTGATTTATGCCAGGTGCACGCACCGGTGCTTTAAAGGAGCAGTGATGGCTGGTGTACCATGATGACTTTCGTGAGTAGGAGCCGGTTCAGGAAGTGAGGGGAGCAAGAGTGGCAGAGAGGGAGCTGTGGAGAAGAGTGACTGAGAAGGATAGGTCATTGTGATAGGAAGCCCAGAGGCGAAGGAATTCAGATGACTCCAAGGCAGCTGAGAGGGAGGGTGGGAGATTTTTTTCCAGGAGCATTAGGAGATGGAGGGGATGGGTCATGGTGGGGAGAGGGTTGAGGAGTTGAGGGAAATGAAGTGATGTTCCGAGTTCACTTTGTCGATGATGGTGAGGTCCGATATAATGAGGCCCTGAGTGATCACCAGGTTGAGGGAGTGACCACGGACATGGGTGGCAGAGTGGATGTGGAGGGAAAGGTTGAGGGAGGAGATAACAGAGAACTCAGCAGAAGTAGAGCAGGAAGGGGTGAAATGAAGGTTGAAGTCGCCTAGTATGAGGTCTAGTATGCCTAGTATGAAGTCGCCTACTATCGAACAAAAATAAAAACAAAACTGCTTTATCTGAACTGAGCTGCACTGTTGATTAAATCTATTTATATAAAACAATTTATTAGAGTATTGCAGCATAACCCTCTTTAAAAATATTTCTTTCCATTGACCTGGACTACCAATGGTATGGTCAATTACTCAATGCAACTTTACATTCACAGATTTATTTGACTGGGTTCAGCATTCCATTGTCATCAACCTCAAGCTAATTTAAAATCATGATCCTAAAGTCAGCTCTCAAGGCTCTTTCTAGTTTAAAACTGCATCTTGAGTGACTGAGCTATTCACGCATCAGCAAATTTAAATATTCTATCTGAAATAAAGTAACGTGAGTAGTTACAGAGAGAGAGATTACTGAGGAAGTCATCCTCAGTTGGGTGAACTGCACCCAATTTCTAGTTTTCTCCTATGAGACAGGTTCTGCTCGCAATCTCCTAGTTAAAGCCTACACCCAATCTCCTGAGATACACATTGCAATCAATTTCCAATAAGGCAACTACTGAACCTAATCTCCTACATGTCACAGATTGCACCCAACCGTCTACAAGACAAGTACTATGCACAGCTTCCTGTTTTCTTCCCATGTTCAATGCTAATAATAATAATCCTTGCATCTGAAATAGTGCCTTATCATGTTGTTGAGACATCTGAAAGTGCTTCACAGGATATACTGTAATATAGTGGTTTGACCTTGTATATTGTGGACAAAATGTGGTAGCCAGTTTGGACTGAGCAATGTCCCACAAAGAGCTGTAGAGTTGGTGACAAATTTTAATTTGGGGATTGTTGGCCAGAACACTGGGATACTCACGGCATTCAGTTTTTGCACTTCACAAGGGTGGAAGGCTGAGTGAAACATTATGAGTTTTGAATTCAGGACTCACATCTGGCATTCCCCTACACTGCAGAGAAGTAAATGCACCCATGATTCATCATTTGTCATTTTTCGATCTCAGCTGGTTTTCTCAAGAGCTATAAAGCAGAGGACAAGTTAGCTAGGTCCAACTGCTGCACAAGTTGAGATCAGCACAGACAGCATCAAACCGGTGACCTGGTTTGTATGGTTCAGTAGGTAGCACTCTCGCATTTGAGTTAGAAGGTTGTGGGTTCAAGCCCCTCATTGGGACTTTGATCTTACAGTTAAACCTGACTTCAATTTGGGGAGAACTGCATCGTTGGAGATGTTGTTCATTCTGCCTGTTCAGGTAAGTGTTGTAGAACCCATTAAATTATTTGAAATGAAATAAAGGAATTTCTCTTGGTATCCTGGTCAGCAATCTTCCATATAAATTGATCATTCACCACCTGTCTGTTCATGGCAAATTGCTGTGCGCAAATTAGCAGCTACAATTGCCAAAAAATATCCAATCACTACACTTAGCAATAATTATTCTGAAATGTTTCTGAGATGCTTTGACATTATAGGCTTCATTTCAAGTTTAAAGATTATTATTATTATTAATATTTAAATATGACATTGTAAAAAACAGGTGGTGAAATAAAGCCTATTATTTTGTCTGTGTTTGGTTCTGCATCAACTAATTCACTTGGATGTGTAAAATCAGTGGTTGGGATGGTTGTTATATGAAGATTGCATCTGCAGTCTCGTTGGTTTCATTTGATGTTGCGACAGGTAATTTCCTTTGACAGTGTTTAGTGCTGAAGTTTACTGCGCAGGAAATGTGAAAGAATGCAGCTGTAAAGCCATCTTGCTCTGCTGGTGAACTCAGGAAATCTCTTTTCAGCGCGGAGCTCAAAAGCACATCCTCTGAATGAGAACAAGTTGCTGTGAGCACGATCACTGGTACTGCTGCAGAGCTTTGAGGGAAAATCATCCCAGACAATTATTTGAAGGCAGGGATATGCAACCCTACTGTCTTGATGTCATGTCTGTACAATGGGTATACTCTGTAGATCTGTTAGAAGGTAGTTGAGGGCAACTATGGTTTGGCAGTGTCTTGGCTAGCAATCCAGATACTTTGCTTTCTGACTTGCCACAAACACAGCATGCCCATCATTTCATCCTCGCCAGACTCCGCTGGCTCACTGACTCCCAATGGATCGATTTCAAGGTCCTTACCTATAAATAATAATAATAATAATCCTTGCATTTGATATAGCGCTTTTCACGTCGGGAGGACGTCCCAAAGTGCTTCACAGAACACTGTAAAGTGAATTGACTGTATATTTGTGGGCGAAACCGGCAGCCAATTGCGCACAGCAATGTCCCACAAACAGTCGTAGATTGAAAATGACCAATTTATTATTGTTTTGTTTTGGAGAGATTATTATTAGGCGTGTGGAGTAAGAAAACTTGCCCAAGGTTTCGCCCTGACCTGCTTGGAATTGAACTCAGGTCTCTCGCTTGCAAAGTGAGTGCTCTAACCACTGAGCTACAGGACTCCACATAAATCCCTTCAAAAGTAGCACCCCTCTATCTCTGTAATCTTCTCCTGCCCTACTCTTCTTCTCAACCTCTCCATTGGCAAATTTGGACTGCTGCGCATTCCCTGAGCTCTTTTTCTCTTCATTGGTGGCCAGATTTCAGTTACCATCCCTGCATCCATTGGAACTCTCTCCCTCTATCCTTTTGTTCCCCCTATCTGTCCTTAAATCTTTCCAAAAAACCTTACACTTTGACCAGGCTTACAGCCACCTAGCCTTTCCCCCCTCTCCGTGCTCTCTTACTCAGCGCCTTATACCGATGCTTTGAAGTGCTCTGAGATATTATGCTTAGTGAAGGGCATCATATAAATGCAAACTGTTATTGCTGCAGTACTGGGTTTGTATAGAAATAGTCAGTTCACTTGACAGCAACACTTGTAAAGCACTTCACTACATTACAACAACAAGATTTCATTTATAGAGCGCCTTTCATGTCGGGAGGACGTCCCAAGGCTCTGGACAGTTGGGTCGGCAAAGGTTATTGTTCATATAGTATTATTGATATCGTAGCTTAGAACTCTATATCCAAAGCTGTGTGAGATAGAAACAGATATTTTTAGTTTAGAAGGGGTCCTTTCAGTCAATCGTGTGTGTGCCCATTGTAACCAATTTTGTAAAGTGGTTTTATCATTAATCACACTTTCCAGCTTTCTCCCCCTATCCCTTAAAATTATGACTTCTCAGAGTGGAATTGCAGAGAGCAGGGGCAGAGTCACTGGAGGCTCACCTGCCAATGGTGGAGCGGTAGGGAGACATGAAGCAACCTGGTGTTTGCTGAGAAGAAGAAAGCCTAAATAGCTGTCGTCATGGAAGATCTCAGTGGGGCAAGACCATGGTGGCATTTGAAAGTGAGAACGAGAATCTTGAATTTGAAACACTGGGGCGTGGAAAACCTGGTGCAGGAGAGTACACAGACTGCAGAGTTATAATAATATAATAATAATAATAATCCTTGCATTTGATATAGTGCTTTTCCCGCCTTCTCGACGTCTCAAAGCGCTTCACAGAATAGACGGTAAATTGAATTGACTGTATATTTGTGGGCAAAACGTGGCAGGCAATTGCGCACAGCAGTGTCCCATAAACAGTCGTGGACTAAAAATGACCAATTTATTATTGTTATGTTTTGGAGGGATTATTATTAGGCATGTGGAGCAAGGAAACTTGCCCAAGGTTTCGCCCTGCTTGGAATTGAACCCAGGTGTCTTGTCCAGGGGATGTTATTCACACACAACACACACACACAACACACATTTTTAAAAAAAATTTGGGTGATAATAATAATAATAATAATAATAATCCTTGCATTTGATATAGCGCTTTTCACGTCGGGCGGACGTCCCAAAGCGCTTCACAGAACACACTGTAAAGTGAATTGACTGTATATTTGTGGGTGAACGCGGCAGCCAATTGCGCACAGCAATGTCCCACAAACAATCGTAGATTGAAAATGACCAATTTATTATTGTTTTTGGTTTTGGAGGGATTATTATTAGGCGTGTGGAGTAAGGAAACTTGCCCAAGGTTTCGCCCTATCTGGAATTGAACTCAGGTCTCTCGCTTGCAAAGCGAGTGCTCTAACCACTGAGCTACAGGACTCCACAGTCCTCGACTGCAGCTTGTGTAGGGAGATGTTGGGGAGAACAGTGAGTAGGACATTGGAGTAATCGAGCCTAGAGGTGATGAAGGCATAGATGAGGATCTCAGCAGTTCAGGAAATAGTGGCTGAGGCAGGTGATGTGGTGAGGAAAGCAGAGCGAGTAAGAACCTGGTAGTGAGCTTCAATGAAAGTCATCAAACTGAAATGTTATCTCACTTTCCTCTCTCAATAAATGCTGCCTGACCTGTTGAGTGTTCCCAGCAACTTCTGTTTTTATTTCAAATTTCCAGCATTTGCAGTATTTTGCCTTTTGTAAACTTGAAGGATAGTTTGGGATCAAACAAGACACAGAATTTCCACTCTGGCTATACGAGGTGCAGGGAGCACCTGAAGTGAGAGGGTGCTGAGGGGAACCAAATGCAGGAGCCTTGGTCTTGTTAACATTGAACTGTAGAAAGCTAGATCTCATCCAGGACTTGATGTGTTTGTTATAACAGACAAGTGGCATCAATGCTCGCTTCCCTCACTTCCTGAACAGTCTACTAGTCATGAAAGTCACCCTGGTACTCCAGCCACCTCTGCTCCCTTAAGGCACAAGGGCGTGCCACTGAACGCACCTGGCTCAAATCCAACTAACAACAACAACAACAAAATTACATTTATAGAGCGCCTTTCACGTCGGGAGGACGACCCAAAACACTGAACGGTCAGCTGTCGGGGCCCGAGCATGTGGGAGGGGTGGTGTAGGGGTGAGAGAAGGGCAGAGAGGTGGGAGGGAGACCAAAGGCACGGACGAAGACAAGGGTATTGAGACTGGCCTTGAAGGATGCGAGGGAGGAAGCGAGGTGAAGGGACCGTGGGATGGAGTTCCAGAGTTTGGGGGCAGAGAGGCTGAAAGCCTGGCCACCGATGGTAGGACGGGTCGGGCAGGAGACATGGAGCAGGCCAGAGCCTGATGAACGGAGGGAGTGGGCAGGTTGGTAGGGAGTCAGCAGATCAGAGAGGTAGGAGGGGGCAAGGCCATAGATGGCCTTAAAGATGAGGATGAGGATCCTGAACTCGATCCTCTGGGGGATGGGGAGCCATTGGAGTCGGGCGAGAGTGGGAGTGATGGGGTCTCGGAGCCTGGTGCGTGAGAGGACATAAGCTGCAGAGTTTTGGATGATCTGCAGCTTGTGAAGGGAAGAGTTCGGAAGGCCGATGAGGAGGGAGTTCCCGTAATCAAGCCTTGAGGTGACGGTCCATCGGCAGATCTGGCTGGACATTATTAAACCTTATCGCTCCCCACCTTGCCTCCACTAAATCGTCGTTCTACTCCAAGACAATCTTGGAGGCCAAGGACAACCCCAGGCTCCTCTTCTCACTATAACCCGCATGAAACTGACCACCTGCTCCCTCGACCCCTCCTTACCTCCCAGCTCCACCTCCTTGTCCCTCTACTCACAGACATCATAAACCTCTCCCTGTCCTCTGGTACTGTTCCCACCCCTTTAAAAACATACGTTATCGCTCATACCCTTAAAAAAACTTTTCTGGACACATCCCTGCTCTCAAACTACTGCCCCATCTCCAACCTCCCTTCCCTTTCCAAGCTCCTGGTCACAGCATGGAAACAACTTTGGTCAAAGTGACAAATTATACTTTGTCCACCTGTGACCAGGCTCCCTCTGCCTCCTTGACCTCTCTGCTGCCATCGATACTGTTGACCACCTCTATTCTCCTCCACCGCCTCACCCTTCATGGTTCTGTCCTTGACTGGTTCAGATCCTACTTCCCACACCATCTCCACTTCTTCTCCACAAACGGTTTCTCCCCTGCACCGTCATGTGCGGTGTTTCTCAGGGCTTTCTCCTCTTCAATATCTATATGCTCCCTCTTGGTGACATCATCCGCAGACTGGTCAACTTCCATATGTATGCGGATGACACCCAATTGTACCTCTCTGCCTCCACCCTCCACTCCAGGACCACTGCTGTCCTGACAGAATGTCTGTCAGATATCAAGTCCTGGATGAGAGCTAACTTTTTTCAGTTGAACGTCAACAAGACCGAGGCTCTCCTGATTGGCTCCCGTCAGAACTTACACACCTCAGGCACTGACAGTATCACCATCCATGGATGCACACTCCACCTCACCGAGCCAGTGCGGAACCTTGGCGTCTTTTTTGACCCTCAACTATCCTTTCTACCCCACATCCGTGCCCAACTCCAATGGCTTCCAATCACACAGAGGATACAGTTCAAGTTCCTGGTCCTCACCTTCAAAGCCTCCATGACCTTGCTCCCCCTTACCTCTGTGACCTCCTAACCACCTACCAATCTGCCTGCTTCCTCCGCTCAGCAGGCTCTGGCCTGCTTCACTTCCCCCACCTCGCCCGCCCCATCATTGGCGGATGGGCCGTCATCCACTCTGGCCCAACCTTCTGGAACTCCAACCCGTAATCCCTCCGCCTCATCCCCTCCTTTGCCTCCTTCAAGACCCATCTCAAGATCCTCGTCTTCACCCTCCTTCCCCCCCCTGCCCTCCACCATCCACATTCCCGACCCCCAGTTCTGGCACAAAATACTGATTGTCCAGCCTTGGGACGTCCTCCCATCATGAAAGGTGCTATACAAATGTAATTGTGTTGCTGTTGTTAACCGAATCCAGCCTTTGACAACTTACCATTTTTATCTCTGGTTCAACATGATTTCAGTTTGGTTTTAATAAAAGATAAAATAAAAATATGCACCATAAAGGCATTGTAAGAGCATCATAAAAGAATCATAAAGGCACCGTAAATGCATTGTAATGGCATCATAAAGACATGTGCTTGTGCAGATGTTAGAGGCTGTGTATTGATAAATTGAATGACCTTTGATGGTGTGCCCTTAAAATGGGATTTCTTATTTCCAGGAGGAAAATTGCATTACGTGATATAATAATTATTACTTTTCTTCCCTCTCTCCTCATGCATACTGTTAAAGGGCATTTCTTCTCCTTCCTCCTCCCTCACTTGTCCCGCCCCACACGGACGCAGTAAATTTGCTGACAAGAGGAGAATTAACCCTAGATTATCAGTTCTTGTGAGAGCTTTCCAAGACATTTCATTTAAATTGCATCATACGTTTGCTGTGAAGCGATATCGGAATTCATTTCTTTTCACATTACAGAAGCAATACTGTTCAGTCAGGTCACAACAGGCTCTATTGGTAAATTGGGTGGAGGAGGAACAGCTTCTATAAAAATAAATATGATCATTTGAATTGAAATATTACCAGACTGCACTGTCTGGGTACTGATTTTTATTTGACAGCGATGGAATTCACTTTCCATAGAGACATTGTTTCAGTTATAAGTATTGCTGCACACACTGCAGTATATTGGTGACACTTAACTGCACCTCACGAATGGGACTCAACCAGTTTGCAGACATGCCTGTAGAGTAGTGGTGGCCAACCCATGGCCTACAGGCTGGAAGTAGCTTGTGGGGCAGTTAAAAAGTAGCCCGTTGAATACTTGCACTAGTCTAGGTGAGTATGTTTAAATCAATGTTTCGTTTCCATTTTTTTCTTGATTGAATATTTCTTGATTTATAGCATGCCCCAGCTCGGGACTTTGAACTCAAAGGAAGCTGACACTTTTGGTGCAGGGCTGGGGGTTTGCTCCATTGTGGGAGGAGGTTCTGTCTTTTGGATGAGATGTTAAACCGAGGTACCATTTGCCTGTTTAGGTGGATGTTAAAGATCTCATAGCACTATTTGAAAAGAGAAGGGAGTTTCCTGGTGCCCTGTCCAACAATCCCTCAAATAAAATTGGTCACTGACTTTAGATGGCTATTTGTGGGAATTGGCCTATGTGTTCATCTACAAAATACACAATCACTACAGTTTGCAGTGAATCCTATAATTTGAGAGTATCTCCCAGATTGAAAGTTACTACACCGAATGCAAGGATTATTGTTCTTATAAAGAAGCATCTCTGGGTCAACATATGATATGTTAGAAGCAGGAAGGAAGAAAAAGTCATCTCTAATGTTCCAGAATGCTCCTGGCACCTTCTACATAACTAATTGTGTATACAATATCAAGTTGTGTTTTGTCATCTTTTGTGCTGTGTTTATGAAACACATATTTAAAATATCTAAAAATTGCCTCCTGTCACTATTTTCCCAACAATGGAAAAGTTACTGTCTCCCAAGTCCGAAGAAAGTAATTAATTCCAAATTCAAGGATCATTTGAAATTGGCACAGGATCTCCCAAATAGGAATCAGTTCTCCTTCCACAGCCTCTCTCCAGGATAATTTGAGTTTGTGCATCACATTGCATGGTAACACTGAGCAGAACACAGCATCCAGTCTAATTCTAACAATTTGAAAGGCAACACTTGTAGCAAACGCCAATGCAGGTCTGGGGGGCTGCTGCATTCTTGAAGTTGTCGTCTTTCGGATGAGATGTTAAACTGAGCTCCCTTCGTCAGTTCAGGTGGATGTCAAAAATCCCATGGCACTATTTGAAAGAGAAGGGAGTATCTACCATTGTAGGACAATCTCACAAATAAAATTGGTCATTCACTTCATGGCTGTTTATGGGACATTTCTGTACGCATATTAGCTACTGCGTCCGCCCACAAAACACTCCACTTTACGGTTTATCCTGTGAAGCGCTTTGGGAAGTCTTCCTGATTTGAAAGGTACTACATCAAATGCAAGGATTATTATTATTATTATGTGTGAGCCTTGCCAGTTTAGCAGGTCACTCGACTGTAGAGGGTGTCACAGCCAAGTCTGATAGACTGGGTGTCGCAAAATGCAATAGAGTAGAGAGGGCTGAATAGTGACAAGGATCAGTAAAACCCAATTGATTTAGGCCAGCTGGGAAGGTGGGCGCCAACTTGCCTCTCCATGTAGCCCTGGCTGAGACCAGCGAAATCTTGGTCCATAAAATGCAGGCAATGCTCTGTGCAAATTGGGTGCTGGGTTCATCTACAAACACACAGGCACCGAGAATTACACAGTGAATCCTGAGAAATGTTTGAGTCATTTTGATGGTGTGATAACTCTCTGTATCAAATTCATGGATTATTATTTATTATTACTGTCAATTACATAATCTGCATTTAGGGCCTTTAATTTTCTTTGTCCACATGCCTTTCTTTACCCATAGTGCTTAATACACATGGGTTTAACTATAATTTGCACATTATCCATTATTATTATTAAATTATTATTATTTATTGTTATTATTAGATACACAGATTATTATTATTACTATTATCTATACCTCGGGTGTCATAGATTCCATTGATTAAATTAAGCACCTCATTTTAGATCAGAGCATTTTGATGAATGTAAAATGTAGGCAGAGAATCCCAATATGTAGTTATGCATCTCCAAAATTTAGGGGGTGGGAAGGGTCACACCTAGTTTTGCTTTCTAAAGTAAACAGAAATGTTAAAATTACCATTATATCTCAAAATTGATCCAATTGAAAAACAATAGGAATGGAAAAGAATCCACCTCTATTTAACGGAAGATTTCAGGTTTTCTTTGCAGGGATAATATTGAAGTGATGAGTGACTTGTGTTGAGTCGTTGCAGCATCCAGAACAACTGATCATGTGCAGTGACCCAGTGTCCTGAGGCTCAAGGCTCGAATCGGCCCTAAACTGTCCACTCAGGTATGTCTCGGATGCCCTTGGGGCCGCCTCCAGGTGCGGTCCAGTCTCGAACTGTGGTATGTCTGAATAGCAAGTCTGAGAGCTCAGTGCACAGGCGACTGCTGTTGACATGTGTCCGAGTCTCTCTTCTGCAGCGGCCACATCTCCGTGCCATATAGAAGCACCAACATCACTCAAGCCCTGTAAATACACAACTTCCGAGTCAGGGGCAGATGTCGCTGTCTACAGACACTATGAAGCTGGTTCATCACCATGCTCACCATGCTGATGCGTCTGCGGACATCCAGTCTACAGTAACCCGAGAAGTGGATGTTGCATTCTCAGTATGTGAACCCCTGCATTGGCGTTTATTAAAAATGTTTATTGGATGCATCACCAATTTTATTTTGTATCAGGAATGTTTTATTGCAAATTTTTGGTTAAAACCGAAAATCAGAGGTCCTAAATATATTGTTAAACATTGCAACACTGAAATGACCTGTTAACCGCTGTGTCCAATTTAGGGTTCGGAAACTCAGGCCAGGAGTACATCCCTCGCCTCATCATCAACGGACGAGTATTCAACCCCTACGTTATGAACTCCTCCCTAAATAGTTCCAATCTTTAAATGCCTATAATCACCCCCTCCCCCACGTTCCTGCTCTATGTCCAGCACAATCTCTGCAATCTCTGAGACGTTACCCAGCATGAAAGGGGTTGTATAAATGCAGTTTATCTTTGTGTAAGGAAAACATTTGCTATTTTCAGCCATTAGCGTAAGCTAACCCACAATGTCTGATATAAAGAACTTGGAAAGTCCTGCTGCTACACCAAATTAGGTTCAGAGGCTGTGTAAACTGTCTCACGTCAAGCTTGGTTTTAAGAATAGGCTATTTGTTGGTCTAGACAGGTAACATTTTGAACTAACAAACATCAAGATAGCACAGCTGTCTTTTTGGGGGGCTTATCCAATAAAAACTTCACTACATTTTAAATCAATTTGGTTGTCAGTAAGTAACAGCTGCATTGCTAGCTATGTGCCATTCAGACTTACAGCTCTTAAACTTCAGTAGCATTCAAAAGCCACTTTACCAAAGCTGCAGCACAGCTCAGGAAAAAAGGGCTTTTCCTACATGGAGACCGAATTAGCTTCTTTTCATGCTATCCTTCCTATCCAATGGTTTTCCTGAAGAATTTATTGTTGTGATTTTAGCTGGCCAGAACACCCATCTGACTGCTGGGAACCCCTTATAATAATAATAATAATCCTTGCATTTGATATAGCGCTTTTTAAGTCGGGAGGACGTCCCAAAGCACTTCACAGAACACACTGTAAAGTGAATTGACTGTATATTTGTGGGCGAACACGGCAGCCAATTGCGCACAGCAATGTCCCACAAACAATCGTAGATTGAAAATGACCAATTTATTATTGTTTTTAGTTTCGGAGGGATTATTATTAGGCGTGTGGAGTAAGGAAACTTGCCCAAGGTTTCGCCCTGCCTGGAATTGAACTCAGGTCTCTCACTTGCAAAGCGAGTGCTCTAACCACTGAGCTACAGGACTCCACAAATTCTCTTTTCGAATAGTGCCATGGGATGTTTAACATCCACCAGAACAGGCAGGCAGAGCTTCAGATTAACGTTTTATCAGAAGAATGATACCTCCAACAATCCAACCCCCTGCACCGCAATGGAGTGTCAGCTTAGATGATATGAATTCCAAGCCCCGATGTGGGTTTGAATCCACAACCTCCTGACTCAGAGGTAAGAGTAATATTAAGTCAATATTAAATCAGCCTGATGTAAGTTGCAATGTTTTTTTGCGTGTTTCAAATACCCACTGACCAAAAAAAACTTTACCCTTCAGACACAAATAAAAAACAAGTATTTACTGCAAACATCACACCAGTTAAACCTCCTGCCAAGGTTATGTAAATGAATGCTGCTTTATCTATTTTCTCAATAAATGCTTTTTTTAAAAATGATTTTTTCTCATGAGCTCTCCTGGAGATTGAGTGAGCAGTGGCCACCCATGTACGTGAATCGACCTGTTGCCAGCTCCTGACTGTTGCCAGTTTATGTATAACTAAATTTTTTGTTCCCACACTCAGCCTACAATGTAAGTTATAGTCAGCACATTGGTGCACCTGCATCCAGGGCCATTCACGGTACTGACACCTCCAGATAAGGTGTTGAAAGCAATTCCAAACACAGAAAATAGATGAATCATCATTCATATGCCTGACTTTGACAAGAGTACAAACCATATTTATTTTCAGGGGAAAAATTAGTCAAGCTCAGATCCCCAGACAAGATTGATCATTCACGTCATGGCTATTTGTATGACATTGCAGCATGCAAATCATTAATTACCTGTGAAGAGCTTTAAGATGTTTGATATAGGCATTATGCCAAATTCAACGATTATTGTATTATGAAGTGAAGTCGTCTCTTAATAATCTTTTATTTCAATTTCTGTTCATAACAAATGCCTGTGGACCTCAGGAGCTCTGTACGAGGATACTAAACAATACAAAACAATACAATAATAAATTGGTCATTTTCAATCCATGACTGTTTGTGGGACACTGCTGTGCGCAATGTATGTCACAATGTCATGAAGGTATTTGACCATCATGTCTACTTACTGATTTCAGCCACCTTTAGGTTGGGTGAAATAAAACTTCTTACACTGGGCATTCTGCCCTTTGAAACCTTTGCTGCTCTTTGAAAACTTCTCCTTCTTTGAAATCTGCTAAATAAGTGCAAACTGTTCTGTAATAATGTAAGAACTGCTGGGCATGGTGCATATTAGACCAAGTATAAACTCTGAACTTTCAAAGTATTGTGATTTTTTTTCACCTTTCATCTATGTTCTTATTTGGGCTTTGTTTAGTATCATTATGACCCAATTGACTGCCTCTGCTGGTCTGCAGTGAAACACAATAGGGAATATACACACTTCTTTCCCCACCAATTGTCTGCTGATTAGAATCCAGTAAAGTCTCAGGAAGAGGTTAAGAAGGACCTGTAAAGGCCTCTTGACATCTGCAACACTTGAGACTTTTGATCTGCTTTACTTTCTTGGCTCTGGAGGGACTGAGCTGCCTGGGAGACTGTTTCTCTTCCTCACTGATAGGAGAGAAAACAGGATCCTGATGACAGATCGAGTGATGATGAAAGGAGGAGAGAGGATAACATGTTGTTTAATGAGAATCGAAAGGAAAACAAAAGAACACGTCATTTGGGAGTGTCTTTGTGGATGAGAATGGTTTGTTTAATAATGCAGCTAATAAATCAGGACTTCTAACATTAATGTGCATTAAACAATATACAGTCTATCCACATTACAGTATATCCTGTGAAGTGCTTTGACACATCTCAATGATATGATAAGGTGCTATATCAAATGCAAGGATTATTATTACAATTATTAGTAATAATTAAAAGCCATACCCCCTAATGGATATAAATGATATTCCCTCACTGCAGCACTCTCTGAAATGAGTCGCTCAGGTGAGATGTATTATCTTTTGACTTCTTCACCAAGAGACCATATAAAGCAACCTTTCTGTAAGATACTTCTCACAAACCATTGTCTTTATAGTTTCATCCCAACCAACCTTGTTTAGTATCTACTGTAAAATGCATGACTTTTCTGGACAGATTTGATATGCTTGAAATACATCAGTTTATGACCTCTTCACTATTTAATTATGGCATCCCCTCACCAATTCAGTCCCTGACATACAGTACCATAGTCTTGGATATATGGGCACACAAAAACTTAGAGGTCCACAAAAGATCATAAGCCAGTTTCTTTTTTAAGAACTGTGGAAAACACAGCTTCCAAATTAAGGCTGAATTTACAATGTATTCAGGAGGGAGAGGGCAGGAGAAAAAGGGGGTGGCAGTATTGATCAAAGATACTATTACAGCCCTGAAAAGAGATGATTAGCTAGAGGGTTAAAAAACAGAATCTATTTGGTTAGAGTTAAGGGGAACAGTTATGCTGCTGGGTGTATACTATAGACCATCAAATAGTGGAAGGGAGATGGAAGAGCAAATCTGCAAGCAAATTTCAAAAATATGTAAAAACAATAGAGTAGTGATAATGGGAGACTTCAATTATCCTAACATAGACTCAGAAAACAACATTGTAAAGGACAAAGAGGGAGTAGAATTCCTGAAATGTGTACAGTAGAGCTTTCTTAAGCAGTATGTTTCTAGCCCAATGAGGAAGGAAGTAGTGCTGGATCTGGTTCAGGGGAATGAAGTGGGGCAAGTGGAGAGTATATCAGTGGGAAATCATTGGGATAACATTGATCTGGATATAATCAGGTTTAAAGTACTTATGGAAAGGGATAAGGAACAATCCAAGGAGAAGATACCCAACTGGAAGAAGGCTAATTTCAGTGAGTTGAAAAGGGATCTGGCACATGTACATTGGAAATAAATATTGGTAAGTAAAACAGTAAATGAGCAATGGGAGGCCTTCAAGGAGGAGATAGTTCAGATAGTACAGACTAAACACATTCCCATTAGGGGGAAAGGCAGGCCATCTAAAGCTAGTGCTCCCTGGATGACTAAAGAAATTGGGATTAAAATGAAACAGAAAAAGGAGGCTTATGTTAAATGCCAGGTTCATAACAAATTAGAGAATCAAGCAGAATACAGAAAGTGCAGAGTGTTATGTTTAAAATATATGCTGTATAATCCCATAGTAGTTAAAGCAGTCCCATGAGTAAACACAATCAAAGCAGATGTAAGATGTTAATTGTAAAAGCTGTTATCACTCTTATGAGTAAGTTTGTTGATTGAAGAATAATAAGGAGGGTACGGGATGCTGATTATGGAGAAGGAATGTGGTATTCAGAGACCTTGGCCACACAAAAGTGGGAAGATAGCTGAATGATGGTTTGGGGGCAGCCGAGTCTGAACAACAGAACTAAGGTCGCAGTGCGGAGTGCAAAGCAGAAGGATGAGTGGAAAACAGGAAGCAGTTGCATCCTGCACAAAGAAGAACCTTATATGGAGGGTAATGGGACACTTAATTATAAATAAGGGTGAGACTGGAACTTTGGACTTGTCTTCGTTCGTGGATTAATAGCTGTGAACGTGCTGACCATAGAAGGGAAGTCCTCCAGTCATCTGGTAGTATTGTTTCATTACGCGTCTTTTACTATTGCTGTTACTCGGGTTGCCCAGCAGGGAAACTGACTTATGAGCTTTTTGTATTAAATAGAATTAGACTTTAGCTTTTGTCTAGTCTGAATTCTTTACAAGAGGAAACAGAAAAAGGGAAGAGTCAAAGAGAGTATATGAGAAAAGATTAGCGAATAACATAAAAGGGAACACTACGGTCTTTTGTAAACATATTAAGAATAAAAGAATGGTCAAAGGAAGGGTGGGGATGATTAGGGGTCAATTCTACATCAACATTATTTCTAAACATATTATTTTGCTGTTGCTTTCTCCCATCCAGAACTCAAACTCAAATATAATGATGCATGGGACTGGTAGGGGTGGGTGGAGGGGAGGGGTTTGGGTGGTGGGGGAGACTGTTAATTTTAAATCTTGGTCACTGGTGCTCTTTTGGAAATCCCATTATAACACCTAACAAAGCAATCACTAGTGTTAACTATTCACATGTGATACTGTATATCCCATTGTAATGCAATTCGTATAATTAAGTTGTGCAGTTTTATGATTTAATGCCTCTGGGTTTCAGTTAACATTTATCATCGAGTGAGTCTGAGTGTTGAAAATGCTTGATTCTTTTCAGGTAATCGCTGCATCTGATAGATTTATTTACTGTTTATTGGAACATCTGGCATGCAGGGGAAAGGCAGGTGAACACATTTTTCTCTCTGGGGAACTATTTGTAAAATTAGTGAGTCTCTTGGCATTCCATCAAAGCGGAGGATTACATCTGCATCTTACAGCATCAATGTGCAGGCTCGCAACTAACTAACACAACATATTCACTCTTGTATGTTTAAATGGTGTATGTGCATTTGCTTCCGTGAGAAGCAAAAATATGAAAATCAAACTAAATTAAACAAATACTTTATATCCTAAAGTAAATAAATGTATAAATTTGTTCCCGATCAACCTTGCAAACAAACTCAAAGAGGCCGCTCACAGTTCGTAACGTTCTTGCCTCTGAGTCAGATGGTTGTAGATTCAAGCCTCATGTTGGGACATTAAACTCACATAGTCTAGGCTGACACTCCGATCAGCTGCATTGTTAGAGGTGCTGTCCTTCAGATGAGATGTTAAACTGAGGTCCAGTCTGCCTGTAGATGTTAAAGATCCCAGGACATTATTCAAAAACAAAAGGAACTTTCTCCTGGTAACCTGACCAACAATCATCCAGATGAAATTGGTTATTCACTTCATGGCTATCTGTGGGACAACAACAACTTACTTTTATATAGTGCCCTTCATGTGGGGTGATACCTTGGAGCCCTAAACATTGCTGGGTACAAATCAGCAGTTGTGTTCACCTACACAATATACAATAAATTCTGTGATGTGCTTTGAGACATCCTCCTGATGAGAAAGGCATTATATCAAATGTAAGGTTTATTTTGCTGACCAGACAATGAAGGAAGGCCAGACACAATGAGTTGGAAGTCCAATTCTGCAGATTCAGAACTGCTGAAATGAAAATGACCTGTGGGGAGGTGCCTACTCAATGTGAGAGTTGTAACCTGGACCAAAAATCTATATTAATGAAATAATAATTCTTGCTTTTGATATAACGCCTTTCATGTTAGGAGGATGCCTCAAAGTGCTTCACAGGATAATGACTGTAATTGTTTAAGCAAATGCAAATCTGACTCCAGTATTCCAAATATGGTCTCAGCAGTGTGAGGTTAGAATTACTTTTTGTGTCATATAACCAAATGGCCTCAGGATACAACCTATTATTTGGTTTCTTTTGCTAACAGCAGCTACACATTGCCTGGAAACCTTGAGTGAATGATTAATAATCACACCCAGATTCTTCTTCAGTTCTGTTAACGGAAACTCATACATTTTGTATACACTTTTATTGTTTCTGGCTCCAGTATGCACTAACATACATTTATCTACAACATAATCCATATGTCACTCATTGACCCATCTGCTTAATTGGCTCAGATCTCTTTGTTTGGTATTTAACTTTTCCTTTTTATGTTCAGTGTAGAATATTTCTCAATGGGATTCCTTATTTAAGGAATGCAAGTTAAGCAAATGGGTACTCCTTCCAAATAGCACACCATCCCGACCACTGGGAACACGAACCCATTGAGATCTACTTGGAGTTCCCTCAGGTCAACAGGAATTTTATTGGAATTCCTTAAGAAAAAATAGTGGCAAGAAATATTATAAATTAAATACCATTTTGTCCATATCTTATTATGAGAAAATAATACATTATTAATAATGCTCTTTTTCAAGTATGTTATGAATACAGCAATGTGAATAACAAAGGACCCAGGAGAGATCTCTTCTGGAGCTCTGTTTCCATTGCTCCCACATGAAGTTTTTTTCCATTTATCACAACATTCCATTTCCGACGGGTAAACTAGTTTTCAAACCAATTACCTTGTATGCTTACTAACTCCAACTTTCTTAATACTTACTGCGGCTGCATCAATTCAGTGATAAGACTAATTTCTCCCATACTTTCATACATACCTCTCAGTTCTATAATAATAATCATCAACAAATCCAGGTAAAAAAAGTTTGTATTTAATAGAGCTTTGTATCAGGACATTGAAACATCTCAGAATACTTCACAAGAATTACTGTAAACCTTCATCCCTCCTCCAGCCCCCTCCCTTGCTTCCTTTAATGCCAACTCAAGGCTTTCCTCTTTGACTGTAATTTCAGCGACTCTACCCCTGCCCTCCCAACCCTCTTGATTCCAATCCAGAGCTTCGATGCAAACGTTTAACTTGGGACATCCTTCCAATGTGAAATGCGCTATATAAATGTAATTTTATTATTGTTGTTGTAAAGTGTAGTGACTCTATTTGCACACAAACACGGCAGCCAACTTGCACCCAGGAATTTCCCACAAAATTCATGAAGTGAATAACCAAGTTTATTTGATAACTCATGAAGTTATTCATGACGTGAATAACCAAGTTTAGCTGTGGGATTGTTAGCCAGGACACCGCTCTCATTTTGACTCCATTGGAGGACAGCCTAGACAATATGACTTCAAAATCCTGACGTGGGACTAGAACCCATAATCTTCTGACTAGAGTGCTACCAAGTGAGCTAGGCTGACATATAAATTTGGTGAATCTTGTGATATTTTAGAAAAGATTAATTGCATTAAATCACATTGAATCAATTTGATTATGAATCATTGTAATTTACTCCCATTGTTTATCAGTCAACAAAAGCCTAACTTAGTGACTTGGGTTAAGACATTTTCCTGCTCACATTGGTCAGTAATTTGTTACTGTAATTTTTTCCCCTAAACATAGGCTGCCGGCCAAGGTTATTTTTAGTCACCTAGGCTGAAGGCAATATTGTGATGGAAACTCAATCTGTTTATAGGATATTTAAACAATAAACTTTGTTTATTGTTCATGTTTTATGATAAAGCTGCAGGCTATGGGAATACATGGACAAATGTTATTTTTAACAAAGATGTGTATTTCAGCTTTGAGAAAGTGAGAATGACAATGTAGAACTCATTACCAGAAGCTATGATTGAAGCAGCAAACATCAGTGTATTAAGAGGAAACTTAACGCATACAGCAGGGAGAGGTGAATCAAGGATATTGGTGAGGGGAATAGGAGGGGTGGGGAGTTCATACGTAAAATGAACATCGGCTGTAACTTTCTGTGCTGTAACGTTCTATGTAAAAACAAACATCTATGTAAAAGATCCACATGAAGGTTGATGGGAAGCTCACCAAAGGTATCTCTCTCGAATGCAGGGGGAAGGTATGGTTGTCCATTGTTAGTTGAGCTGGCTCCAAGGTGATCGATCTGTCTGCCAATGGAATATTAAAATCAAATTGATTCTCTGGTTAATCTTGGTGTCCAGTTCTTGTATCAGGTGGATTTGCAGTACACTACAAGGTAGTGTTGATGGCAGTCCAGCCAGCGTGGCTTATTAGCAGAGTTTGGAAAGCTAGACCAGAGTAGGATTCTTCCCATTTGGCACCTGTTAACCTTGCAAGCCAAATCACTGATGGGTACTGTGATCCAAGCTGGATAAGCGGCAGGAAGCTTCCCAAACAGTACTCTCAATGGCACGTTATGCATTTTTTGTGGGTTAAATTCCAGCAGTTACCCCAATGGTGCCCAAGCCTAGGCTTTTGTTAACCTGCATTTATTACTCTCCAGAATTAGATAATTGGGGTGAGTCCATCCAGGGAGAGAGTAGGCATTCCATTCCAGGCTCAGGGAAACTTCCATGCATCAGTGGCATGCATATGTGGAATTCAGTTTAGTTTGGATACTCAAGCATGGGGATGGATTTTGCATGTGTCAGACCCCCGACTGACCAGTTTCAGTTGAGGAATGTGCAAATTACATGACTAAACACAAACATAGAAGCTATTGTTGTCCTACATCTCTCTAGTAATATAATAATAATAATCCTTGCATTTGATATAGCATCTTACCATGTTGATGAAACGTCTCAAAGCGCTTCACACAATATAAAATAAAGTGAATTAACTGTATTTATGGGTGAAACCCTGCAGCCAAATGCGGTCAGCAGTGTCACACAAACAGTGAGTGACCAAATAATTTTTTTTTAGTTTGTTTTTGGAAGGATTATTATTACCTGGAAAAGCAAGTTGCCAATTAACTAACAACGAGGTTCCTACTTACTGCTAGGTAAACAGAGGCGTGTGGAGTAAGGAAACTTGCCCAAAGTTTTCGCCCCGTTTGCGAATCAAGTCTAGCTCCTCTCACTTGCAAGGTGAATGCTCTAACCAATGCCCTTCAGCACTACACACAGTGTAAGTCAAGTTCATTGTTTTCAGAATGCTTGGCTCTTAAGTTTCATCTGTGGCTTTCTTTTAAGATGAAAGTCGTGTAAAAATCAAATCTGAGCAGGAATATAGAAATTTTCTGATCAGCTACGAACCACCATGTAAAACATACAGTTACACTGAGCCTTAACAAACTTCCATTGTTGTACATTATAGCTGCTGTTCTGAAGCTAAGAGAATGACTAGATTCACAGGAGTGTGTTTGTCTATGCTTGAGTACAACAGGATCATTTTAATCTTTTCACCTTGCCCCAAAAGAGCTTTTCTTATGCCAAAGATTAGTTCCTGGTTCTTTCTTCCTACTTACTGAACAAACTGGGGTGAGGATCTTTCTTGCAAACTCAAAGTTTGAAATTCCCCCTAGTCTTAGCACATAAGACCATTTTGTCTCAAAATTTATGACCCATAGAATTATGGAAAATTCTTATTTCTAGTCTTAAAACGTTGTTTTGCTTAACTTGCTTAATTTGGAAGGAAGTTTTCTGCATTCCGTAAAAAGAACCAGCTTCTAAATTATGATTGAATTTAGGAATTTTCAACATTTTTTAAAGACAAAATAAGCTGATAGGCTAAGATATAAGTGAAATTCATGCCTTATATGTACAGCAATACAACAATTTATATTTATATAGTGCCTACCACGTTCAGAGGACGTCTCAAAGCACTTTACACGACTGACTTGGAGTCCGAGCTTGGTGGGAGTTGGAGGAAAGCTGGCTGAAAACAAGTTGAAAAGATAATTTGTAATGTGGTTTTGAAGGTGGGGCAGGACAGTACTTTACTGGCTTCCAGCACACAGTGCAAAGAGACAGAAGGTCTCCTGGCATCCCAGAACCAATGGAAACACTCATGAGAACTGTTGCCAGTTTTCTGTGCACTCCGCACCAAGTGCAGTGAAGTCAATGGGAATGTGATCAATGACCTAACCACCCGGCTGACCACTGGCCACCCTGTAGCATGACCTATCATAACAAGTCTGATTTTATGGACCCAAACCACCACACTGTAACATGGTCTGACCATAATTAATATTATAGGGAGATAAATGAAAAATAATGGGCTTTGCATTTTTTCTTAAGGTTTAACCCACACATTTTATTCTTTCAGTGACACAATCATATTTTATCCCAACCGATAGATAATTGTAGAAATATATTCAGACATGATAACTAGCCAGGCTATCTGTTTTAGACATACAGTAAATTGATTCATGATACCTCATCTATTCAGCACTCTCTCTGGAGATAAAATAAATAACATACAATTCCAAGTCAATGCAAATTATACATAGCTCAGTAACCTGAATGATCTACTTTCTCTGTTCTCAAAGCAAGACATGGCATAAATATTGTACACTGGGGGTGAAATATTTGGCAATGTAATTACATTTCAGAATAATGCAAAATGAATTGTCAGGTTTCAGGTGATGGCAATGCCAGTAACATTAGCATATCTATTGGCAAAAACTGCATTTGTCTCTCTCTCTTTAAAAAGTAGAGACAATTGATTATCCAGAAGTGATTGCTAGGCAGTAATCTTATTGAAGGGTTCAGATAACATCATAAACCATGAGAGAACAAAGCTTGAGTCATCCATAACTATTAGCTGAACTCAGAGATGGGATTACTACCTGGAAATGATTTCCTTATTTCCATCTGTTTTTCTGAACTGTATTTTGAGGTTAGCGGGGGCAGGCCAGCCTGACTTGTTTTAATTTCTTTGGTGATGGGATGCCTTGCTGGATAACAGTATCAGTGGTCTCTCAAACTGTCACCTTCACACAGGTTTCACCATCATTGAGTCAGGCTAGTGATCACATGAGAATATACAAGAATACACAGGTTGGGAGCTAGGAAGAAAAGAGCCACAGCATTGGGCACTGATTTTAAGCACATACTTTGAACAATAAATATGTTTTTATTTTGGAGCAGGTCCTGTGGCTTTTTTCCATCTTCTACCCTTGCATTTCTTCCACAGGTATATTTATTCCACATTCTGTGGTCTCTGTTGCCAAGAAAACCATGGTATTATCTGGTCCAAAGAGCCATAGAGTGATTATCTTGCTAGCAAAATAACGTAAATTCAATCTTTCGCCTGCAAAATCTGCAGTCACTGCATTTTACAGTAAAGCGAGGGTGCACTACATTGTATGAGGTGCCATCCTTCAGATGAGATGTGAAACCGAGGTGCCATCTACCTGTTTAAATGGATATTAAAGATCGCTGGTACTATTCGAACAGAAAAGGCAGTTTTTCAAGTTTTTTTGTCAACATCTCCCAAATAAAATTGGGCACTCACTTCATGGCTGTTTGTGGGACGTTGCTCTGTGCAAATTGGCTGCTGTATTCGCCCCAAAAATACACAATTACTACACTTTACAGTAAATTCTTGTGAAGTGCTTTAAGGCATGCTATTGACACTGAGATTAAAGATTATTATTAAAATCCTTTTTTTTCAAAAAAAAATAGCTAGTAGTCAACAACAGAAACATTCTCTAATTGCAGTGTGTAGGCCAGGCCAATTTTCTAGTATTCATCAAGTCTTTTCTGTACATTTGTGAATTTTTGCAAAATTCACCTAACTCAACCTGCATAACATTGGCCTTGATAGCTAGGGAGGGCTAAATCCAACAGTTTACAAATAGGGTAACTCAGTGGATTTACTGTCCACTGAATGGAAAAAAGTAATCACTTGTGCCTGATTCATCTACTGCAGTCTCCAGTTTAAATAGAGTGAATAAGGAATGTAGCAGTGCTTCACTGAATTATTCTGAAGTGAATGACTTACATTTGGACAGATAAAAAATGCCTATCAAGAACCTTTAACGCGTCCAACACTGGTAACAGAACACAGATGTTCCATGAGAACATCTTTTGTTTATTAGGTTGTTTGAAAATAGAGGAGCTGTCACCAGTTGTGGTGAGTTAAGATGCGTCTTTCATGAGTGTTAAAGAATTACTCACGAGCATTGCAAGTGACTTGTAACAATTCTCTGCACAAGTGAAAGAATGACTGGAATGCACCATCAGTGGTGGAGAGCTTTGATGATTATGGGAACATGCCTCCTGTAAATTAATTTGTGTACATTGCGTGCTCCAACTGACTGTTAAGTATTATTTCATGTGTTAAATAAGACACCTGTGAGCAGTGAAACTATCAGTCACTCCCGTAGAACAAATTGCAGAAGAGATTGTTTGAAATCCTCTTCTTTCCTCAATCCTTCCATTAATTATCTCATCCTGTTCCAGTAACTTTCTTTCTAATGCCCATGTTGTACAGTAAATGAAGTTAGAAAAATTAAATTTACCGAAAGAGCCTATGGCTCCCACACCCTCTTTGCATTGCATCAATAAATTATTTACCTGGAACTTTAATGTTGCTACATGAATAGATTTCCTATTACAAAGGCTAATTAGGGTACAAATGAGAGATGCTTGCAGTGTGCTTTTATTACCGTGGAACGAAGAAAAGACAGACTGAAGCAAGCTCTCCACAAGGTACTAGAGGAACCTGCAACTGTTTACTACTGGGATAGTGGGATTGAGGGGGAGGAAGAGAAGAAGGGCAAGCCAGCAAGTCTCAGAGCAACCATCAAAACTTCTCAGAGTGACGTTTATCAGTGAGTTCAGTAAGTTTCCCATGCCTTCAGGTGATATTTGGAAATAGTCTGTAGTTGCAACAGCCTTGCCAGTAGGTGTGAAACTAGCAGCTGCATTCATATTTCATGCCAATGGTGTCTGTCACATGCTGTCTAGGGGTTGCATTTTGCATGTCTCAAAATGTACCTCTTTCCCCTCTCCACACTTGGGACATTCTGCTGATGTGAAAGTCTCTATATAAATGTATATTTGTATTGAATCTATATGTATATGTGTATTGTATATATACTAATAAAATGAGAATGCTTGTCTGTCTGTCTGTCTGTCTGTCTGTCTGTCTGTCTGTCTGTGTGCGTTTCAAGAAAGATCTCAATAACCGATAAATGAAGACATGATTTATACCTCACCGGAAAGATCTTGCATCTTGGAGAGACATGGGCATTTTTGTTTCCAGGTATCTCCTATCGTTCATGAATTATGAGCTAAAATATATTTCAGTTTTACATTTTTTGCTGCAGCTATACCTGGTGGCTGTCAAGTCAAAGTGGAGCTGTGGCATCATGTAGTTACACCTGGCGGCTGAGCCGGCTGATCATGGTGCTGTGGCATCCTGCGTCAGAGCACACACGTAGCCAAGAGGCGGCGGGAAGAAAATATAGAAGATAAACGAAGCTAAGCCGCGGCAACAACAAAATTACATTTTTAAAGCGCCTTTCACGCCAGGAGGACATCCTAGTGATTATAAATTATACCTTTATATTGATCATTATAAAGATGCCTGAGTGAAAATCAAACCTTTCAAGGCTAAGTGTATCTGTCTGTGTCTGTGTCAATCTACATTCCATATTTAATTCTTTAGTTGCAAGCGTAGCTGCAATGGGTACAGCTAGTTGTATATAAATGTAACTTGTATTGTATGGTATTGACATTAGCAAGGAATGAAGAAATACATATCGGATGCCCTCAAAGGCAACAGAAGCCAGAGCAAGCCTAATGCAATAGGATATCTTTGTTCAACGTAACCCTTTTACAGGTTTGAATCAAGTGGAGGAAATGGTAACAAAAACAAGTTACGTACGATAAAGTAGGGATAGTTTATTTTAACATTCATACCTAATTTGCAGGATTTATTAACAAGATTCTTCATCAGAAAATGTTACCAATATTACAAATACAACAGATTTCATAAGGCTTCAACAACGTTCCCTACAAAATAAGAATAACCTCTTTTGACTGTAATGTCGTCTATTAGTTCCTTTATCGTTCACCAAGTATAAATGTAATGGGACGAAAGTGTATTTGATATTTCTTAGAACATAAAACAGATATTGGATTACCTGCTTGCAGCCCCGCCCAGACATTAATGTATCAAATTCAATGATGCCTGGAACTTGCTAAGAGTTACTTAATTGAATTCCCAGACGTAGTCAGCAATACATGTTGCACATAAGGCCTTCTCTGGGTTCCCTGCACCCAACCAAGAGGAGGCCACAATGGAGCAGAGGAGTAATTGCTTGTGGGAACAAACATTAGAAAGAAAATGTGACCCACTGAATTTATTTAAAAAATGCAGAAATACCAGGCTGTCCTAACATGACCTTCCAAATTTACTACCGCACATGTGAAGGTTTCTGAGAGGCTAAAACACTGACCCGCTGGAGTCAGACCAGATCTCTTTCAGCTTCACAAGTACACATTTCTACAGGCTTTCAAGGTAAAATCTGGAGGAAAAAAAGAACGGATTGCTTGTATCTCAGAGGAAAAGATGTTTCAAGTTTTCTTTTAAAAAAACTGAAAGGGAATTAGTGTGCTGGATGAAGAAATGTTCTTTTATTTTGAGAGAGAGAGAATTGTGGGTAAAATCTATGGGAACGCTTTTTGTTTTCGTGTCTCTTAAAATTCTTATGGGAATAATAGGTTACCATTATTAAAATACTAAAATACATAATAATACATTATAAAACGACAAGTGTTTATAATAATATTAAAATACATTATTAAAATAATAGGTTACCATTGAATAAAAAGGTTATTATTATTAAAATATTAAAATACATAATAATACATTATTAAAATACACAGTCACTGTACTTTACCATATATCCTATGAAGCACTTTGAGATATCTCGAAGATGTGATAAGGCGCTATATCAAATGCAAGGATTAATATTTTTAGTACTTTTTTGTGGAGTCCTGTAGCTCAGTGGTTAGAGCACTCACCTTGCAAGGAAGACACCTGGGTTCAATTCCAGGCAGGGCGAAACCTTGGGCAAGTTTCCTTACTCCACACCCCTAATAATAATCCCTCCAAAACAAAAACAATAATAAATTGGTAATTTTCAATCCACGACTGTTTGTGGGACATTGCTGTGCGCAATTGGCTGCCGCGTTTCGCCCACAAATATATGGTCAATTCACTTTACAGTATATTCTGTGAAGCGCTTTGAGATGTCTAGAAGACATGAAAAATTCTATATCAAATGCAAGGATTATTATTATTATTACCAGGAATGAAATGTCATTGTTTCTCCACCCCTCCCCCACCCCCCAGCTGGTCTGTTACATATGTTTAGAGAAGACACTGAATAAAGTCAGGGGCATCTCCATTCACTTCAATGGGAGAATACATCTCAGACTAGTTTAGGAACTCACCCAGACTCTCACAAGATCACAAGAGAGGTTTGGATGAAGAAGACTTTTCATCATATTTAATCTAATCCTTCCAGAATATCCACCCTACTGTTATCCTATCAGGATAGCAGCAAGCCGTTTTTATGTGAGTGCCAGTGTTCTTCCTAAACCACCCTTCCTGACAACTTGTTCCATTTATTACTCTCCAGGTAAAAAAAATCCTGTTGCCTATCCTGAAATTGTCCTTTGCAATTCTTCAACCTATGTTCTCTTGTTCTGCTGTTGCAGCACTTCTGACCCTAACCTTCACCCTCAATCGCATTAAATGTCTTAAATATCACTACAAGGTTCTTTCTGAGATGCTTCATTTTAAGACTGAAGAACCTTAGCTAGTGCTCTAGTTTGTCTAATTGTTACGCATTTCTGTAACAGTGGGGATCATCCTCGTTGGTCTTCTCTGCATTGCCTCCAGGGCCTAGGCAGCTCTAGGTGGAGTCTGACCAGAGCACTGTACAGCTTGAGTACAATGTCTGGAGATCTGAACTCAGCTGATTTAGCAATGGAGCCCAGTATCCTGTTTGTCTTGTATATTACAACAACAAGAAGACTACACCTGTATAGCGCCTTTCACGTCGGGAGGACATCCCAAGGCACTGAAATTATTGCCTCATACAGAGGTAGTGATGACTCAGACTAGATGTATATGCAGCTACACTGAACTGGTGGTGGAATTAGCTCTGATGCAGGGTCATGTCCAAAAAGGCAACCTATTTTCTCTTTTGAATGTTGATTGGTTGACCTTCTATAAATCTCCAGTACTGTGTCTTCTGTTTATGGTGTTTATTTGTATTTTGGTAGAGGGTTAGGCAGCTTTAAATTAGCTCCCAGACTGGTTCAGAGTGCCGTGCCTACTAAAGTACATATGGAGCCACTGTGGGATACATGCTTCCTCTCTCTGTAACTTACACCCCAGATTGGTTGAGTAGGAAAGGAGACCAAGAATGGTGGGTTTCAGTGACACTGAAAAACGGACAGATTTTCAAGAATGGCGATATGTGTTTTACGATTTTTTCCTCTCCAGACTGAGGTTGGTGGAATGCTTTGAACGGAAAGTATTATACAGGGCCTGAGATTCCCTTCTACTTTTAAAACCAAATATAACTTAATTCACATTTAGATTCTTTCTCTTATGCAGCCAACAACTGCCGAACACTGTGAATGTGGACTCAGTTGAAAGTAAAAAAAAGAATTGTACAGGGGTTCATAGTTTAACAGGAAGCAGAGGATATGGGCTTAGTACTGAGACAGGAGGGAGTTGAAATGGTCCTGTTCATGGACTTTAAGCACAGGGAAATCCAAATGGACTAATTGTCCTCTTCTCATTCATATGTACTTATTCTTTTACATTCAGTCATTAACTGCTATCAATTCCACAAGCTTGCATGTGATATTAGAGCTTTTTGTCTGCAATGATTTCAAGTGTTCAGCTTCCAACCGTCTGAGGACATCTGAATAAAAGCAGCCAACCGACCATTCTAAAACATTCCAATAATCCATCTGCCTTTTCCATTTAAATACATTCCTCTATAAAGGGCAGATCCTAATTCACTGCATCCTAATTGTTGTCAGTTTTCATGAAGCTTAAAATGTTCCATTCACCAAGCTGATCAAGCCTTATCTAGGAATACAGTAACGTGAAAGCTTTGGCATCACTAACAAATAATTCAAATGCTTTTTGGTCCACTATTAAGATGTGAAACAAATATCTCTTCTGCAAACGGGAAAGATCAAACACATTGGCAAAGCAGCAGCAGATGTATAAAATAATTGTATACCCAGGAGAATTTCTGTAACTTTAAGGAGTATCATTCACCAATAAAAACTTGGAATTTGCGATCTGTGACTAATCTGCCTTTAAAAAGTTCCAGCAAGAAAGAAATGACTGGGCATGATGACCTTCTAGGTTGGATGAGGTATAATTTAAGAAGATGCTTTTTCTCAAATTCTGAAGACTGCTGTTACTAAACTAATCCATACGCCATCCTTAGCTATTCTAGGCAAGGCATGAAGCAGACATTACTCATTGTCTACAGGTGGTATTTCTTCTGTCAATTTAATAGCAGGTGGTGCCAGCCAGGGAGAGGACATTTGTACAATAGATCATTTAAATCCAATGAAAAGCATGAGCTCATCTTCCTTCCAGTTTCACAGCAATGCTAGAGCTACCTGGGATTTTTTAAAAAAATCTATTTAGATTTCATTCTTTTTACAGTCTGAGATAGTTAACGCTATGTATTTTTTAAACACATGCAAAATTAAAAGTTGTGATATTACTGTACCTTTATGTGTCTGGTTAGAGAAAATTGGGATATTAATAATATACAGGTTAATAGTATGAATATGGGTAAAAATGGTGCAGTCTCTGTTCCTAACATTAAGAAACTTGGTTTAAAAGTGACAGAAGTGTTGACCTCCAAAAAACATGAATTAGCCAAATTCACAGTGCTGAATTGCACTTAACACAGGGGCTAATTTGACAGATTTAGCTCAAACAAGTAATGGGTTGTAGAGATTGGGTAATGGAAAAAACAGGCATTTTGTGCAGTGTGGTCTTCTCCTGCAGTTAAGATTGAGGGTGATGTTCTTGGTGAGTACAATGTTCAATAACATTGCAACAGGCAACGAGATGCCAGCCTTGGGAAATGCAGAAGTGTTCCTTGGTAGCTCAACTGTATTCCCCAGTCTGGGGAAGGAGATGTAAGTGGGTTTATTGGTGGTATAAGCAGGATAACATGCTGGTCAGTAAGGTCAATATTGGAATACTGTGAGGTTGAGGGCTCATCAAGTTGATGCTATTAGTGAGTATAAAATTGCATGTATTGCTGATCCAACCATTACAATGGAGGAATACATGACATCCCTTTTGCCTCTCTTCCTCCGGCTTGGGCACCCAGTCGGCTGTGTGAAGCACTTTGAGACATCTTCCTAATGAAAGATGTAAATTAAATATAAATTGTATTGATACAATATTGCATTCCACCAGGTCATCTTTTTAATCAGATGAAAGGTGTGTTAGCTTCAGCAGAGGAGCTAAAACTAGCACAGATTTGTTGGACAGCATGACTTTTATATTGTAGATCAAAGTTGGACTCCCCAAGCCTTAGCTCTTCCTAACCTGTGTCTAATACTTTCCGGAATTAGGTAAGCAGGATGTGTCCCTCCAGGGAGAGAGTGTGCATTCCATTCCAACAATCTGTCTCTGTATAGGTGGGATGCATGGAATTCTCAGTTTGGTTTGGATACTCTTAAGCATCGGTGATGAGTCAGACACCTGGCTGACAAAAAGAAAAAGATGTTAATGTTTCTTTTAGAAACACTGTTATTTAGGATATTACAACTGAGATGCCATGTTTCAGTATGACATTGCTCTACACTGGGGTTAGTAATTCTTGTGTAGCTTGATATAAGTGAGTCTGCTTTGATATTTCCTAACACTTTTGTCCCCAGCCTACAAAGTCTTCTTGATCTCACACAAACATATTTCATGTGCATAGCCACTGGCTGACGAACTGATGAATATGGTCCTCTATCTGTTTAAATTTGCTATGATGTGCTTTGAAAGTCTACAGGAGGCTAACATATGCCGTTCACCTGGCACAAAGTACACAGGATCAGTCTTAGGTCTAAAAGTGATAGGAGGGCTGAACGTTATGGTGTAGCTCACTAAAAGATTTACGTTCAGCAGCAACATATGATCCTAAAAAGCATGTTTTAATTATAAGGTTGATTTAAGGAAATATACTCTGTGAACAAAATTTGAAGTTAATACGTATTCCCCAGGTTCCGTGTCAGAAGAGGTTTGTCCATTTGCTCTTATGCAAAACACCATAAAACTGCAAACTCTTTCTTTGTAGTTACACATATGGTCAAATTCATCCTGTCTTCAGCATGTACATGATTCTTTTCACTTGCTTTCATGTTGCTATACTTGCTCTTGAGAATTGAACTCTCCCAGGTCACAGTGTCTGATTTGTTACTCAGGCAGAAGCAGGGGGAGATGAGGACTGCTGCAGTCTTGTGATCAGGAGCAAAAGTCAGAACTGTGCGAGAGTCAACTGCGTGACTCATTCTTTATAGCGCTAAGTTGCCACTTGTTGATTACTGGGCGAGTAACATGATCTCTGATATAGCACTTTGTTCTTAGCTCCCTCATTCATAAAATAATATAAAAAAACTGTTACACTCTATGGGGGTCAAAGGATTACGATATTTCTCAACGAGAAATCCTGTGCCTTCACAGGATCAAGAAGATTTTAAAAATTGTCATACTTCTTTGCCAGGTAGTGACCTGGAAATAATTTTGAGAGTAAAAATAGGTAAGATAAAATCTTTTCTAATACTTAGGAATCCAAAAGACATTTAACTCACTTCATTAAAAACAAAGATAGCAGCGATTTGTTTCCAAAAAGGCTGAGGGAGAAACCAGTCTCGCAAAATTGCGGTGGAGTGGGGTGTTCGTTAATTATCCCTGGAGATAATTATGGAACAGTTTGCATTTAGGAATATCATCATTTTGACATCGATGATAGAAATCTTCCAGGACTTTTCAAGATAATAATAATAATCCTTACATTCAGCATCAGTCCTTTCCAACAACAACAAAAACTTGCATTCATATAGCACCCTACACGCAGGGTAGCATCTCAGAGCGCTTTCACATCGAGAGGACGTTCCAAAGTGTTTTGCAGGCTATACTGTAAAGTGCAGTGACTGTTGTAGGTGAATGGGGCAGTCAATTTGCATGCAACAATGTCCCACAAACAGTCATAAAGTGAATGATCCATTATATTTGAGTTTGTTGGCCAGGAAACAGGCAGAAGCTCCCTTCTTTTTTGAATGAGATCTTTTAACGTCCACCTGAACAGGCAGACTGGGACTTGGTTTAACAGCTCATCCGAAGGATAGCACTCCAGCAATGCAGTAACCCCAGCACTATATGAATTCAGGTCTTGATATTGGACTTGAACCCACAATCTCTGAATGAAAGGTGAGAGTGTTACCAACTGAGGCATTCTAACAAACCAACTGAGCCAGGCTGATACTCGTGTAATACATATAATAATAATAATAATCCTTGCATTTGATATAGCGCTTTTCACGTCGGGAGGATGTCCCAAAGCGCTTCACAAAACACACTGTAAAGTGAATTGACTGTATATTTGTGGGCGAACGCGGCAGCCAATTGCGCACAGCAATGTCCCACAAACAGTCGTAGATTGAAAATGACCAATTTATTATTGTCTTTGGTTTTGGAGGGATTATTATTAGGCGTGTGGAGTAAGGAAATTTGCCCAAGGTTTCGCCCTCTGCCTGGAATTGAACTCAGGTCTCTTGCTTGCAAAGCGAGTGCTCTAACCACTGAGCTACAGGACTCCACAAGCAACCCATATAGAAAGCAACCCATTTCTTTTAAAATACTGTATCATTTTAAGAACCTAATAAAGTCAAAGGAAATGACATGGATAAAAATGTGAACATTTTTGCAATAAATAGAGTATGTATCTGCATGCAATTCCAGCAGAATTTATACTTCCAGTAAAATCTGCACTTCCTCGATCTCAAATAGCACTCAACAGTCCAGCTGCTGTTTCATTTTCATTATTCAGGTATGGTTAGATCCCTTGCAAGTTGGGGGACATCAGAAGCAACAGTTGTCAAAGGCAGGGATTCTTTGCACTCAGCTCCTGTTAACACTACAGGCTAACGTCCAAAGGGTTAGATGGTACTAGCTGGGAAAGCAGCAGAAAGCTTGCCGGACAGTGCTCACAATGACAAACTGTGTGGTTTCAGTTAGTTAAACTCCAGCAATATCCCACCACACAATCTGGGGTCCCCAAGCTCTCTTCAGCCTGCATCTAATACAGTCCAGAATTAGGTAGGCAAGGTGCATCCCTCCAGGAAGAGAGAGCATGTTGTATTCTCCCTAGAGGGAATCATCATGCAGTGCAACCCTCATGAAAGCACAAAATTCAAAGCTTGGAGAAAATTTAATTATCTCTCTTCATCCCTGTTGTACAATCCTCTGAAATTGATATAATGGGTGAAATGATGTCGGGATAAACTAGTAGATATCTAGAAAGGAAAGAGTTAGTTATTAGGGAAGCAGTTCCAGAGAGTAAAATCAGGGACGTGCTGCTTGATATTCCACCTCGTCTTAATCTGTAAGATCCTCTTGTCTTAAAATGTGAGTTTTTAAAAATTTTATTCTGATTAGGAAGCCTTTTTAAGAAATTGTGGAAAAAAACAGCTTCCAGTTTTAGGTTTTTCCACAATTCTGCATGATTTTAAATTGTAAAACAAAATAGTTTCTATGGTGTATAATTAACGTGGTTCAACAGACTAATGGTCCTGCAGGTGATTTTATGTGGCCATTTCCATTCCCTCCCTTCCTTGTGAACGTCCTCCCAGGGCTGCGTCAGGAGCCGGCGGTTGGGAAGACTCAGCGCCAGAGCCTTTACTGCAGTCTGTCAGGAAGGCAAGCGTGGCTCTTACCAACTGTATCCTTAGTAACCAACCGGGAGAGAGAGGAGGGAGTTGAGAGAGGGGAGAGAGAGGGGGGGGGGGGGGGAGAGAGGAGGGGAAGAGAGGACGAGGAGAATTCTGTGCGCAATTGGCTGCCGCGTTCGCCCACAAATATACAGTCAATTCACTTTACAGTGTGTTCTGTGAAGCGCTTTGGGACGTCCTCCTGACGTGAAAAGCGCTATATCAAATGCAAGGATTATTATTATTATTAGAGGAGAGAGTGCATGTGTGTGAGAGGTAAGAAAGGGGGAGTGAGTGAAAGAGATTAAGAGAGGGAGAGCAGAGAGAGATTGAGAGAGAGTGTGAGTGTGAGAGGCAGAGAGAGTGAGCGAGTCAAATCCCTTCACTCTTCAGCACCTCCCTACCTCTCCGACTTCCTCACTCACCCGGTGCCTCCACTAGAATGGCAACGGCCTCTTGCTCGTCCATCCACCCCAACCCTCTCCCTCAATCCCTCCACCTTACCAGGCCCCTCCTTCCCCTTTATCAAGTCCTGCTGAAAACCTTTCTCTTTGACCATACTTACAACCACCTTCTCCCCCTCGGCTTGGAGTCAGGCTCCACCACTGTTAAGTGCTCTGAGATGCTACCCTGCATGGAGGGCGCTATCTAAATGCAAGTTGTTGATGTTGTTGTTGAGAGAGTGTGAGGTAGGATGGAGTCAATGTGATGGAGAGGGGGAGAGAAAGAAACAGAGTGCGTGTGAGAGAGGGGGGTGACTGAGAGAGAGCGTGTGTGAGAGAGGTGGGGTGGGGAAGAGAGAATGAGAGTAGGGAGAGAGTGATTGAGAAGGGGGAGGGATGAGAGAGTGTGAGAGGGTATGAGAAGGAGAGCAAGAGAGAATAATTGAGAGTGTGTGTGTGAGAAAGAGAGTGCCTGAGAGAGATGAGAATGTCCCCCCCCCTCTCTGTTCCCTCTTCTCCCTCTTTCTCTCCCCCTCCCCCTCTTTCTTTTCCCCTCCATGCCCCCTCCCTCCTCTTTCTCTTCCCCTCCTCTCTCTCTTTCTCCCCTCTCTCTCCCCCTCTCTCTCCCAAGTGCAGGTAACTATCTGCAGAAGCAGGAGCCGATGGTTGGTTGCTAAGCACACAGTTGGTAAGAGTTGCGCTTGCCTTCCTGATAGACTGCAGTAAAGGCTCTGCGTGCTGGGTCTTCCCATCCGCTGGCTCCTGCCGCTGCCCTGGGAAGACGTTCACCAGGGAGGGAGTGGGTTGGAATATTCAAAATGGCCTTGGGCTGGTTGCAGCCCGTGGGCTGCCAGCTGGCCCACGCTGGATGTGGCCCGAGGAACTTTCTCAAATAGAGAATGTGGCCGGTAGCAGCCAAAAGGTTGGATCACCGTGGTCTATATAACTAGTTTAGGACCTTTGCTTTTAGAAGCCAAGTGGGTAGAATCTTTGTTCACGGTGACTGATCTTCCCCCTAAATCCTCTGTGTGGTGTGTCTTGAGCAGTGCCTTGGAGTACAGCAGACCCACCTGTCTCAGAAACTGGATGACTGAAACCGCCTTAGACAGTTGCCTCGATTCTGACATTCTATTGCTAGCTCAGCGCCAAGGAGACCCCATTTATCTCCCCCCAGGCAAGATTTTAGGCCAATATCCTGTGACGGGTTGATAGCACTCATGTACATTAAGGTCTTTTGAGAGGATATTCCATATAGTTTAGGCAAGGACATGGAGTGGCTGAAAGCGGGTCAGTCGGCGGGGGGGTGGCAAGTCGCAGGCTGGGGTTTGGTGAGTGGAGAGAGAGGCTGGGACCATAGGCTTAGAAGAAGCTACAGAGATTAGGGTGGAGCGAGGCAATGGAAGTATTTGAAAGTGAGGAAGAGGATCTTAAATTTGATCTTGTTGGAAGCTGAGGTGCCGAGCGAGGATGGTAGGAGTGATGGGCTTGCAGAGTCTGATTTAGGAGAAGCTTCAATATTGGTCTAGCCTACAAATCCGCCAGCATCCAATTCCTCGGAACTTAGATGCTGGCTTAGCCTGACTTCCTTTAGTGAAATAGCATTAATATTCTCTTCACCTGGTGTTATCTGAAGATCTTCTATTCAGTGGGAGACTTGTCAATATTTATAGCCGTCCTTGTGTTGCAGGATCTGAGATCTCTTACACTTATACTCTGCAGTGTAAAATGAGTAAAACAAACCAACAGGAACATCTTGCATTTATATAGTGCCCTTCATGCAAGATGGCGTCTCGAAGCTCTGTTCAGTGGTGGTGTTGGAGGCCGGGTAAGGAAGAAGAGGGAGGTGACCATAGATGCGGTCAAAGAGGTATGTCTTCGGGTGGAATTTAAAGATAGAAGCAGTGAGATTGAAGCAGGGAGTTCCGTATTAAGTAATGACAAAGTCATGGAAAGCAAGAGGAATGACTGAATAGTTGACTTCTGAGCAGAAATAATTTTAATATTGGGTTTTTGCCCATCAAGCAGGACAAATTCCAAATATAAAGTGGTACTCTGAAGCATTAGAGTATATTAGAGCATTTACAAATGTATTGCACGCATTGCACAACCATGGCATTTAATTTGTAGTACTAACGGGATCCCTTAATAAGGAATTCCCGACAGGCAAGAGCTCTGCTCTGGAAATATGATGACAACAATTTATATTTATATGATGCCTTTCACATTGGGAGGACTTCTCAAAGCATTTATAATAATAATAATCCTTGCATTTGATATAGCGCTTTTCACATCTTCTAGCCGTCCCAAAGCGCTTCACAGAATATACTATAAAGTGAATTGACTGTATAGAGAGTAGGCTGGTCACAGGGTGAATGTAGATTTGAGAATCCCCCACATGATGGTGGGCTAGCCATCACACCCGAGCCACTATGTGGCAGCACAAACATGAGGGTAATAATATAATAATAATAATAATAATCCTTCATTTCATATAGTACCTTATCACTTTGTTGAGATGCCTCAAAGCACTTCATAGAATATACCATAAAATGAATTAACTGTATATTTTGTGGTCGAAACACGGCAGCCAATTGCGCACAGCAATGTCCCACAAACAGTTATTATTAATTTTTTGGAAGGGATTATTACCCCCGGAAAAGTGATCCGACAATCAACTAACAACTGGGTTCCTACTAGGTAAACAGGGACGTGTGGAGTAAGGAAACTTGCCTAAGGTTTCGCCCTGCCTGGGAATCAAACCCACGTCCTCTCACTTGCGAGGTGAGTGCTCTAACCAATACGCTACAGGACTCCACGTATGCAAACAGAAGAGGCAGTAACATCTCTCGTGCATCTCCCACTAACCTTCCCAAATTGTTATAAAGAATTAACACAATGCTGATTTGTAGTTTAAAAATTCATGAAATTTCTCATTGAGGGATCCTGTTAGTACTGCAGATTAAACAAGTTGTACAATGGGTGCAGTACATTTGTAAACTTTATTTTTATTGCATTATGATATTGTTTCAATTGTTTTCAAATGTACAATACATTCAACATTTATATAAAGCCTTTCATGTCTGGCGGACGTCTCAAAGTGCTTGAAACTGTCCCGAGTGGGAACTGAGACCTGTGGGGAGAGGAAAGATGACCGAAAGCATGGTCAAAGGGGAATGTAATTTATTTCTTACTTATTTAATGTAATTTATTTCTTATTTATTTAATGTCATTTATTTCTTATTTAATGCCATTTATTTCTTATTTAATGCCATTTATTTCTTATTTATTTAATGTAATTTATTATTTTTTCTTGTTTCAGGTACATCAGATGTTAATGCAATAGGTCAATTGCTAATCTGATTTCCTTATTAAGCAATTCAGTTAAGATAAATTAAGGCTCTGGATTTGTTTATCACTTTTTCGATTGATGATTTAAAAATGCAGCACATAGCATTACATAACGAAGCATCTCCTGCACAAATGTGGCTTGTTTATATGAACAAGTGTGCCAGTGAATAAATGTGTTCACACCAATAAAGGAGGCTGTAGTTTATTAGTGCTGTAAAACCCGGTGGATCCCTCAAACTCTTTGCGAGAGGCTGGGCTCTTATTATCTAATTAATGCTCTTTGCTGGTGACAGCTGCACTCTTGTCGAGCAACATTAATAAAACAACATGTTGTACGGCACTGAGAGGAAGGGCAGGGTTCCTCCCTCAGCCAGCCACATACCAGCTCAGCACACCTCCTGGGCTCAGCAGGAAGCTGGCAGTTAAGAATCCCAAGCCCCTGAGATGTGTTATCTGTAACCTGGGAAGATGCTAATTATTAACAGATCTTTTCCTCCTCGTGTGTAGGACTGATGGTCTGATGGCGTGTGACCTTGTCTGGCTACCACAGTGCAGTAGCCATGCTGCCATACAGAGCTATGTAATACCTCTTGAGAGCTGGGAAACTCTTCAGACAAGATGAGCCAGGGGGAGGGGAAAGGGGAGAAGGAGGGGGGAAGACAGGGAACAAGATCCCTATCTACATAACCAGTCTGACACCCACAAATTTCATGATCTCAGCCTTAATATTTAAGTTGTTCATGATTTTGGAATAGTCTTACATTCAGTCTAAATTTGGAAGTCAGTCCTTAAAGAGACTGACTGAATCTATCATCACGAGGAACTTCAAGCCTCAGATTGTTTTAAGTATCAATGGTATAATAGTGACTCGTAAAATGTCTGACCATTAATCCTCAGGACAACAGAAATACTAGCTGCAAGAAGGTGATTCCTGCCGATTTCTACAGCACGTTGTGGTTTGATTTAGACCTTTCTTTTATAGCCAGGAAATGTTTAATGCAGTACTATTTATTATTGTATTATTTAATGTAATAAAAAGCAAGATTTATTAAGATTGTAAGGAAGGAGCAACATACACAGGAAATCTATATTGTGACTAATATTAGCTCAGAATCAATCATCCTGAATTAGTCTGTACCAACCGTTCCACCTGGTTTCTATTTACTCAAGTACATTATCCTAATGTTAGTGTAAATACTCCAAGTTCATGTTTTCTGATTGATTTAAGTACAACCAGAAGGGATCTGTGTGCAATGACTAAATCTCCAATTAAACTCATTGAGAAGGAGGTTTGGCTAAAGTAAACCAAGGTGACATGTTTTGCAATGTTTTGTGTGCAGTATGCCAGCTGCATGACACTGTTAATGTAAGAATTAATGCTTCCAATGCTGTTTGACTAATGATTCATTGTAAACCTCTCAGGTGCATTCTGTTACATAGAAACTCCTAGAATTTGTACAACTGTAGGGATTCATTATTATACATTATGATACTATAGAGCAGTCCCTTTATAACACTCTGCTGTATAGTATTGATTTAGTTGTAACTTGTTTGTGGTGTGGAACCCATTCAGCCCATGCACTTAGTTAACCCATTCGCTTCCTGCACACCCGCTGGCTCTTCCTCTGAAACTTTAAACTTTCTCTCGAAGTGAAAGATGTAATATAAATGCAACTTGTTGCTGTTACATAATGACTGATTTCCACGTCAACAGGTTGCTGCAGCATATGTGCAGAGCACAGGAAGTGGCATTGGTGGAGACCTGATGTCCTTTTGTTTGGCCAGCCGGGTGTCTAACACATGTGGAAACCCATCACCATGCTTGAGAATATCCAAACCAAACTGAGAATTCCATGCACCCCACCTACGCATGGAAATCCCACTATTATAGAATCTCTTCCCGGAGTGAAGCACCTTGCTTACCTAATTTAGGGGCACAGGCTGGCAAGAGCCTAGGCTTTGGGTCTCCAGAGTGTCGGTTTGGGTTTTGCTGGAGTTTAACCAACTCATCAAAAATGGCCAAAATCCAGGTCATCATTGTTGCAGTTGACATCACTTCCTGCTATGCACATGTGCAGTACACAGGAAACAGGAAATGACATTGTTAGTGACCTGATAAACTGGAAGTCAGACATTTTAATGCGATATAAATGCAATGCTGTATAAATGTAAGTTACTTGTTGTAATATTAATCAATGTAATAGTTCTCTAAAGTATCTTGTTTCATCAGACATTAAATTAGACAGTAATTTTATGCAGCTCCTCTGGTAGTATGTTAAGTGTCTTCATCCAAGTATGGCTAATTGACGTCTGTGTTGTTTTCGAGTCCCTCAGAAGTTAGTGCAATAGATCAAATATAAATAAAAACATTCACTACATTCATCTGAGAGCAGTTAAGGTATAATCTGGTTACAATAGATCCAGGTGTTCAACAGCAGCACACAATGTGTAATGGAATGTTACATTTTCTGAAAAAGTCAGGGTGCAGACATAGTCCAACAACTAGAAAGAATTTGACGGATTTGACTTCAGACCCCGGTGACTTATATCATTCTCTATCACTGCAGAAGTAAGGGAGGGGTTAAAAAGAAATGTCTGCTCTATAATGGATTTCTCAAAGGCATAGTATCCCCATTGTTGACATATGGAAGCTGTATCTCACAACTTTCACAGAGCAAGCCTGCTTGCCATTCAATGTAACATTCTTCAGTTTTCATCAGTGCACGCTCTGGGGTCCCCAAGCCTTAGCCTAATACTTTCTGGGGTTAGGTAAGCAGGGTGCATCCCTCTGGGGAGAGAGCATGCATTCCATTCTAGTCACAGGGAGATCTCGATGCATATGTGGAGCATTGTCTGGTTTGGATACTCTTCAGCACGGTGATGGTTTTCTTCATAGCTTCTGGATTCGCCTACAAAATGCATACAGTCATTAACGTTTACAGTATATCCTGTGAAGTGCTTTAAGAAGTCGTCCTGATGTGAAAGGCACTATGTCAAATGCAAGGATTACTATTATTGTTATGTGTCAGATTCCCCGCTCAGTTTACCTGGTTTGTTGGCATTGTGCCTAATAGAGTTAATTAGTGTTCTCTAAATTTGGTTGATGTTGATTGCTTCTTCCATTAAACCCTCAGATTTGCACAGTAGCTGAGTGGAGCTGATACGTCATAGTGGAGTCCTGTAGCGCATTGGTTAGAGCAGCTGTTTGCAAGCTACATGACCTAAATTCAATTCCTGGGTAGGGCAAAACGTTAGGCATGTTTCCTTACTCCACACGACTCTGTTTATCTAGCAGTAAATTGGAACCCGATTGTTAGTTGATTGGTGGATCACTTTTCCGCAGGTAATAATCACTTCAAAAACAAGTAAATAAAATAATAATAGGTTCACTCATTCCACGACTGTTTGTGGGATACTGCTGTGCGCAATTGGCTGCCACTTTGCTGTATATTATGTGAAGCGCTTTGAGACTTCTCAAAGACATGATAAGGCGCTATATCAAATGCAAGGATTATTATTGAGAAATTTGAGGCGTCAGAATTTAAATTCTGTAGCGCGTCGAAATTATAGGTGAAATTATAGAAATTAATTGAAATGTGAGCAATCTCTTGATCACACCACCACTGAGAAAAGTTACATATTATTTTTATTAAGAACATGTTTAATGAATCTATGCAATTCCACTGCAAAAAGTGTTTGCAAGATGGAAAAAAACTATTTTCAGATCTTTGTCTGGTTCTTTTTTTTCATGGGATTTAGAGGAAGATAATAAGGTATAAAATAATGAACAAAAGTAAACAGTCATCATAGAAGAAGCCATTAGAGATACCAGGAATAGTGTGAAGGAAGGCGGAGCAGTGAGAAGGAGGTCACAGAGAGACATGGGAGAGATTTGAGAATATGAGTGAATAGACAGTGAGGAAATATGGGAGAATAGAGAGTATGGAGAAAATTAAAGAAAAGATACAACGTTTCTTAAAAATAATAATCTTTGCATTTGATAAGACGCCTTCTCATGTTGTTGAGAAGTCTCAAAGTGCTTCACAGAATATACTGTAAAGTGAATTGACTCCACATATTTAGTGGGGGAACTCATATCTCTCATATTCCATATCCTCACCCACACAAAACTCCATACACCCTATCCACACCAGATTCTTATTGGCTCCCTGTGTCTGAATGGATTGACTTCAAGGACTTCATCCTCACATATAATCGCTCTATGCCCTAGCATCTCCATATTGCTCTGGACTGCTTGAACCTCACTCCTCTGCCCATCTGCTCCATTCAGCTATGAACCTTCCACACCCTCCACCCCACTATTCAAGGCCGAGCCTTTAGTCACTATTCACCTCACCTCAGGATCTCCCTGCATCTCTCTCTCTGCTCCCTTTTTATCTGTCTTTAAATCCCACTTTAAGATCTACCTCTGTGACAGCGCCTATGGTCACCCCCCTTCTCCCTTGCTTAGTGTCCAGGGTGCAGTGTTTTGAGGTGTTATCTTATGTGACAGATGCTATAAAATGTTGTTCATAATAATCCTTAATATAACGCCTTATCACGTCATCGAGTTGTCTCAAAGCAATTCACAGGATATACTGTAAAGTCAATAGACTGTGTATTTTGTGGATGAAATGCAGCAGCCAGCTTGCGCACAGCAAAGTCCCACAAATAACCTTGGAGTGAATGACCAATTTTATTTTGTGGATATGTCGGCCAAGACATTGGGAGAAACTCTCTTCTCTTTTTGAATAATGCCAAGGGATCTTTAACGTCCGCCTGAACAGGCAGATGGCACCTCGGTTTAATGTCTCATCTGTAGGACGGCACCTCTGACAATGCAGCACACCCCCAGCACTGCAATGGAGTGCCAGTTAAGATATATAATTTCAAGTCCCGACATGGAACTTGAACCCACAACTTTCTGACTCGACGAGAGTGCTACTACTGTGCCAGACTGACACATTTTTCATATCAGACCTTTGCCTATCTGGAATCATTTTAACATGACAAGGGAAACAATGGTGTCATATTATGTCCTTCTTCTAAAATATCCATGAAGGGAAGAAATAGAAATAGAAAGGGAGCCAATGAGCATGTGCGGGAACGCAATGCAAACAAAAGAACAACAACTTGCATTTATATAGCGTCTTTCATGCAGGCAGTGTCTTGGAGTGCTTGAAATAACAGTTGCTAGCTTTGCGCCTTTTCACTCATAAAATTGAGAACACAAAGGCCAGCGCTTGAATCGTGGGTGTAAACATCTTTCCTGGTGCAGTAGATGTGAGCATGTGGAAGAACACAAAGGTGGATTCATCATACCCAAGAGTCTGTAGACGCAGCAATAACTAAAGGAAAAAAACAGTTTGGTTGCTCTTGTCTCTGTGAAGGTTGGTAGAAAAGCTGGTATTTGTTAGGTCAGGGTATCAAGGAATATAGGGCAAGGGCAGTAATTGGAATTGAGGTACAGATCAGCCGTGATCATATAGAATGGCGGAACAGGCTCGAGAGGCTGAATGGCATACTCATGTTCCTATGTTTCTATGTCTTTGCCAGCCACATAGCACTGACTTTGAGCATTGCTGACTGGCAGGTTCTCACAGTTACTCTGCCAAAGACTGAAGGTGCTGGTAGCGTAAAAGGCGAACATGATGATCACATTCCCTGGCACCAGCAACCTATACTTTCTGTGATCCTGGCTCTCCAAGACTTCTCTTAACTTGTCACAGATGACACTCTGTGTTGGTTTTTATTCAAATCAATACTTGGCTTGTTATGAACTTGTTAGAGCAAATAAAGAGAAGTTTATATTAATAGCGCAGTCAGTGACTTGGGAACATAGTTATAAGACAGCCACAAGAATAGCGAAACGAGAACTGAGGAGACTTTTTTTTAACCCAGAGAACTGTTGGGATGTGGAACGTCCCACTGAGCACCCTGGTGGAGTTGGAGTTCATTGTAGCTTTCAAAAGGGAAGTGAAAGAGAGGGGCTTGAAGTTGTACAGGGATAAAGCAGGGCTGTGGCATTGAAGCAATATCCTTGTTCTGTGAGCCGTGGCAGTCTTGATGGGCTAAGACCGGCCAACTCAGTGTAGATAGCGACGGGAGCCAGTAAATTTCTGGTCTGCTTCTTTTAATGCTTCACTGAGCAGTGCCTTTTTGGTCTACCCTATTGGGAGATGGAGGGTGGGGGGAAGGTTGCGGGGAGCCATGGGCAAGCTTTGATTTTCCATCCTAAATATATAATGAAGACAATTGCTGCATTTACTGATCAGTGTATGATAGAACCTATTGCACTCAGGTGCAGTTTCAGATTTGGGACAGATTTTTATTTGTGACACAATGGGAATGGGAATTCAAATTGACCTCTATGTACATGTAAAACAGACTACCCAATTCTAACCTTCACAAGCTGTTCCAGCCCACGTGGAATCTCTTTCCAATTAGAGCTAGTTAGTTGCGCACAATTTGTAGTTTTCCGCTGCAGGCAATAAGAGTTTGTATAGTCTGGAGGCATTTAAGGGGTGACACTCCAGTCATTGCTGTCAGTGGAGAACATAGTCAGACCTGGTATACTTTGGTCTGTATGTAACAGCTCTTGTTGCTGGACTAGACAATTTGAGATTCACGGTTTGCCATTTTCTGAATCACTCACAGATTTTGTGGGGCACATAATCTAGAAAAAACAACTTACAGTTAGTGCAACAAATCTGGTTGGTGATTGCTGTCAAAGTTACTACATACACTTAGTGGAGCGAGGAGTTTCACCCCGAGATTCTTTAAACACTGAAGATCATCATATGGAGGCACCACTCAGCAGCCCTTCATCCAAGGGATTGCTTTCTGGGAATAATAATCCCCCCCCCACAATTTAAAAAACTTTTGCCGCGTTTCGCACACAAAATACAGAGAATATATTTTGTTAAGCGCTTTGAGGCGTCTCAACGATGTGATAAGGAGCTATATCAAATCCAAGGATTATAATTCTTATTAAGGGAACTGTGTGGATGAACCCTTGCTCACTGAATCAAAGGTTATCCGAGTCTTACAGTATATCTCTCTCTAAGCTCATTTGTTTGATTAAGCTCTGTGGTCCTGGTGGGTTCAGGTTGTTAAATTGATGAGAGCTCTGCAGGGGAGCACTAAATGCCCGCCCACTCAGTGAGCGTGCTTCTAATGCAGTGTGAGTTTCAGGCCTCCTGCTTAGGGAAGGGCACAAGGGCGGATCATGGGGCGAAGTAGGTGGAAAAGGCCAGAAGTTTAAATCAACAATCCCACATACGCATGCTCCATACTGACTCCCACTTAACATCCAGAGAGTTCAATTAGCTGCATGTTGACTTAATGACTTTCCTTTTATCCCTTTGCAACTTCTCCACATTATTTACACAGGGGTCTTGCCCTCCTAACAAAGTTTACAAACATTTTATTTGGATTTTGATAAAACAACACAATTATATGGTTAGCAGCAACCGCATAAATACGTCATGCATTGTGGAATTGTGTGCAGTGCTTTGAATTTATTTGATTGGAGTGCAGATGTACTTCATTTCTCCATAGCCACTTTCACAATCGGAACATAAAACTATTGTACACTAATAAACTAATGTGATATCCTAGCATTTCGTTCAAACAAAAATGACAACTTAGATATATTGTCCTTCACAAAGGGTAATGTCATGGAACACTTCACAGTAGCAGAGTTGGACATCGAGAAAGAGAGGGGAGGACAGGAGGTTGTTAAAAGCATGTTCAAAAAGGAGGTGGGCAGAGTAGTAGAGGGAGGGAGTTGCAGTGGTTAGGGGATAGGAATAAGAATATATACTCCATGGATGCGATAAAACTTGCCAAGGAGGAAGTTGAAAGAAGTTAGGGATGTCAATCATGTCAAAACAGTGTGAGGCAGCAATAAACAAGGTAAACAGGACCCCAGGATATGTTACATAATAATATTCCTTGCTTCTGATATAGTGCCTTTCATTGTTGGGAGTGCATCTCAAAGCAGTTCACAGGATTCGTTGTAAAGTGCATTGGTCATTTCTTGTTGAATCTGGCAACCTATTCGCAAACAGCAATGTTGCATAAACAACTGTGCGGTGAGTGCTCAATTTTATTTGGGGGATTGTTGGCCAGAACACTGGGAGAAACTCTATCCTCCTTTTGAATTGCTCCTTGGGATCTTTAATTTCCACCTGAACAGGCAGATAGAACAGCAGTTTAATATCTCATCCTCGGGATGGCACCTCCAAAAATGCAAATCCCCTCCCACCACCAACCCCCCAACCCCTTCCACCCCCCACCCCCCTTTCCCCCACACACACGAACACACAAAACTACAAGGGAAATTACTGTACCTATTAAGATTCTCATTCACCTCCCGCCCCCATTAAAACTAAATAGTAAGACTACTAGAAATGCATTCAAGCACAATGTTTATCTTGAAGACCTGTTAGGTTATGCAGCACGAAAGTGCAATGAACATAAGTACTGTAGTGCTGGGATAACTTTCACGAGATGGGCTTGAATAAAAAGATAAGATCACCCAGAACCTTGCTAAAGAGCTTTCTTTATTTACTGGCAAATATTGATTCTTGGTTAAGTGATCCTTTTTAAAAAGAAACCTTTCAGTTTTAATCTGTTCACGCTTAAGTAACCCTGCAAGTCAAAACCCTAATGGGTAGGATGGCCCTAGCTGGAGCAGTACTGAGCTGATACATGTTTTTCTCTTAAGTGATATATTAAACAGTATTGTGGCATGCTGTCCATAGGTTCAGCGTGGCTTCTCGTAACATCACTTACCAAACGACCTTATCTTCTCCCAAAAGATATATGATTCCATAAGTTTCTTAATATGTTTTCTGGAAGAAATTATATAGAGTCCTACTCATCAAATATGAATTATTTAAATGTTTCTAGAAGCTGAGTAGCCACATAGGATTTACAATCATTTAACAGGTGTCATTCTGGTCCAGTTGGTAGTACTCTCACCTCTGAATCAACAGGCTATGGGTTCAAACCCCATGTTTGGACTTTGAACTCACATACTTTAGGCTGACACTCCAACGTGGTGCTAGGGGTGCACTGCATTAAGCTGCAGTAATTCCTAGACTGATGATCCAGAGTCACTGAGTTAGCCCAGGGTCACCAGACACTCTTAAACTAGAGTTACTCCTAGACTGATAGATCAAATAGTCGCTGTCTGAAGCACTATTTTCTCATTCAGAGAGCTCTTGTTTCATCTCAACTGGTATTGGGCTCCTGTAGAGAAGCTGAGTTGGAATATTACCTTTGACTGACATTTGATCGTGACTAAGGACACTAAGCTTTCCAAGTCAACCAAAGGAAGGAATGGCCTAGTTTGTGTCCTCTACCATGTGTTGTATTATGAGCTAGAAGTAACATTTGGTAGTGGCCATGGATATTACTGTTGACTGAGAAAAAACAACTTCAGAAATGTGCAAAGGAGATTCATCATTTTAGCAAATGACCTGAGTATTGGGAGGTTGGTTGCTGCAGGTGTTAACAACTTGTACTGTCACTTCGGCATCTTGGGTTTGAGTATAACCCAGACTGCTTTAACTACTTGTACATCTATTCTAGCAATTTTGCTTTTGTCCATGTTTTATGGCATTACAGTTAATGCTGAATGAAGAAGGAAATACTGAGTTGTTTTGAGTGGTGAAATTAGTCATTTTCACCATTTTCTGTAACATATCTGTAAAATACATATTTTTCTAATGCGATATGCAATCTAGTATCTACAGCAGAAACTTATTTACACGTTGCATTTTAGTTTTGACTCTGCTTACATTTGCTGGCTTTCCAAACCTTATGAAAAACACTGTTTTTCTCGGGGGACCGGGTAACAGGCTCCCTCACTCCACAAAAGTCCAGAGCTTACTCTTCTCTACAAATACAAAGAGCAATTGTATAAAAGTGCTGAAAAGATGACTGAGAGTCCCTCTGTGGGAATTCTGACAGATACACTAAACGCATCTGACAATGCTTTTAAGGTTACAGAGGTAATGATACTTAAATACTTAGCATCATTATTTAGAAGAATGTAATATTTAGAGATATTAAGTAATGGAAACTTTAATTATATTTTCTAAGGCAAATTATTTTCAGTATGGCTAAAACATTCTTCCACCCACTATTACACAGTGATTGAGATTTCCGTACATTTGTTATAGATCATGTTTATTAATGAGGTTTTGTAGATTAGAAAAACATATTTTGGTTAATAAATTGCCATTGTTTTTCATTTTTCTTTTCTGCCTTTTCTCCAATCTTAAAATCAAACTTTTAATCAATAGCAATAAAACTGTCAATGTAACACTTGCATTTATATAGTGCTCTTCACATGCCTCACACAGCAAGGCACTGCATTTATGGGCATTTATATAACCCCTTCACATAGGATAATAGCTCAGAGCAATGCAATGTATTGCTGTGTGTACCAACAGGAATGCCAGGTGTTGGTGCATGTAACAGACAGAGGAATGCCATGTGTTTCACCCACAAAATACACAGTCACTTAACTTTACATCCTGTGAAGCGCTTTGAGATGTCTTGATGACATGCAAGGATTAAATACAAGGATAATTATTATTGTTATTATATGTTGGTGTATGTATCATAGAATCATAGAATCGTACAGCACAAAAAGAGGCCATTCGGTCCATCGAGTCTGTGCCAGCTCTTTGAAAAGAGCAATGTAATACCAATCCCACTCCCCAGCCCTTTCCCCATAACCCTGCAGACTCATCCTCCTCAAATACCCGTCCAGTAGTTATCGAATCGGCCTCGACCACCCTTTCAGGCAATGGTTTCCAGATTCGAACAACTCGTGAACAGCTGCGTGAAAAAAAAAATTCTCACCTCCCCTCCGCTTCTTTTAGATACTATTTTGAATCTGTGACCTAGAGTCACCGACACATCCACCAGTGGAAACAGTTTTTCCCTTTCTAACCTATCAAATCCCCTCATGATTTTGAAAACCTCTATTAGGTCTCCTTGTAACCTTCTCTGCTCCAATGAGAATAATTCCAGCCTCTCTGACCTTTCCTCATAATCAAGGTCCCTCATTCCTGGTACCATTCTTGTAAATCTCCTCTGCACCCTTTCCAATGCCTTAACATCCTTCCTATAGTGTGGTGCCCAGAACTGGGCACAGTATTCTAACTGAGGCCTAACCAGTGTTTTATATAAGTTAATCATAACCTCCTGACTCTTGTACTCTATGCCCCTATTTATAAAGCCTAGAATCCCATATGCCCTTTTTACAGCTTTATCTACCTGTCCTGCCACCTTCAAGGATTCATTTACCTGAACCCCCAGGTTTCTGTTCTTTCACCCCCCTTAAGATTGTATTGCATAGCCTATATTATCTCCCCTCATTCTTTTACCAAAATGCATTACCTCGCATTTCTTCACATTGAAATTCATCTGCCATGTGTCTGCCCATTTTACCATTCTGTCTATGTCTACGTAAAAGACAGAAGAATACTTTTGGAGAACTCTCACTTGTACAAAGCTTATTTTTTCTCTCACTGAAACAGCAACGATAAAAGTCAAAGGAAACAAAATAGAAAACAAGCCCTGCCATTACACAAAACAAGACTGTGAAACACAAATTACCATGATTGCTAATAGCTTCCTTAAATAAGGACCTCTATTCACACATCAATATTCTTTCCAGTAACTGTAGCCAAGTAAGGCCAACATGCAGATGCTGTACTCCGTTCCAAAAACTGAGATCTGATACGTTGTACTTTTGGTTTCTTCAAGATGCCCTCACCTGTAACTCTGAGTCCTTATTTAGGGAATTATGTTACAAGTCTTCACAACTTAGACCCCAATACCAACTTTGCACTCCAACAGCCTGTTTTCCCATTGGAATATTTGGTAACATTTCCCCTGTGTATCAACAACCCCCTCTTTACCCCACCCCACCCCCTCATCCCACTGGAATCATGTGGGATAATCATCTTCTTTCCTGCCTGACTCATGAATCTCCAAAGTATTTTACAGGCAGAGAGTTAGTATCCTTAATGCTTGCCAGCAGCAGAGCCAGTAGCACATGATATGTTAAATGTAACAATCAAAGAAGCATGGAAGATTTTGGTATTTCCCGTTGGCTTACAGATGTGCAGAACCTGTGCTGAAATGCTAGACTGTCAACCTTAGAGGGAAAAAAAAGTCATCAAATCAAAATACCATTTTAGTACTATTTACTCCGAAGTAAATAATCTAAAGAAGAAATATTTGTCTACTTTCCAAATGTGAATTTTGGAATGTAAACTTGTATCCCCAGATTTATGCTGAAATTAACAATCCCGTCCTGACATCCTGTTCTCAAGGAGAAGTTTGCATTTCTCAGTCCACTGGGAAATTTGGCTTCATTCAATTGTTTTAATGTTTGTTCCATTTGTTTATTAAGGTTCTTGGAACAATATACAATGTTTCACATTTAATATATTGTTAACACAATCTACAGCTGCACCTTAAAATTCATCTGTTTTCTAAAACATGATTTTGCATTTATATTTTGGAGCAAATCATTTACCAAAGGAATGCTTACCAAGACCTTTTGTGTGATGTTTTACACACAAGGGCTGCCAGCTTATGCACAACATAAAAGGCATCTAAAGTTATGAAAGTTCTTAATTATGATTTAGTTCAGATTTTCAGATTTACTTTAATCAATCAAACCTACCTATTTGACTGCATCTATGGTAACCTACCCTCATTCCCTCTTCCCTTGGTCGGTGTCTGACCCCATGACTGCATAGCACTCTGAGACATTATTCTACATGAAGAACATTATAATAACTGAAGTTGCTGTTGTTGTATGGAGTGTTGTATGGAGTGTGCACTCTCTTCCCAGGCCTGCTGCTCACCTATTGCCAGAAGGTATTAGGTGCAAGTTGCCAAGAGTTAAGGCTTGGAGTTCAAGCAGCTAAAACTGCCCAGCTTGCCATTTTGAACACTGATTAACAAGCTTCCTGCTGCTTGTCCAGTGAGATCCATCCCTAGTCATTACAGCTTTGGTTTACTGGTGTGCTTCTCAGAAGCACCTGGAATGTGCAGGTTAGATTGCCAATGTTTGAACTTTAGATGGGTAAAATTAAAATGGTGGATTGCCCAATCCATCACCCGGTGGCATCACCAGCCTCCAGCTCATCCCTCGCATCCTTCACCCCACCATTGGAGGTCGTGCTTTCAGCCACTATGCCCCGAAACTCTGGAATGCTCTCCCTCAATCCCTCCACCTTGATCCCCTCTCCCCTTTTCAAGACCCGCCTGAAAGCCTTCCTCTTCAACCGTGCTAACGCCCACGTCCCCCACTCTCTCGGAGTCAGGCTCCACCAGTGTTAAGCGCTCTGAGATGCTACCCTGCATGGAGGGCGCTATATAAGTGCAAGTTGTTGTTGTGTGGCGTGCTTGAATTAACCCTTACCTCTCCAATGCTGGATTCCTACCGTGCATACTGACAAATTCAGGTATCCACACAGCGCCTAAGTCTAACTAATTATAATATCACATTTTGCAATTTTCACTCTAACGTCCTTCAGTGATAAACGTTGAGCAAACTACATAAAGCAGTGTCTAAGCAACACACGGTGAAAAAACAACCTTACAAAATACATTCCACTTACAATCAAACTGGAGCCAGGGGAGCCAATTTGGCTCCGGTTGAGATTTTCTTTGGCTTCAGGATCAATATTCAAGTTTGCTGAATTTTTTCCAAGTCAGTAAATTGTGATCCCTGGAGTCAAGCTCTTCACTGTGGAGTTGAAGCCAGACAATGAACAATTCTTCTCAATCTAAATCAAACCAATGCCAAGAAAAGCTTGTAACATATGCAGCGTATTTGGGAAGTGAATCTCTGATTGTTAATATCTTACCTAATGTGGCAGGTAAGAACATTATATTCTCGTCTGGCCCTGGTAGCACTGTATACTTTAATAAGAAAACTACATAAAGTTACAGCACAGAAGGAGGCCATTGAGCCCATCGTGCCTGTGCTGAGTTTTTTGAAAGAGCTAAGTGTGTCTTTTCACCAAACCCTTTAATATTTCTTCTTCTCGGATATATGTATAATTCTCTTTTAAAAGCAAAGAATCAGGCATGCTCACCTGGCAATAAATTTATTGTGAGGTCGAGATTCTAAAATCCTCCACACAAAATCCTCTGATTCCTTCTGAAACGTATATTTTTGTAAACACATCTGGGATTCACTTCTCATGGATCCTTTTGTGAGTCCTGCAGCTCAAACCCCATCGCCAACAAGGAGGTGATGTGTGGAGATGCTAGTAGAATCTCAAGACTGCAGATAAGAAAAGATCATGAGGTAAAGCCACTGCAATGTGAATGCCTTGAGCAAGACCAAAAAGTTGATCAAAGAAGTCAATAATTATGGGGATGACGTGAAAGGAGAATGGCAAAATGTGGTTTTGAGGTATTTCTGGAATCAGTTAAGTGATTAGAGTAAAACTTCTTTATAACGTGATTTGTTGTAATGTGGGTTTGCCTGTAGTGTGATTGAGCCATAGACCTTGACATTTACTTCTCCCCCAAATGATAATAATCCTTGCATTTGATATAGCGCCTTATCAGGTCTTCAATATGTCTCATAGTGCTTCACAGAATATACTATGAAGTGAACTGACTATATATTTTGTGGGCAGAAAACCCAAAATGTGGGCAGAAAGCCGGTTTGCTTGCTTCAAATTTATGCCAGGCTTCCTGCAGCTAACAGATGTTTGACTTCCAGATTATGAGGTGATGTCATCAGCAAACTGATAGCCAAGAAGTTGACCATTTTGTGCTGCGGGGAAAGTGGTCATCACCAGGAGGCTTTGCAGTGAATGCAGAGGCGTTGAATGGTGATCGCGCACAGTTTGAAAGCTAGTTAGGATTTTATGGACCCCCCACCCCAACTAGTTACAACAGGGCTCTACTGGATAATGCATCTATCCTTGAAGCTGAAAGAAATGTTTTGCAATACAATCGAATGTGCGATTACAGGGATACTAATACAATAGATACGTTTGCATCTGGAGGCTAGATTGGTGTATTATAACACAGGATGAAAAAACAACAGGAGCAGGCTGAAAGCATATTGATGGCAGGGAGCACAATAGTCGTATATTTGTGGACGAAATGCGGGAGCCAATTGCACACGTCAGTGTCCCACAAGCAATCGTGGATTATTATCATAACTGTAAAGCATATTTTTTCTCTTTTTCTTTCTTCTCTTTTTCGTTGTGACCAAAATAATAATGATTCTTGCATTTGGTATAGTGCTTTTCACGTCTTCTAGATGTCTCAAAGTCTCAAAGCGCTTCACAGAATATACTGTAAAGTGAATTGACTGTATATTTGTGGACGAAACGTGGCAGCCAATTGCGCACAGCAGTGTCCCACAAACAGTCATGGATTGAAGTGACAAATTTATTATTTTTGTGAGGGATTATTATCAAGCGTGTGGAGTCAGGAAACTTGCCCAAGGTTTTGCCCTGCCGGGAATCGAACCCAGGTCTCTCGCTTGTGAGGCAAGTGCTCTAACCATTGAGCTACAGGACTTCATAAAAGAGACTTGAACTCTTATTCTGGATCTTCCTTTTATTTGTATACTTGCCAGAGTTTATGAAGAGAAAAAAGAAACAGTTTTGCTGTAATGGGCCTATATTATAGAAAATCTGCATTCTATCTGTGTCCCCACTATTGTTTTAATGTATATTAAATGACAAACATCAGGGTGCAGCCTGAGGCAATTACAGTTCAGTTAGGCTCAAAACTAGATGTGGTATTTTTTCTCAGAATACACAGAGCATTGTTATGTGAAAAGGCTATTACCTTCAAGAGATTTGGCATTCTTGCCATTTAATCCAATGTGATGTTGTGAAATGGATCAAATCATTATTGTGTCAATAGGTGTGACGTCAATGCAAATATCAGAATTTCCACCAGGCTTGACGAAGATTATTTAACACAATTTGTCACTGCATGATTTGCGATTACAATGTCCTGTTATTCATGCCCACTTACCCATTTCATGATGGTACCTGTTATTTGTGACAGGAGCTGCAAGCAGTCTCAAAATTAGGAAGGTGAAAAAACCATCAGCTTGGCTCAGGGTCTCAGTTTGATTCAGGCAGTAGCACTCTTGTCTCTGAGTCAGGAGTTTGTGGATTCACCCAGAAAATACACAGTCAATCCACTTTACAATATATATATATACATAGAAAATATAGACATGTTTGCAGGGCTATGGGAAGAGAGCGAGGAAGTGGGATTGATTTTGATAGCTCTTTTCAAAGAGCTGGCACAGATACGATGGGTCAACAACAACAACAACAACAACAAGATTCCATTTATAAAGCGCCTTTCACGTCAGGAGGACGTCCCAAGGCGCTGCACAGTTGGGTCATGACCCGAGCAGGGGGGAAATGGTCAGGGTGAGGGGAGGGAAGGGAGGGAGCGAGGAGGGGGGAAATGGTCAGGGTAAGGGGAGGGAAGGGAGGGAGCGAGGAGGGGGAAGAGAGTCGAGAGGGGAGCTGAAGGCTCGGTCAAATGGCATCCTTCTGTGCTGTATAATTCTATGAGTCTAAGGTATCCTGTGAAGCACTTTGAGGCACCCAACAACCTGATAAGGTGCTATATCAAATGCAAGGATTATTATTATTATTCAAGCCACACATTGGGACTTTGAGCTCATAGTCATAGCTCGATATGCAGTGCTGTGGAAGGACTGCATTGTCAGAAGTGTTGTCCTTCAGAAAAGATGTTAAAACAAGCCTGTTCAACTAGACATTAAAGATCCCATATCACTATTTGAAAAGAAAAGAGTTTCTCCTTGTGTTCTGGCCAACAATCCCCCAGAAAAAAACAAATCAGTCATGGCTGTTTGTGGAACAAACTGGCACAAACTTTGTGCAAATTAGCAGCTTAATTTGCCTACAAAAGCACAGTGAGTACACTTTACACAACAATTCTGTGAAGTGCTTGAGAGACTTTGGCATGATAAGATGTTATATCAAAAGAAAGCATTATTATTCTAACTGCTCGAGTTTGGATGATACCACACTAGCAGAGATAGGGGAGTTTTATTTTTTTACCATTCTGGATTCACTGCCTGTGCTTAAGGTGAAAGGAACTCTCAGTTTGATGTGGATACTCTGGTATGGCATGGTGATGGGTTTCCACTTGTGTCAATAACCCTGTTGACCAAAAGAAAAAAGAGGTGAAAGGCAGTGTAATGCAGTAGAGGTCTGCGGCATCCTGTACCTCTGTGAAATATGTTTCTTTTTCATGATCATTAACCATGTGAACATGATAGACAATACCTGTAAAATGTTACTGCTACACTCAAAAACAATAACTGGAGGCAAATATAAGAAAAATCAGCATTGGGCAAATCTGATGTCAGAAAATATTAGCAATCATTTGTTCTGTATCCTTTTGACACTTGTCGGTGAGGAATGTTTGCACAAAAAGGCTGCAGGGAAGACTTGAATAAGATAAGAAAAAAGACCTCATTTTGTGTCTTGCATGCAAATACCTTGTCTGCCTCACATTAGCCATGTGTAAATATGCTTCTCCAATTTCCATTCTTTCTCACTTTGTTGTTTAGAGTGTTGACATCTTGACATTTACCCTAGTACAGGGCTAGATCTCCTTCCAGCATTTAGACTTTGACTTTGAATAAAGATGAATCATCCTTAACAGGAACCTAATACCAAGTAATGAGGCCTTGAACAGATATAAATATTCAGTCTTTTACGCATGTTGCAAACTTTTCATACATTGAAAGCCTATTTATATTTTATTTGAGTCAACACCAACAACAACAATTTATATAGCATCTTTCACGCTGGAAGGATGTCTCAAAGAGATTCACATAATTGACTGGGAGCCCACCTGGGGGGAAGAGAAGCCGAGGGGGTGGGGGTTGCGGAGGGGGGGTGCAAAATCCCTTTTCTTTTGGGACTTATTTTAAATCTGGGTTTGGGATCTATATTGAAATGCAGCCCAGAAGGCTGAGATGAACATGGCCTCTCAATACTCCCTGTCTGGATTAGAAGTCAAATAACTTTCTTGTCAGTGTTAAGCTGTTATCAAGATCACAAATTTGCATTGTGGAGAATCGGATACCACATTACCTCATAAAAGAGTGTAGATATACCATTGAGAAGGGTTTCAGATGGGTCTACAAGGTGACCATTCAGTGAATTTCTGGTATTAAATATCAGTCATCATAAATTTGCTAAATTGAACCCGGTGCCAATTATTGCATATATGTTGATTAAAACATCACCAAGAACATAGCAAAAATAATGTTCTTGGTATTCAAACAATCAATGATGTGCAGAAGAATATCAGGGAGGAGTGACAAGAGTGACTGCGAAACCTAATTCTCTGAGGAGAACAGCAACAACAAAATTACATTTGAATAACGCCTTTCACATTAGGAGGATATCCCAAGGTGCTGAACAGTGTTTTGGACTCAAGCTGGGAGTTGGTATTGGGGATGGTGGAGGGCAGGGGGGAAGAAGGGTGACTGAAGGCATGGTTGAAGAGAAGGGCCTTGAGACGGGTCTTAAAGGAGGCAAGGGAAGAGCTGAGGTAGAGGGACTGCAGGATGGAGTTTCAGAGGGTGGGAGCAGAGTGGCTGAAGGCCCGCCTAGCAATGGTCAGGCAGGCGAGGCGGGGGACATGAATCAGGCTGGAACTCGCTTAGCGGAAGAGTGGGCAGGATGGTAGGGGGTTAGGAAGTCACAGAGATAGGAGAAAGCAAGGCTGCGAAGGGCTTTGGAAGTGAGGACCAGGATCTTGAACTGTATCCTCTGTGTGATAGGAAACCAGTGGAGTCGGCCGAGGATGGGGGTGATATGGTTGCAGAGCCTGGTGCAGACTTCTGAATGGTCTGCAGCCTATGAGAAGCATGAAGAGTTAAACTTGTTTTCATTGGAGAAAAGAGAATTGAAGGAGATATGATGCAGATCTTTAAAGTGCTATACAAACTCATTGATGTCACTGGAAAGAGGGTGTATGACTTTTGCAATGAGAGTGGAAGTTTAACATTGAAAAACCTCAAAGGAAACTAGAGATTGGAGAAATAATAATCCTTGCATTCGATACAGCGCCTATAACATCGGATCACCTCAAAACACTTCACAGGGAATTGTTGTCAGGTGTAGTAACTCTGTATTTTTAAGAAACCCAATCCCCCCCTCTTCCCATACGGTAGTGTAGATCTGTAATAAACTCCAAATGAAAGGAATTGATCCTGTGTTGATGCTTCAGTTTACTGGTTTGTTTCTTAACGTTTCAATTTCAGCTTTGCAGCTGCTGATGTTATTTGAGTCACCGGCCGGCATGCTAATTCTCTCCCCTCTCCACTTAGATTATTCTCAGTTTACATCCTCTTCTTTTGCAGGCCAATTATTATTTCAGCACAGTCCCCAACGAGTCATGAAAGAAATCACTTTGCATATTATGAACTGTGGAATTAGAATTAGCTTTAAACCTCAGTGGTCCGAGTTTACTGATCTCAGCTGGGGCCTCACCACTCCTTGGCTAGACAGGGGAGAATCAGCTGATCCCAATGCCCATCCATTGACCTCTGATGCAAGTGTGCTACAGGACTGAATAGGATTTGGTCAGCATGGCTTCATCCATCCTTCAGTTGAATAACCTGTCCACTGTTTATTGACTAAACTCCAATGTGAAGAATAGCAGAGGTAATGGGGATGGCCTGTGCAACAACACCTGGCATGAATTAACCCTTCAGGAGAGGACAAAAAATATCAATGGTGGGTAACTGCATGACACATCTTAATTTTACAGAGAAGAGTTTACTTGGATTATAATGATTCTTAGTATAATAATACTTGCATTTGATATAGCACTGTATCATGTCATTGACCTGTCAAAGACCTTCACAGAATATATTGTGAAGTGAATTGACTGTATATTTTGTGGGTGAAACGCAGCAGCCAATTGTGCACAGCAGTGTCCAACAAACAATCATGAATTGAGTGACCAAATTTATTTATTTTTTGAAAGGATTATTACTCTCAGAAAGCGATTTGCCAATTGACTAACAACTGGGTTCCTACTTACTGCTGAGTAAACAGAGGTGTGTGGAGTAAGGAAAGTTGCCTAAGGTTTCACCCCGCCTGGGAATAGAATCCAGGTCTCTCCCTTGTGAGGTGAGTTCTCTAACTGCTACACTACAAGACTTCAGGACAGAGGATAGAATAATGAAGAATTGAATCATTTTGGTATCATGAAAGTGCCCAGAAATGCTTGGACAGGCATGTGAGAGCTACATAAAACCTACCCTATTCTAGGCTTCATCCCATCCACCCTATCTCATGATGGAAAGTTCAACAGAGGGACTTTCTGAATCCCAAAGTCAAATGCTCCACAATATTTATCCATTGTCACATAATCAACCCGGCCCTCAACCCCTCCACAAAAGCACTGAAAAAAAGAAAAATTATTGTGTCCAGTGGAGTATTTATCTGACTCTTCACCTATCTATCTATTCCTTTATATTCCATTACTGTTCTCAGGCAGATAACTTATCCCATTTTTTTCAGTGTTCATTTGTGAAACAATGACAACTCAGGGAAGTACGGTGGTGTCCTTTGAACACACTGTCAGAAGGCAAGTAGCCCTGGAGCACTCACTTTCTCTCTCTCTCACACTCTCTCTCACTTGTAAAGAAAAGATGTCTTTGCACCCTTAGCAAGACTAACAGAAATGTAGTAAGTACCTGATCAGTGGACGTCTCTGACCCCACTTAAAGAATGACAGCTGGGAAAGACATAGGAAGCAATTAAAAAACACTGTATTTGCTCACAAAGCCCTTTCCCTGATGACACTTGGTACTGCAGAAAGGTGGTCTGCAAAAGAGATAAAGGCTTCCAGGCTTGTGTTACACGGCATGTAAGATTTTGTGTGATGTGTCCTTCTGGTTTCACTTGAGGTTATTTATTTACCTTGGCTGTTTTCTCGGGCTGTAGGCTTTGGCCTACTTGACTAATTATCCCCAACACCTGTCTCTGTGGACACAGTTTGCAACGAAAGCAGATCTCTTTCCCCTCCTTTCCTCTCTTATCCCGTTCACAGATGAAACACTTTGACTTAAATTAGGAAAAACAAAGGAAAGAGGAGATATGTTTTTGTTTTTCAATCGAAAGGTTTACCATCTCAGCACTGATACCCTCCTGGGAAATCCGTGACCAGTGTAGTTGAGACCTTTAATAAAGTTTACCTCAACAGTCTCGGTGCTAGCTGTTGTTTTAACTTCTGCCTGCTTCGGTTTTATTGCTAGACAGATTTGAATCTCACTTTTCCTCTTCTAAGTCTTACAATCCCCCACCAAATGTTTCACATTACTCAGTGTGAAAAAACTCCTATTCTTTCAGATTTTTTACAAGTTCATACATCCGTGGAAACTTGATATTTCATATTTCATTCTGCTTTGCAGACGTCATGATGAGGGATGCTGGTTCACATGCAACTGGCCCCTCTACGCTTTGATCAGCCTGACCACAACTAATTGGAGATGGAGAACAAATGAAAGAAATATTTACAAATTTCATGGGAATTCAGCGATGGCTTGGCTCAAGCCTCTGCTGTCCTGTAACCTTCGAGTTGTAGCGCAGGTCCGATTTTTTTTTTGCTCGATAGTGCATTGGATTCTTCACACAAAGCTCGACTTGGGGACTGCACTGTGTGACTCGGGTGAAGCGCAGAGGTAAAGTGACCTTGCTATTCTTTACTCCTAAAAGCCGTACCCGTTGAAAAGAGAGAGAGCAATTGTTATGCTCCAAGTATCGCAGCTGTAAAGCAGGACCAAAAAGGACGAGCGTGAAATCGAAAACAAATTTCTAGGCACCCGGCGAAGTGAAGAAAATCAGTAGAAAATGTCAAAACTACAATTGCAAACATTTCTGAGCCAAACTTAACAGCTGAGGGGTCACAGAGGCTAGCACAAAATAACAATAGAAAAGCTCGACATAATTTCATGTACAGATATACCAATTGTATTAAAATCCTGGCATGAGAATGTTACTCAAGCGGTATTTTGAATAAATACTAGTCTTTTGGATACACAAGTGGGGAAAAATTCCACATGGGTCTAGATTTACTCATCTATGCCGTATTTTAGAGTGTTCGGAATTTGGTGAAATGTTGAATTGAGTGCTAGGTTTGAATTAGCTCCCTGTAGATCTTAAAAGAACTTATAGAAAACCAATTTCAAAATTAAGGCTGTATTGAAAAGATTTGCCAAATTCTAGACCACTCTGAAATGCTACATAAATGGAGTAAATCTAGATGCTGGTGGAATTTCTCCCCAAAGGGTGGCTTCAATCCCTTTAAAAATGGGTGTCCAAATCCATTTAGACTCAGAACTATCAAAGATAAAGAAAAATCTGAAATATTATGGTTGTCAGTTGAATGAATCTGGCATGTCTGACACTAAGTATTTGCTACATTGCACATGAAGCCTTATCACATAATGTTCTTTAAAATCCCAAACAACTTAAGGACAACGAATATTAGCACCTGCTAAAGATTGACTTAGTTATCCCGACACTATTCAACAAGGTGACAATGACTGCAATTTAATAATATTCTGATTTGGGAAACAGAGCAAACAGGCATTTAAAACTCCAGTATATAACTTTGGATTTCAGGTTATGAGGGTTGAGTTTTTAGTGTTATTGACTTGGCCAGATTGGGCAGAGAATATGAAGCAAGCCCTGTGAAGGGCTCTAAGACGTCCTCCCATCATGAAAGGCGCTATATCAAATGCAAGCTTTTTTTAAAATAAATGTATTGACAGATTCTTTAGATTTTCTGCCACAAGTGGATAGGCAACCAACTTACACCCTGACTTCTACTAAAACTGCTCCTAATTCACTGTGCGTGTATGTTATCATATAATTTTCCCTCTTTTTTATAGGAAAGGGCTAAGCCTCTTTTGACTGTGGATTGAGCAGTTCCTTCGCACTCCAGACTTTCTGATGTTGTTGTTTGTACATTGAAAGTTGTAACGGCAAGTATTGTTTGTGTATGTGCTATTCTCAAATCCGAATAAAGCTCTCTATGCTCCTTGTCAATGAATGAGTTTTTGACAGCACAGCCAAGATCAGAAACTCCCCATGTGGAGAACTGCAGGTGTGAACTCTTGCACTCCAGCTTCATCCTACAGCTTTAATGCAGCTGGATATCAATGTCCAGCAGGGTTTCTAAATTCCTTGTACAGTATTTGATACACCACACTCAGGAAGGTCAGGATGCTTGGTATCAACATGGATCTCATTTTTTTATGGTTACCTATCTTTGTGTTAGTTTCAGGAATTGTGTTGTGAAGACAAGGGACAATAATTACACTGGATTACTTCAATTTAATAATTCATTTTTTAAAAGGTGCAGAATATTTAATAAAAATAATGCTTTTATTTTATATAGCACCTTATCACATCATTGAAACATTTCCAAAGTGCTTCATAGGATTTGCTGTAAGGTTCTGCGACTGCGTATTTTGTAGGTGAACACAGGAGCCAATTTGCGCACAGCAATGTCCCACAAGCAGCCATGACGTGTTTGACCAATTTTATTTGGGGGAATTGTTGGCCAGGACACCGGAAGAAACTCACTTCTCTTTTCAAATAGTGCCATGGGATCTTTACCATCCACTGACAGGCAGATGGGGCCTCAGTTTAATGTATCATCTGAAGGATGACATTTCTAATAACAAATCACATCCTCACCACTGCAGTGTCAGCCTAGACTGTGAACTCAAAGTCCCGACGTGGGACTTGAACCCACAACTTTCGGACTCAAAGGCAAGTGGGCTACCAAAATAGCCAGGCTGACACCAAACCAAAATTTTTGTTTTTTAACTAACATTATCATGAAGGCGTTCTCCACATGTATGGGCAGACTTTAACAGCCACCAACCAGTGTGATGAGGCAGCATACTTCAGGCCTCTAGTTCCATCCACTGTATTGCTGGAAGCACAATAGCTTTAGGCCAGCAGTGTAAGTGAAGCATTAGAGTGTTGCTGAGGTGTTCTGTGAGCACTGGCATTTGCAGAGTGTTTGTCTGGTCATGAGGGCAGATTCTCAGAGTCTGTGATTGATGAGTACCGCCAATCCTGCAATGGTACAATTTCTTCGGTCCACAGGTGCACCTGCACTGAACCTGGAAGATCAATCAAATCCTTCCACTTTATCAATTCCCCATTACTTGTAATGTGAGTGTTTCCTGCACTGTCCTGTTTCATTTCACAATTCCAGCAATTGCTTTTTTTTGCTTTAAATACGCAGTCACTACACTTTGCAGTAAAATCATGCTAGAGATTTTGGTGATGTGATTAGGCAAATGCAAGGATTGTTATAATCTGTTTTGCACATAATTAATTTGAGTGCAACAAATGTGACATTATCATTAATCAAAGTGTCCAAACTGTGATGCAACACATTAAGCATCATTCAAAAGCAATAACAACTTACACTTCTATGGTGGCATTCACATAAGAGAATGCCTCAAAGTGCTTTATAGATATGGAGCAGGAGTCTGAGGAGTGAGGGAGATGGAGGAGGTGGTAATTAAACTGATACATTTCTATGATTGCAGCTGCAATCTCTATTTAGAATTATAGAAACAGACCAAAGCATTTCTAATTTGTTAATGTATAGATGCCAAGTGCTGCAAGATTCATTTCTAGGACAGGCCTGATCTATTGTTCTTATTTAATTTGCCTGTTCAAGTGGATGTCAAAGATCCCACCATTCAAAAAGAGAAGAGATTTTCTCTCAGTATCCTGGCCAACAATCGCCCCCAAATAAATTTTGTCATTCATTTGATGACTGTTTGTGGGACATTGCTGTGCACAATTGGGTTGCCACGTTCACCTACAAATGCACAGTCACCCTATTCCACAGTAAACCGTGTGAAGCGCTATGAGATGTCCTTCCAAAGTGATAAGGTGCTATGTCGAATGCAAGGATTTTTATTATTGTTGTATGTGCAATTTTCCCCCAAAAAGCATTAAAGTTAATTTGTTCCATTTTCTACAGTACAAACAGATAGCTACAGGCATTTCAACATTACAAGTACTATTGCTCTCAAGGACAGTATATCTACATGTGCCACTTCAATGCTCAACAAATCTATGTACATATGCACGCAGCAGGTCAGGCAGCATCCATGGAGAGAGGAAAATGACAACAGGTGATAGATCTGAAACGTTAACTAATTTTCCTCTCTCCATGGATGCTGCCTGACCTGCTGCGTCTTCCCAGCGACTTCTGTGTTTATACCAGATTTCCAGCTTCTGTAGTACTTTGTCTTTTTTACATAAATATACAATTTGATCAGTACTGTACTAAGTTGCAAGCAAAACATAAGTGAGAAAATATTTTCTTCCTTAGCCCAGTGTCCAGTTGCCACTGTCTTGTGTGATCCTAAGGAATACTAACTATTTCATAGAAACTTGGGGTCTTTCTTTCAGTCTTAGTTTATAATCCTCTCTTAATCCAAATTAAATTAATTTGACTCATTGTCTCCCTGTTGTTTAAAGGATGTTTGCTAGCACAGATTAACTCCTTTGTTTGCTGGTAATAACAACATTCACTTCATTTCTAAATAAATTAGATTATGTAAAGCCCTTTGAGATGTTTATTTTTTCATACAAGTTTTTATTTAAATGCAAGATATTATTACAATATTATTATATAACCTAGGAAGGTTCCGTGCTCAATCCTTAGTTAGCACTCAATCCCACTGAATGGGAGGAGGCTGTGATCAATTTCATTATCCCTGGACTAAGGAATTGAAGACTAAGACACTCTCATTCATTATCAAGTGACTTGAGGTTGAGAGACCAGCACCAGAGATGTGTAAATGTATAATATGAGGTAGGTGCAGTGGGTGAGGGCGGGAAGGTTTGTACCCCCAGGAATGAACTTGACGGTCATTTATACCTTTTTTCACTGCTTTCCGTCCTTGTAACTGTGTATCTTTCGCCCACAAAATACACAGTCAATTCACTTTACAGTATATTCTGTGAAGCGCTTTGAGACGTCTTGAAAACGTGATAAGGAGCTATATCAAATGCAAGGATTATTATTATTACTATTATTATTATTTAGGTTCACACTGATGAACAATGGATTGGGGAAAGCCGCAACTCAGCTGTCTGTATCTGTGGAACTATGCAGTGAGACTGATCATTGCCATCAGGAGAGGAGACAAGAGTAGAGAATAAATAGGTAGAAAAGAAGGGGGAATTATTGCTATTCATGTTCACAGCCACATCTAGTACTTTTCTGCTGGCACTTCGTTGTGTTTATGGGCTGATCTAAGAAAGGACTATAGAGCTGTTTCCTCACATTCTGTAGATTTTTCAACTAGGACAGTCTGGACAGATCCTGCTGTTACACATAAATATGCAAAGCACAACATGTGGCCACCATATGGAACACATATGCTGGATTTCCACGCTCTCCAGCAAGATGCTCCAATGCTGGTTACTCTCCCAAAAGCAACTTGCAACACCCTCCTTGCACTAAGCAAATAGTTGTTTAAAGGAATCTTCCAGGGGTGTTAGCCACTCCTTGGGGAGGGACTCTATCAGTCACAGTAACATAGGACGGTTTGTACCTTCACCAAATAGCCAAGTCGATTCAGTGGAAGCCAAACACCTTGGATATTTCAGGATGTGTGTGAGGGTGTTCATTTCAGTAGCACCATGCCAACAGACCTCAACCTCAAGAGCTGTGGGTATTACCTTGACAAGAGATGTAATAGATAAAGGGATCATGAATTGTGAATTACGGCCTCATTTTTTGCTGAGACAAAACATAGCAACAGATGTTACAGAACTTGCGGAAGCCTTAATAATAATAATTATAATAATTGTATTATTTTAGCCAACTAAGACAACTTAGTATAGCCATATGATAAGTTTTAGCCTGGCTCGGTTAGTAGCATTATTGCCACTGAGTCAGAAGGTTGTGTGTTCATACCCCACATTGGGGTTGGAGCTCATAGTTTAGGCTGACACTCTAATGCAATGCTATGCAATGCTTGGGAAGCTCTTTGCAATTTACAATGGAATAGCATCGGAAAAATGAATAGAAGGTTCAGCAGCAGCAGGAAAAGACCCTGCAACCTGACAGAGCTGTTGCAATGCAGGAGAGTGTGGTAGCAATTCAGGCACATTGTTTTGGGGAAAATTCGCCTGGTAAAGTGGGAGATATGGAAGGAAATAAACAGAAGAGTCAATGCTTGTCAACCTCAGTAGGGAATTGTGGGTGTGACACAGAGGTGAGGAGCCATGGACTGAGGGCATACCCTCTATACCCAAGGATCCACATGTACAGTTGGGCTAATGCATCAGGTCTGGTATCTGAAATGTCCTCAAAATTTGCCAGTTGTGAGCACATCCTGATGATGTGTAAAATGGGCTCTTTAATATCCCCCATCAACCCCCCTAACATTCAAGAGGTTCTTGTTCATGTATCACAAGGGATGTAAACCACCACCCCCTGAAACCTTGGTAAGTCAGTAAGCTCTTAAAATCAGTTTGTCAAATTGTTCTTGAGTTAATCCAAACTTGATGTACCTATGAGTGCACAGGTCAACTGCAATTGTCACTTATCCAATGGACTGGTGGACACCAGATTGCTGACTCCTTTCAAGTCTCCTCTTGCTTTTGGAAGGAAACTGCAGTGCAGAAGTTGAGGGCCACTGTTTAATTTGAGGTCCACTGATAGAACTGCCCTGACCCCACTTCATGGCATCAAGTCAGCCACTGTAATGAGGTTAGCCAACTCTCTTGTGGAGTATAAATAGGTTGTTCCCATTTGTTGGGGAGCCCGTAACCAGTAGACAGAAGTATAAGATAAAGATAGCAACTGGAGGATCTAAAAGAGAGCTTAGGAGGAAATACTTCATGCAGTGGGTAGTGAGACTGTGCAACTTGCCAAAGTGGTGGTTGGATCAGATAGTATAGATGTGTTCAAGAGGAAGCTAAACCTTCATACGAGGGAGAGAGGAAATTGAAGGGTATGGGAGCGAGTAAGCAGTGGACGGAGGCTCATGTGAAGTTTTACTAGGCAGATGAATTTCAATGTGGAGAAATGCGAGGTAATGCATTTTGGCAGAAAGAATGAGGGGAGGCAATATAGGCTAGGTAATACAATCTTAAGGGGGGTAAAAGAACAGAGAAACCTGGGGGTTCAGATAAATTAATCTATGAAGGTGGCAGGACAGGTAGATAAAGCTGTAAAAAGGGCATATGGGATACCAGGCTTTATAAATAGGGGCATAGAGTACAAGAGTCAGGAGGTTATGATTAACCTCTATAAAACACTGGTTAGGCCTCAGTTAGAATACTGCGCCCAGTTTTGTGCCCACACTATAGGAAGGATGTTAAGGCATTGGAAAGAGTGCAGAGGAGATTTACAAGGATGATACCAGGAATAAGGGATCTTGATTATGAGGAAAGGTTAGAGAGGCAGGAATTATTCTCATTGGAGCAGAGAAGGTTACGAGGAGACCTAATCGAGGTCTTCAAAATCATGAGGGGATTTGATAGGTTAGAAAGGGAAAAACTGTTTCCACTGGTGAATGTGTCAGTGACTCGAGGTCACAGATTCAAAATAGTATCTAAAAGAAGCAGAGGGGAGGTGAGAAGAATTTTTTTCACGCAGTGAGTTGTTCGAATCTGGAATGCATTGCCTGAAAGGGGGGTGGAGGCCGATTCGATAGCAACTTTTAAAAACGCGGTGGATGGGTATTTGAGGAGGACGGGTTTGCAGGGTTATGGGGAAAGGGCTGAGGAGTGGGATTGATGTTACATTGCTCTTTTCAAAGAGCCGGCACAGACTTGATGGGCCGAATGGCCTCTTTTTGTGCTGTACGATTCTATGATTCTATGATTCTAATGGCCTGTTTCCATGCTGTACGTTCTATGTAAATCTGTGTCCCTCAGTGGAGTCCTGTAGCTCAGTGGTTAGAGCACTCGCCTTGCAAGCGAGACACCTGGGTTCAATTCCAGTCAGGGCGAAACATTGGGCAAGTTTCCTTACTCCACACGCCTAATAATAATCCCTCCAAAAAACAAAACAATAATAAATTGGTCATTTTCAATCCACGACTGTTTGTGGGACACTGCTGTGCACAATTGGCTGCCGCGTTTCGCCCACAAATATACAGTTAAGTCACTTTACAGTCTATCCTGTGAAGCGCTTTGAGACGTCCAGAAGACGTGAAAAGCGCTATATCAAATGCAAGGATTATTATTATTATTGTAGGCACAGCTTGTGAATACATTCCCACTCTGTCATTTCGGAAAGCTACTTCTACCATGGAATCTCTGAGGGAATCTGTAGGTTCATCCACCGGGACTAAATGGGCATGCTGTTAGTGAGACATGTGCTTTCTCTCTCCAGCAGTCTCCATAGTGACATGCATGAGACAAAGCTTTCAACCACTATGCCCCAAAACTCTGGAACTCTTTCCCTCAATCCCTCCGCGTTGCCCACACTCTCCCACGTTCAAATGCCTCCTAAAAACCCTCCTTTTTGATTGTGCTTAGGGTCACCTCCCTCTCCCCTTGACTCATTGTCAGACTATGCCACTATCAAGTGCTCCGGCAAGCTACCCAGCATGAATGGTGCTATATAACAACAACAACAACAAAATTACATTTATAGATCGCCTTTCACGTCGGGAGGACATCCCAAGGCGCTGAACAGTCAGGAGTCAGGACCCGAGCATGGGGGAGAGGTGGGATAGGTGTGAGGGAAGGCAGAGAGATGGGAGGGCGTCTGAAGGCACGAACAAAGAGGAGGGTCTTGAGACCGACCTTGAAGGAGGCAAGGGAGGAAGCAAGGCGAAGGGACTGTGGGATGGAATTCCAGAGTGTGGGGGTAGAAAGGCTGAAAGCCTTGAAAATGAGGACGAGGATCTTGAACTCGATCCTGAGGGATGGGGAGCCAGTGGAGTCGGGCGAGGGTGGCAGTGATGGGGTCACGGAGCCTGGTGCTCGAGAGTACACAAGCTGCAGAGTTTGGATGATCTGCAGCCTGTGAAGGTAAGAGTTGGGAAGGCCAATGAGGAGGGAGTTTCCATAATTGAGCCTTGATGTGACGAATGCGTGGGTGAGGGTTTTGGCAGCCTGAGGGGTGAGGCAGTGGTGGAATCTGGCAATATTGCGGAAGTGGTGGTAGACAGTGCCGGTCATGGCGTGGATGTGGAGGAGAAAGACCAGTTCAGGGTCAAACAAGAGACACAGGTTCCTAACTGGCTTAGTGAGGTTGAATGTGCAGCTGTGGAGGCTGATGCTGCCAGCGCCTGAGATGCAGAGGCGCTTGCGTGAGCCAATCAGGAAGGCCTTGGTCTTGCTGACGTTCAGTTGGAGAAAAGTGTCCCTTGTCCAGGACTTGATGTCGGACAGGCAGTCAGTGAGGATGCCAGTAGTCCTGGAGTTTCGGGTGGAGGCAGAGAGATAGAGTTGAGTGTCACCCGCATACATGTGGAAATTTACCCCATGTCTGCGGATGATGTCACCAAGGGGGAACATGTAGAGGGTGAAGAGGAGGGGACCGAGAACAGAGCCCTGAGGGACACCGCACAAGATGGGGGCTAGAGGAGAAGCTGTTTGCAGAGACGAAGTGGAAGCAGTGTGAAAGATAAGACCTGAACCAGTCAAGGACAGAACCTTGAAGGTTGAGGTGGAAGGAGTGGCAGTGGAGGAGGATTGAGTGGTCCACAGTATCAAAGGTGGCGGAGAGGTCAATGAGGACGAGGAGGCAGAGGGAGCCCTGGTCACACATGGTCAGGATGTCATTTGTGACCTTGACTAGAGCAGTTTCTGTGCTGTGGGCAGCATGGAAACCCAATTGGAGGGCCTCATGGAGGGAGTGGGAGGAGAGGAAAGAGCGAAGCTGGGAGGTGACGGCTCTCTCAAGGACCTTAGACAGAAAAGGGAGGTGGGAGATGGGCCAGTAGCTGGGTGAATACAAGTTGTTTTTGTTGTTGCCAAATTGAGAAAACTTGAACCTTCTGTTCTTTGCGGCATTAAAATGATTCCTCTTTAAAGGAGCCAGTACAGACACAATGGGCCAAATGGCCTTCTTCCATGCTGCAAATTTCTATGGATCTGTGGTTCTACCTGGAGTTGTTTCAGTTTTGCCTCGACTTGCTTTCATCCATTATTTTGCAGAAAGTCATAAGAGGCGGATTCAAATGTCACAGATGCAAATTCTCTTACGTGGCTATTTGTTTGAATTGTGTAAAACAGTAAATTGAGTATTTTTTCAATCCATGACTGTTCGTGGGACACTGCTGTGCTCAATTGGCTGCTGTGTTTCGCCCATAAAATATACAGTTAATTCACTTCACAGTATATACTGTCAAGTGCATATATTATGTTGTGCATTGAGACAGCATTGAGGAACATTTCATTCTAGCAACCTGTGATTCGTATCTGCACTTAACATGAACAGAAATCCGAGTGCGCCTTTAATGCTCCTGGAATTTAAATAAAATACTTTCAATGAAGATATCAGCCTGAAAGAAGTTACAGCTCACTGCAATGAGCTGTGCGTGTGCTTTCTATTGATGTTACATGCAAGATTGTGCATGGCTGTCCTCTTTGCCAACTGGAAAGTGGTTGTAGATTGCCAAGCATGAGCTGCTTCCATAACACGGAGAGTCATTGTTAAATAGTTCTCAGCTGCCTGACACACCAGTCAGACTGGGATGGCTGATATGCGTTCAGACTATTGGGGTATTTGTGACTATTGCCCAGATGGAAAAAATTACTGCCCTTGGCTGTTTAACACAGGACTCTGTAATCTTCTACTTAATGCAATCACCATGCTTTGCATGTTGACATTTTTCTTTGCCTTAGATTTGTCAACTATACAAATGATCTTGTGAAGGGTTACACATGTAGGCCTATAGAAAATGGAAAGATCGGCATTATGTTGGAAAGCTGAAGGGGAAGGAAAAACTCCCAGGGGAAAGACTTGCTGTTCAAAGTGTGGAAAAGTCTGAAAAACTCCCCAACCAAAAAAGACAGAAAGTCTTTTCTATCTTATGAATAGGCCAATTAGGAATGAAATTAGGAAGCAGTTTTTCATCCAAAGGGTAGTGAAATCTGGAATTCTCTCTCACAAAAGACTGTGGCTGTTGGATCTATTCACATCTTCAGGACTGAGGTGTGGATAGATATCTGTTAGGTCAGGGTATTAAGGGATATGGGGCAAGGGCAGGTAATGGACTTGAGCTACAGCCATGATCTTATAGAGTGGCGGAACAGGCTCGAGGGGCTGAACGGCCTACTCCTGTTTCTATGTTTCTATGTTTCTAAGCATAAGGATAAGAAGTTTCCAGTTTCCTGTATCAGTCATCCTAACATTGCACATCTCTGTCTATTGCACGATTCAAAGCCTGAGGTCCGTCGCTAGTGGAAAAGTAAGCTGTGAGGAGGACACAAGGAGGATGCAAAGGGATATAGACAGGTTAAGTGAGTGGGCAAGAAGGTGGCAGATGGAGTATAATGCAGGTACAGCAAGCAATTAGGAAGGCTAATAGCATGTTAGCATTTTTTTGCAAAGGGGTTAGAGTACAAGAGTAGGGAAGCATTACTGCAATTGTATAGAGCTTTGGTGAGACCGCACCTGGAATATTGTGTGCAGTTTTGGTCTCCTTATCTAAGAAAGGATAGGGTAGGTTCACTAAGTTGGTTCCTGGGATAAGGGGTTTGACCTATGAGGATAGGTTGAGTAAACTAGGCCTATATTCTCTTGAACGTAGAAGAATTAGAGGTGACCTTACAGAAACCTATATGATACTTAAGGGTCTTGACAAGGTAGATAGTGTGAGACTGTTTCCCATGGTTGGAGAATCTAAACCTAGGGGTCATAGTCTCAGGATTAAAGGTCAGCCCTTTAAAACTGAGTTGAGAAACATTTCTTCACTCAGAAGGTAGTGAATTTATAGAATTCTCTACCCCAGAAGGCTGTGGATGCTCAGTCATTGAACATATTCAAGACTGAGATCGATAGATTTTTAAAAACTAAAGGGATTAAGGGATATGGGGATAGGGCAGGTAAATGGAATTAGGTTAGCAGATCAGCCATGATCTTATTAAATGGCAGTGCAGGCTCGAGGGGCCGAATGGCCTATTCCTGCTTCTAATTCTTATGTTCTTATGTACAAGGAACCTGTGTTCTTTTGAATTTTCTGGTAACTTGGAACAATATCTGCTTTATGCTACCTCTTGAAGCTCAAACGTCTACATTTAGCAGCTTATGGAAGGATTAGCTGTGATCAGGTCCATACGAAAAATGTTAGTCAGTCTGTTTACGTATGTGGTTTAATAGACAACAACAACTATTTACATTTATACAGTTAAACAACAACAAGACCAAGGCCCTGCTGATTGGCTCCCATCAGTGCCTCCACACCTCAGGCACTGACAGCATCATCATCCAAGGATGCACACTCCACTTTACTAAGCCAGTCCGGAACCTTGGCGTCTTGTTTGACTCTCAATTATCCTCTCTGTCCCACATCCGTGAAATGACCCGCTCTGCCTTCCTCCACCTCCGCAATATTACCTGGCTATGCCACTATCTCACACCGCAGGCCGCCGAGACCCTCATACATGCATTCATAACATCTAGGCTCGACTATGCAAACTTCCTGCTTGTTGACCTCCTCAACTCCTCCCTCCATAAGCTGCAGATCATCCAGAACTCTGCAGTCTGTGTCCTCTCCCACACCAGGCTCCGCAACCCTATCACCCCCATCCTCGACTGACTCCACTGGCTTCCCATCACACAGAGGATACAGTTCAAGATCCTGGTCCTCACCATCAAATCCCTCCATGACCTTGCTCCCCCCTTCCTCTACAACCTTCTAATCCCCTACTAACCTGCTCATTTCCTCCACTCAGTGGGCTCTGGCCTTCGGCCGCTCGGCCCAACCATCTCGAACTCCATCCCACAGTCCCTCCACCTCGCCCCATCCCTTGTCTCCTTCAAGACCCATCTCAAGACCCTTCTCTTTGACTGTGCCTTCGATCAACCTTCTTTCCCCCTGCCCTCCATCCTCCCCAATCCCGACCATCGTCGTTGTTGTTGGTGTCTCAAAATGCTTTACATAGTTCATGGACACCCAATCAGGATGGGGTGTGGAAAAAGGTGACTGAAAGTACAGTCAAAAAAGTAGATCTAAGGTGGGCTTTAAAGGTGCAATGGGAAAGAACATGAAAAACATTCTCTCTGGAGATTAGGTGGGTTTGGATTGTAGATGGAGGGAATCCATCATAGGGTGGATAGTACACTGCCTGTGGTAAAACTGAGCTTGATCTTCAGAATCTTTTCTCATTTCAATGTCTTAGTTTAAGATTCATGTCTATTTGTGATAATTATTTCTGTAAGGGTATATTGGGGGCTCTTGTTACTTTTTAGGCAGGGATAGGGTTATGTTAGACTAATGTATCCTCCCCATTCTCAGTCCCATTGGCTCCATATCCCACCATGTATCAAATTCAAGGCTCTTGTCCTCATTTTCAAATACCTCTCAGCCTTCAAAATTTGCCATAAGCCCTATTTCTTTGACTGTGCTTTTGGCCACCTATTCCTACCCTCCCCACTGCAGATCCACCCCTAGCTTGAGCTCCCAGTCAGTTGTGTGAAGTGCATTGAGACATCACTCTGTGGTAAAAGGTGCTATATCAATGTAAATTGATGTTGTTGCTGTTTCTATTTCTGACAGTCTGAAGCCAGATTTATATTTCCAGACCAAGGACAGGCTTTTTTGGTAGGGAATGAGTAAAGCTTATTTGCATATGCCACAAAGCTCCATTATCCGTTTAGGTTTTAATGTTAATTAATGCTTGCCAGCTTGGCTCTGTTAGTACATCTTTGCCTCCAGATCAGAATGCTAAGTAAGTCCTATGTCCGGACTTCGGCTCACAGTCTAAGCTGAGACTTCAGTTCAGTGCTTGGGGGAATGATGCTTTGTCAGAGATGTCTTTTAGATGAGATGTTAAACCAAGATCATGTCTGCCTGTCCGGGTGGATGTAAAAGATCCCAAGACGATACTTCAATGGAGATGGAAGTTTTAAAGTAATGTCCATATCAACAACTTTCAGTTATTCAACACAAGGCTGGTTTTATTTATACTGCAGAGAATCAATGTCCTCTCAAAACCACTGTGGAGAAATTCTACCTGGGTTTAAATTTACACCGTCTATTAGAATATCCAGAATTTGGAAAATTGTTGCATTCAGTCCCAACTTTGAAGTTGTTTTTCTTTAGTTCTTAAAAGAATTTCTCCAACTGGTCCCGTCAAAGCAGTATAACAGAAGCAACAACAACAAATTGCATTTATATTGTGCTCTTCACTCAGGGTATGGCTCTGAGCACATAATAGTGGTGAAGCTTGACATGGAGCTAGGGAGAAAGGGGAGATAACACGATTTAAAGGGAAAGTTTTCAGGTGTGATCTGAAGACAGTCAAGGAGGGTGCAAGGCAGAGGGATTGAGACAGAAAGTTCCAGAGTCCTGGTGTGTAGTGGCTGAAAGCACAGCCACTGATGGTGAAGTGGAAGTGATGAGATGAGGGACGTCCAGGAGGCCAGAGCCAGCTGAACAAAAGGGGGGAGGTAGAGAAGTGGGGTGTAGGCAAGATTATGCATCTGAGTTTCTATGTGAGAAACGTTTACTTGTATGTGAATCTATTTTTGAGATTTTCCCTGCTTAATAGCACACAGAATACAACACCTGTGATAGGTGCAAGAAAATAATAATAATCCTTGCATTTGATATAGTGCCTTATCACATCATTGAGATGTCTCAAAGCGCTTTACAGAATATATCGTAAAGTGGATTGACTGTGTAGTTTGTGGGCGAAATGCCTCACTGTTAAAACATTCTCTGACTTTCATGTATTTGCTCCCACAGCCATAATTGTAACTGTGTTGTGTTTGCCTTTATCCACATCAGACTTGTACACTCCACCACATATGAAGAGCGGTTAACTAGTGTCATACTGTAACCAAGTCAAAACACATGGACTGTAACACTGGTTTGTCCGACATTTGCAGCGTTTAACAATTTTGACATGGTATGGGGCTTTTAAAAACCATGTGGTAAGTCACTCATCATGAAGAAATAAGCACCAAAAGCCGCACCTATTAGGAGCTAATTTTCTCTTTGATCAATTTCCATGCTTATTAAATTGAACTGTATTTGAGGTTTGTATTCATTTGAATCTCCTTTTTTCCATTATGTGTTGGCTTGCAATAATTTTGGAATGGCTTCCTGGACTTGACTTATTTCTAGATATTCAATCAAAGCAGCTGTTGAAAATCCTACTTTTATAGCTGTGGCAGCACATCCAAACACTATAAATAAACCCAAATTTCATTTAAATCCAATGGTGCATTTGCTTTAGATTTTTTTCTGTTTGGATCAACTATCACAGGGATATGTGTATGTCTCCCTTTCCATTTCGTCATTCTTAATCAGTGGCCTGACATTCCAATTGTAGTCTAAAATACCTACTTGAACAACTTCCTTAGGAACTGTACTTCCTTAGAATTGCATTTTAAAGGTTCAACATATATTTTAATCATTCTCCTTATCCCCTTTTGTAGTCTTCAACCAGGAAGGCAAGACTTTTACCCCAGTGATGTAAATGCTGGGGAAACAGAATTAGTCTCCCATTATCCCTTCAGATTGAGTCCTTCTCCACCAGATACGCTTCATCGAGCATTCAAAGGAGAAAATCACTCTGTCAAATGCCAGTCACATGTAGGATCCAGACTTTCATCAGTTGGATGGATGCCCAATGCTTTGCCATGAGACTTATAATAATAATTTCACCCCAAAACTATACAGTCAAATTTCTTTACAGTATATTCTATGAAGCGCTTTGAGACATCCCGAAGACATGATAATTGAATACGATTATAATCCTTGCATTTGATATAGCGCCTTTCATGTAGATAGGACACTCAAAGCATTTCACTGGATTTTACTGTAAAGTGTAGCAACTCTATATTTCATAGGTGAATGCTACAACCTATTTGTACAACAATGTCCCATAAACAGCTATGAAGTGAATGATTAATTTTATCTGGGGATCACCAGACATATTTAAGACATAACATCTCACAAGTTTCAACCATGTTGAAGGTAATGTGCAAACTATGATGAAGGCTATGGGTGTCAACCTGTCTCACCTCTGAGTCAGACGTTTGTGAGTTCAAGCCCCACATCAGGACTTGGAAGCCGCACAGTCTATGCTAATATTCCAGTGCAGTGCTGGGAGTGTGCTGCATCGGAGGTGCCATCCTTCGTATGAGATGTTAAACTGTGGCACTATTTTTTTTACTCTTTTTGCTCTTTTTAAATAGTGCCGTGTGACTAGTGCTGGTATCCTGACTAACAATCCCCCAAATAAAATTTGTCACTCACTCCATTGCTGTGCACAAATTGGCTGACTGGTTCACCGACTTAATACACAGTCACACCATTTTACAAAATATCCCGTGAAGGACTTTGAGAAGTCTTAAGGACGTGATGAGATGCTACATTAAATGTAAGGATTATTATGATATTATTCCAAATCTCATGCTGCAAGTACAAGCACAATTGGAAATCTGGCCTGCAGTTGTTGTCTTACTTTCCTCCAGTCACAAAACTGCAACTTTTATGTGGCATTTGCTCTTGGCACACAGTAAGAGTAAAACTACATGGAAATGTTATTCTCCTGTACCTGGTTCTTTGTTACCTATGTTTGGATCATCTGTTCAGATCAACAGCAGCTGGAAAAGACTCCAGTGGTGAACTTTTGTTGACATCAAAATATATCTTTTAATATTAGCCTTTGTGTTTCGTGACAAAAATAATGCGCCCAAGAATTCCTATCCAGAGAGAAACAAGGCTGCAATTGAAGTGTTACTGCTTACACAATAAAACCATTAAAATATTGTATCTTGGTATACATTAGTGGGCCAAGACACTGCCTACTCACAAATTCAATCCAGGCTGATCTCAGCGGGGGCAGCATTTTGTGTTGTGTTAAGCTGTTACTCTGCAAACTGGCTGTGAAATGCTGACATCCATCTATCCAGTGATAGGTTCAAAGATTTGGCAGATCGACTTGGCGACTCAGTAGCTGTCACAAGCAGCTCTGAGCCTACCCATTTTCAAAAAGGTGAGGGTGTTTGTAGATTGGGTCATCGCCGGCAGAGAAATATCCATTGATATTTATCACCACTGATAAATATGATTTAGAAAGTCACACGTTTCACCCCTATATTTGTGAGAAATATAGTGGCGAGTTTAGTTAGAATTTTTCAGTGAGTTACAGCTTAGGGGGGTTAGTAAAAGCAACAGATATTTTATTGGATCAGAGAAGGTCTATTTTATTCGGAGCGGAGAAGTTTGAGAGAGGATTTCTCCCTCCTCCTTGCACCCTCTTTACCCATCTTCAAATCACACCTAAAGATTTTCCTTTTCGACAGTGCCTACAGTCACCTCTCCTTTCTTCCTCAGTGTTTATGCCATTGTTAAGCTCCTAGATGCTACCCCACGTGAAGGATGCTATACAAATGCAGGTTTTTGTTGTTGACCTGATAGAGATGTACAAACTTATGAAGGTTTTTGACAAGGTGAATTAAGGAAAAGTGATTTTCACTTGGAGTGGAGTCAGCAACGAGGGCACAACAATAGAAACAACAACTTGCACTTATATAGCGTGCTCCACACAGGGTAGTGTCTCAGAAGAGGGAAGTAGACAGGTATATGAAGCGATATGGTGATATGACAAGACAGTGGGATTGAATGGACATCTTACTCTGAAAGCTAGTACAGACATGATGGGCCAAATGGCCTCCTCCTGCGCGCAAAATGCTATGATTCTAAGATTCTATGATTTACTGACACTCACCAATTTGACAATTGGCAATCAAGCTCAAGCTCTGCAGCTGCTCGAACCATCTCTTAATGGATAGGAACAATAACAACAACAAAATTACATTTGTATAGCACCTTTCACGTTGGGAGGACTTCCCAACATGCTGAACAGTTAGTCTGAATGCTGTACACTGTCCAGCGCCTTGTGGCATTCTCCCGATGTGAAAAGCACTATGTAATCTTGTTGTTGTTGTTTTGGACCCGAGCTGGAGGTCAGGATTCGGGAGGGTGGAAGTCAGGGAGTGGAATCAGGGTGATTGAAAGCACGGTCGAAGAGGAGGGTCTTGAGATGGGTCTTGAAGGAGACAAGGGAGGGGGCGAGGTGGAGGATGGAGGATGGAGGTCCAGAGGGTGGGGGCAGAGTCCCAGAAGGCCTGCCCGCTAATGGTGGGGGGGATGAGGCGGGAGACATGAAGCAAGCTGGAGCCCGCTGAGCGGAGTGAATGGGCAGCATGGTAGGGGTTTAGGAGGTCAGGAAGGTAGGCGTGAACAAATCCGTGGAGGGCTTTGAAAATGAGGACCAGTATCTTGACTGTATTTTGTGTGTAATGGTAAGCCAGTGGAGTCAGGCGATGATGGGGGTGATAGGGTCATGGATCCTGGTGCGGGAGAGAACATGGGCTACAGAGTTCTGGATGTTCTGCAGCCTATGGAGGAATTGGGGAGGCCAAGAAGCAAGGAGTTTGCATAGTCAAGCCTGTATGTTATGGATGTGTGTATGAGGGTTTTGGCGGCCTGCGGTGTGAGATAGTGGCGGAGCTGAGTGATGCTGCGGAAGTAGGGGAAGGCAGAGCGGTCATGGCACGGATGTGGGGTAGAAAGTTGAGGGTCAAAGATAGTGCAGACATGGAGAAATTTAGTTGGTGGTATACATATGTGGAACTCTTGGTTTGGTTTGGATACTCTTAACCATGATGATGGATTTTTGCATGTGTAAGACACCTGGCTGACTCACTCACCCCCAAAAATATCCCTGTAAGTAAAAGCCCAAGGGGTAGGTGATCCTACCTGGACAAGTAGCAGGAAGCTTGTCAGGCAGTATTTTAGCTGGTTAAATCCAACGCATACTTTGGAGTCCCCAAGCCTTAGCTCTTGCCAGACTGCTGCTAATACTCTGCAGAATTAGGTAAGGAGGGTGCTTCACTCCAGGGAGAGGGTGCACATCCATTCTGGATGGGAATTTCCATGTGTAGATGGGATGCATGGAGCTCTAAATTTGGCCATTTGGATTGGATACTTTAAAGCATGGTGGTGGGTGATCCACTTATGGCAAACACAAGACTGGTGGAAAAAAAGAAATTCTATGAAGTGGCCTGAGATGTCTTCCTGATTGACAGATGTTAAATTAAATGCAACAATTATTATTATTATTAATTATTGTTATTATCTAGCTCTCCATCTAGCTTGCTTTTAAACATCCCAATGTAAGTAAGAGCCACCACAAATCAGCAACTCAAGAGCTTCTCCCTCCCTGGTTGCGTTGTGTTCTTCGCTTCCCTTTGCATTATACAATAATTTGTTGTTCAATGAAGATAATTCTATGGTTTGGTGTCCAATGTGCTCAAAACTATGAGGCAAACCTGAAGTGGAATGATCAGAATTCTCACACCAAGTAGCGTACTGAAAACAATCTTTCCCATATTCAGAAGACCATCATAATTCACTTGGACATTGAGGCATTTGTAACTTATGAGTCTTTCACACCTGGATAAGACTTCCTGTAACCTCACTCCAATGGTGCAATATCCTGTAGATGATATTTTTTATTATTAAAGGTTATTCTTAGGAATCTAAATAATGTCAAACAGGTTTTTTTTTCTTGTTCTGGGAAAATTGCCCTAGGAATCAAACCAACTCTCAACAAATAAGGCATTTTTGTGTTCTCGAAAACCAAAAATGACGCATTGCTAAGATCTGCAATTCCCAGTGGGTTAAATAACTATCAGTACAATTCAGGTAAGAGAGATGATGAATTAAAGGAGTGTGAGATCTAGATCATGGGCTTTTGCATCTTATTGTTGGCACATCTAATGGAAAGCTTCTGAGTGAAAGTCAAACAGCCAGGAAAGTTTAACTAAATTTGAGCTGTTTTAAGAAAACTATTCACATGCACTGCCCCTATAAACGCGCAGACCTTTCTCAGTTCCACAAAGGGAACTCGTATATTTGCTGGCCACCTGGCTTTACTACTTTTATGTGGGAAGAGCATTAAACTGATTCTGCTTGGAACTCAAGATGGTTTCTCAAGATGATGCACCTGATACTAAAAAGCAGTTCACAGGACTCTTCAGAGAGACGAATTGCTCCCTCGGGACACCTTCTGCTTTCTGTTACATCCCAGAATCCTACTTTCACACTCTTCCAACTTTGACAGCCTTCTGCTCTGCATTTGCCATCCCTGTGACATAAACTAAACTGCTAGGGTCAGGAGGTTAACTGGGATTCTCATATGCTTCTGCCATTATGATCGGCATCAAGGAATGAAATGATAATAACTACCAAGCCAAGAGAAGATCAATTAAAATTCTTCACTGTGCCCAGGTTTATGGTGAATTTCATTTGAACATAGCCTCCCTTTGTTATATATTTAATGCAGATGGGAATGACAGGTTGTTTCTCATCCCAGTACTGGTAACTTGATGATCATCGCTGCACTGAAAACATGTTGTTTCTTGGCAGAGCGTGCGCACTGCAGCTAGACAAAATACTAATGTGCAGCAGTCCGAGGCTGGCTCCTGCTGTGCACCCACTACAAATCAAGTGCATCAAGGCATTTTATTTGTCAGTTATAAGTGCTTCTCTGTACATTAGGCTACTTTATGCCCTGAAATGTGAGCTCTTTGAGAAATGGAGGTGGAAAGGTTATATCTTTCTAAAAGGTGCAGTTTTTTTTAATAATATGCAGATTATATGCCGCACTCGATTTAAGATATATGACTGTAGCAATAAAAACAATCCTCATATTTTCCGTAGCACCTTTTGCACCAGGAAGATGTCTCAAAACACTTCACAAGATACTGCATACTGTAAAATGTAGTGACTCTTATTTTGTAAGCAAACACAGAAGCCAATTTGCACACGACAATGTCCCACAAACAGCCATGAAGTGAATGACAGATTTTATCTGGGGGAGTTGTTGGCCAGGACACCGTTACCAGGACACCATTATTTTAAATAATGTCATGGGATCTTTAATGTCCACCTGACGGACCTAGGTTTAATGTTTCATCCAAAGAACAGCATCTCCGAAAATGCAACAACAACACAACAACAACAACAACAAGATTCCATTTTTAGAGCACCTTTCACATCAGGAGGACGTCCCAAGGCGCTGGACAGTTGGGTCAGGACCCGAGCAGGGGGGAAATGGTCAGGGTGAGGGGAGGGAAAGGAGGGAGCGAGGAGGGGGTAGAGAGTCGAGAGGGGAGCTGAAGACACGGTCAAAGAGAAAGGTCTTGAGACCGGCCTTGAAGGAGGAAAGGGAGGAAGCAAGGAGAAGGCACTGGGGGATGGAGTTCCAGAGCCTAGGGGCTGACAGGCTGAAGGCCCAGCCACCAATGGTAGGGCAGTTGGGGAGGGGGATGTGGAGCAGACCAGAGCTAGAGGAACGGAGGGTACGGGCAGGTAAATAGGGGGATAGTAGGTCGGAGAGGTAGGAGGGAGCAAGGCCGTGAATGGCCTTGCGTAGGCAACACGCCCACAGCATTGTATTGGAGTATTATCTTAGTCAAACTGAGTTCAAGGTTCTGCAGAGGTGAGAACCCACAAACCTTATGACTCGGAGGCGAGAGCAGTGACAACTGAGCAATGCCATCACAATCTATTGGGAAGACATTTTGACAAAATTTAGGGTTGTAACATGGCACATTTAATTATTTTAAGTTTAAAATATTTATGTGTTTATTTTTATACATACAGGAACCTTGAATACAAGGGATGAAAGGCATGTCAAATCAAAAGTAAAATATTCATTGAGAACTTTATTGGTACTGCACAGTTTGTGTTTTTTCCCCGCCTTCTGTCACTGATCACCTGTAGTGAACATGCTAACGTAGTAAGAATACTACCACCAATGGCATCAGAACATCAAACCAGTCAATTAAGACTCATGCCAACTTCAGAACCATAACCCTACCACTAGAACAACTTCCTCTGTTAATGAGCAGTGAAAGCATTGTATTTGCTATGGTCATGAACTAAAGTGGTGCCACACCAGTGCCATGCTGCCATTTTTGGTCATAAAGAAAGGCAGTATTAAGAAAGCAACTTAATGTTACCAAGCAGAACTGTGGAAAGCTCTTGGGTGAAAATCAGAAACAATAACGATGAAATGACGATGGTGAATGGTTACTATTTTAAAATTACAACTGATCTTTTCTCTTAATAAAATGAACATTTTCCATTCAGTATTTCTATCAGTACCCAAAGGTCTGTCAGGGATTAAACTGGATAGATCTTCAAAAGACAACAATTTCTTGAATTGGTATTGAGTAACTTGTGTTTATATTGTGCCCTTCATGTAAGATAACATCTCAGAGTGCTTTACAGAACAATGTTAGATGCTGAGCAAGAGAGGAAAGAGAGTGGGGAGGTTACATAGAAGTATAGAAACATAGAAACAGGAGCAGGCTATTCAGCCTCTCGAGCCTCTTCCTCCATTTTATAAGATTATGGCTGATCTGTACTTCAAGTCTAGTTACCCACAATTGCTCCATATCTCTTAATACCCGGACCTAACAAAAATCTATCCACCTCAATCTTGAAAATGTGAATGGATCTAGCACCCACAGCCTTTTGGTTTAAGAGGTTGGTTTTAGGAAGGTTTTAAAGATGTAAGATGGGGCTAGGGAATGCAAGGGTAGAAGGAGCGAGTCAAGAGATTGGGAGATACTTGCTAAATATTAGGATGTATGCCAAATTGAGCTGAGAACCAAAGTAGTATGAATTCAGTCATTTTGAGTTTATAATAATAATCCTGACATTTGATATAATGCCCTTTACATCAGGAGGATGTCTCAATGGGATGCTTCACAGGAATTTACTGTAAGGTGTCGTGACTATGTGTTTTTAAACGTGAACATTGCAAGCCAATTTGCACAGTGAATGTAAATGTCCCACAATTATTCAGGTAGCTGTACATTTGGTTTAAATCACATCAGTTTGGGTCTGGTTGCCCCTGCTCCATGTTCATAGTAACCCTGGGGTATTTCATTCTAGTGTGTTATGACACTGCTCCTTTCCTTTGTGTAGACAGTGTATGTGTACAGCGGTAGTTGATTGTAAATTAAAGGCTTTCCTTCCAAAATCTTCTGTGTGGCAGGAGACATAGCAACAAATGTACTTGTTTCTATTGATAGCAAAATGTATTTTCAGCACCTACAATCTGTGATACCCCTTATCTCCATGATTGCCAAGCTCCGCTGGCTCCCAGTCCTACAGGGGATTGAGTTTAAGACCTTTGTCCTGATCTTCAATTCTTTCACTAGCTTGCCCCATCCTACCTCTACAATCTTTTCCAGACCTATAATCCAGAGCGTACCCTCCACTCTTCTCACTCTGGTCTGCTGCTCATCCTCACTGCCTTCGTTTTACCATTGTTGGCCAAACCTTCTTCCCATCTGGAGATTTGTTCCAAAACAACTTTGCATTGTTATCCCTCCCTGCATTCAAACATCTCCTAAATCTTGGACCATGCCTCTGTTCAACATCTTTAAATGTCTCATTTTCTTATTTGGTGACACCTCTACATTGGTCAAGCACTTAAACTCATTATTTTATGTGAAAGGTCCTACATTCACATACATCATTGTTGCTGATAGAAGACAGACTGATTGGTAATGGCCAAGTGTGTATGAAGCCTTAATAACATTAAATCTTTTAATTATATTGTTATATCCGATGAAGCAGTTGAGGCATCCTGGTGGTCTAGTGTAGATAGTAGTACCTTGGCCTCTGGGAGTCTAGAGGATTAGGAGACTGTGTGAAGGGATCATGTGTCAACCTCTGCTATTGGGATCAGGCTTTGGCTTCACATCAGGAACACACATTTCGGTACTGTTGATGCCAACTGTCCCCATAAAATATAGGAATTTTATCCCTAGTGAATGTTCATATGTGACTTATTTACCTTATGAAACTCCAGCCATATTAATATCTGAAGGATGTTACATTGGATGGGAAAGATTAATGGCAACTGCACACATCAAAAGAGAAAGGTTCAGTAACCAAAACGGGAAATCTAAATCTTATCCATGTCCTTGCTTCCAGATGTGCACTGACCAATTAACATTCTCTCAGCCTTTAAGGATAATTTCTATCCTCTTCATGTTGCTCTCCACTGCACCACCTTCATCAAACTCTTCAGCTTCTCCATCCCCTTGCAATGTTCTCTGATCTGTCCACAAAATCTTCATGCCTTCCCTCCCTTTTGCATTGACTGTAAAGGAATGTATACGTTTACTAGGTATATTTTGCAAACACTACATATTTTCAAGATCTGAAGAGAATGATTTACCCTCTCTCCCATTATATTAGGGATGGACTTTCTAGAGATATGCAGTGTGTGCAATTGCAGTGTGACTAACAGAATTACATCTCATTGCGATCAAGATCTTTAACGTCCACCCGAATAAGCAAACAGAGATCTCAATTTAAGGTCTCATCTGAAGGACAGTACATCCAATAATGTAGCGCACCCCTAGCACTGCATTGCTATATGGGTTCCAGGTCCCAACGTATGCTTTGAATCCACAACTGTCTGACTCAGAGGCGAGAGTGCTACCAACTACCACCACAATATTGCAGTAAAACCACTACTTAAATGTTGGAAATAGTTTTTAATATGATAAGCTACATAAAAATGCACATTTAAAATTATTGTATTATAAATTAAATATTATATCTTTCACTTGGATCATCTTATCCCTATTCTACCTCTTTCTGTCTTCGCATTTAACATATTTTTACTTTTCTACCTAATCTGTTCTATTTTCCCTAAGCCTTTTCATGAAAATAACTACAACAACAACTTGGATTTATATAGTGCCCTCCACGCCGGACGGCGTCTCAGAGCGCTTCACAATAATGGATCCCGGGGCTTAGTTTGCCATTAAAATTAGTTTACTAAAATTAAATTAAAATTAGTTTACCACCTTTTACTCACTTGTTTTCTACTTTGCTCAAATTCTACCAACATGTTTGCAGATCGGGGCAAGTTTAGAAAAGTTTAATTTTCGTTGATTGCAAACAAGCTTAAGGTGGATGCGAGTGTAACAGATAATTCAAGCGCTCTGAGATGCTACCCTGCATGGAGGGCACTATATAAGTGCAACTTGTTGTTGTTATTGTCGAATAAAGACCAATTACTCAGGACTCACTCCCAGACACAAGTTGAGAACTGTTGTGTTCTTTAGCCATAGGAATATTTAATTTCCTTAATTATTTTCCTTAATTATTAAGGAAAATAATTAATAATAATACTAAACTCTCCTAGCTGTCTATGCTGGGCATTGGTACATATGCAATGCACATGTTCACCCACAAAAGCAGTCATAGAAGTTTACATAGCAATTGTGAAGCGCTTTGAGAAGTCTAAACAACATTTATAAAAATTTACAAAGAATGTACAGCACAGAAACAGACCACTCAGCCCAACCAGTCTGTGCTGGTGTTTATACTCTGCACGATTCACCACCTATTCCTTTACTCCCTCCCATACCTTTCTGTTCCCTCTATTTCCTCAAGTGAAGGTCTAGCTCCCTCTTAAATGCATCTATACTATCTGACACAACCACTGCTTCAAGCAGCGAGTTCCACAATCTCACTACCCTCTGTGTGTAAGCAGTTCCTTCTAAATTCTCTTTTAGATCCCTTAATCTACTATATTATACCTGTGTTCCCTGTTACGGATAACTGAAGAAGGCCTAATTCACTGCATTATTACACATCTCATAGTGGGAAATTCAAGAGCTGTCGCAACATAACCCTGATAACATCTCTAGAATCATTTCTCTCAATGAACACATTAGACAGGAGAAATAAATAAAATAAATCATTGCATTTGGTATAGCTTCTTTCAAGTTGAAAGGATGTCTCAAAGTGCTTCACAGGATTTACTGTGAAATGAAGTGACTGCGTTTTTGTAGGCAAATGCGGTAGCCCAATTGTGCACAGCAATATGCCACAAACAGCCATGAAATGAATGACAAATTTTATTTGGGGATTGTTGGCCAAACTCCCTTCTTTTTTTCGAATAGTGCCATGGGATCATTAATACCCACCTGAACAGGCAAACAGAACCTAAGTTAATTTCTCTTCCAAAGTATGGCACCTCCAACAATGCAACCCCCCACCCTCCCCTCCTCCCCCCTACCCACCCCCACTCACCCCCAGCACTGCATTGGAGTATGTTAGATTATATGAGTTCAAAGTTAAGATGTGAGGCTAGAACCCACAACCTTCCTGCTCAGAGATAGGAAGGCTATTATCTGACACACAAGATTAAGAAGGTTAAGGGTAAAAATTAATTACATAAGACACAAGATAAAGAGATTTGTGACATGATAATGATCACCTGCATTAATGCAGTAATGGGAGTAAGGTAGAGTAGATGTAGAGTAGAAGGATGAAACCAAATAGGGCAAAATAGGACCAATTTCCTACATGATCTTGTGATCCCTTCAGATATTTATAACCCAAGACACAATTTTCACCCCAGTAAAATAAAGAGTTTCAAGGTCATGACTGAGAAGTTTGACTGGGAACAAAACCAATTGATAAAATCACTAAGTGCTCATAACCACAAGCCTGCGTGCTTTTTGGTGTGAAATGACATCAATTCCAATCGACATATGAATGCACATGATCTAGTAAGATAGTGATGTGTATTTTGCAAGCCACTCAATATCTCACATGATTGCATCAAATCCATTCATAAACAATGGCAAAAAGCCCCCAAAGTAAACTATGACTTGTAATAATAATAATCCTTGCATTTGATATAGCGCCTTATCATGTCAGGAGGACGTCTCAAAGTGCTTCACAGGATTTACTGTGAAATAGAGTGACTGTATTTGTAAGCAAATGTGGCAGCTCAATTGTACACAGGAATTTCCCACAAACAACTTTAAAATGAATGGAGAATGGAGGTGTTGGCCAGGACACTGGGAGAAACTTCCTTCTCCTTTCGAAAAGTGCTATGTGATCTATAACATCCACCTGAACAGGCAGACAAGACCTTAGTTTAATGTCGCATCCAAAGGATGGCACCACCAACAATGCAACACCCCCCAGCTCTGCATTGGAGTGTCAGCTTAGACTATATGAATTCAAATCTCAAGGTGGGCCATGAACGTACAACCTTCTGACTCAGAGGCGAGTGTGCTACCACTGAGCCAGACTGACGCTATAAAATAATTTAAAAAAAAACTACATCCTAAGCTAAATAGTGCAAATCCTATTTTTACCTGCGCAAACATTTTGCACCAGCAGAGGTATTTTGTAAGCCATTCGTTCTTAGATGTCAGTGAGATGGTGCCACAAGCTTATAGCGAGGGCTGCAGGGCAGAATGGAAACTTTTACATCCTGCCAAGGGGCCTTTTCCTCTTAAAACCAATACAAAGTGTTGAATAAAGCACAAGCTGTAAGAGTGGACATAGCTTTCTGTAGTGCAGGAGTAGTCATAAAATCAACACACATTTTTTTAATAAAAATATTGTTGCCATGGCTTCGCACACGGAGCAGCTTGTCAGCAGGAAGTGTTTGGTATTGGCCATATGTGACTCATTTTTCTCCAGGAACATGCATGTTACTATCACAGGACATCAAAAAGAGAAGGTCTACATTTTTAATATGGGTTTTATTAACATTTTTCAGTGTCCGTACAGGCAAAAGGAAATAAACCATTGTGCAGAATAACATTTCGGATTAGTAAAACCAAAGGTGAAACGTGCCAAAGAAGCTCCATTAAAAAAAACATGTGAAATGGTTTTATTAATCATTAGAAAGGGCTAAATTTAACAGTTTCCATTCTAACAGCATAAAAGCATATCATGCCTCTGAGTATAATGTGAATGGTTCAGCTATAATAGAACTTGTTAAATATAATCAGTTCTGAATTATTGTTTTAGGAAGTAGACATAAATAAACTGCACTCTCCTGCTGAAACATAGCATAATTCCTCAAAGCATTTGCAGCAATAAACCGTATCATAGCTCCCACGTGATGCTAGCCTACCCCATACGAGACAATCTATTGGGTTACTTCCTAAAGCAATGATTCAAGAAGGGAAGCCAAATGCCTTGAAACTAAACTTTGGCAAGATTGAGAAAACCGAGCTCATAATCAAAACCTATCACTTGGACTCAGAACCTGATCTCTGAGGACCACAACAGCAGATTACCACAACCTAAGTAGGTCAGGGGAGATATGTGTCTAATGCTTGTCAGTATGGTAGTCATTATGAGTCTATTCTCCAGTGAAACAGTGGTTATGCATCCTTCCTTCTCATTCTGTTGAAATCAAGTTTTACTAATAATAATCTTAAAAGGTTGTGAGTTTAAACCTCAGTTTGGGACTTTGAATTCAACAACAACAAATAACAACAACAACAACAACCACTAATTACATTTGTATAGTGCCTTTCACATCGGGAGGATGTCCCAAGGCGCTGGACTCACAGTCTCGGCTGACACTACAATGCAGTGCTGGGGGTGCGCTGTTGGAGATACCATCCTCCAGATGAGACTTTAAATCAAGATCCCTTTTATCTCTTCAGGTAGATGTTAAAGATTACATGGCACTATTCAAAATGAAAAGGTAGTTTCTCCTAGTGTCTGGCCAACAAGCCCCTAGATAAAATATATCTTTGATTTGTAGCTGTTACTGGAACATTGTATGTGCAAATTGGTTGCTTACAAATACAACAAAAATTTGCACTTATATAGCGTTCTATATGTGTCTAATGCTTCTCAGTATGGTAGCCATTATGAGTCTATTCTCCAGTGAAACAGTGGTTATGCATCCTTCCTTCTCACTGTGTTGAAATCAGAGCTTTCACAAATGCACACCCAGTGCACTTTACAATGAATCCTATGAAATGTTTTGTGACTTTTCATGACCTATATCAAAGGCAAGAATAATTCTAATGTTCTTCACTTGTGCTGCCTTTGTAATGTTATAATAATAATAATAATCATAATAATAGTCCAAGACCATCTCAGACCACTTCCTCATCTCCTTCTCCTCTCGCATCACTCTCTCCTCCATCAATCCCTCAACCATACTTTTCCACCCATGGAAAAGGCTTCCCTCCCCCCACAAGACCCTCACAAAGGCCCTCTCATCCTCAGATCTCCTATCAATCTGGCCTTCCACCTGCAGCAACCCTGAAGCAGCCGTCAAGCTGCTCCATGATCACCCATCTTCCACGTTCAACTCCCTCGTCCCCCTGAAATCTAGGAATGTCTCCAACCCCACTCGCTCCCCCTGGTACAACAGCCATCTCCACTCCTTAAAATCCCAAACCTGGCTGTTCAAGCGCATATGACAGAAAACCAGCCTCACGGTTCACCATCAGCTGTGGCTCGAGCATCTTCAAACCTTCTGCCGCTCGCTGTTGCAAGCAAAAAACTGTGCACGACTCAAACATCATACTGGAGGCCAGCAATAACTCCAAAATTCTATTCTCCACTGCCCACCACCTCCTCTGTGGCCCCGTCAAACACCCTCAATAATCACATCTAATGGCAAGTGCAAAAAGGTCATGGACTTCCTTACCTATAAAATTGACAACATCCGCTTTGCAGCTTCATTCTTCCTACCCGTGTCACCTACCACCAACCCCATTCCATCTCCCTCACCCACCCAGCCCTCAGTTCCAACCACAGCCCCCATCCTACATTTAATTGCCCCTATCTCTCCTTCCTCCTCCTCATCCACCATCACCACAATGAAACCCACCACCTGCTCCCCACCTAATTGCTGATCACTCAGCTCCCCCTTCTCTGCCCACTGCTGGCAGACACTATTAACCAATTTCTCTCCTCAGGATCAGTCCCACTCCCCCTCAAAACTGCGGTTATCATCCCCCTCGATCCCTCTACCATCGATCCCTCCAACCTCGGCCACTACCACCCTATCTCAAACCTGTCCTTCCTTGCCAAAGTTCTGGAATACATTCTTACAAACCAACTTCGCGCACACCTCTCCCTCCACACCCTACTCGAATCCCTCCAGTCCGGTTTCCGCCTTGCCCAAAGTACAGAGACAGCGCTCGTGAAAGTCACAAACAATATCCTTTCTATCTGTGACCAGGGCTCCCTCTACCTCCTCGTCATCCTGGACCTCTCCACCGTGTTTAACACAGTTGATCAAGCCATCCTCCCCCACCGCCTGTCCTCCATCATCCACCTCAGTGTGACCGCACTTGCTTGATTCGAGTCCTACCTTACAAACCGCCAGCACTACATTTGTACAAATGGCTTTTCTTCTTGCTTCCATCTGGTCACCTGCGGGATAGCCCTGGGATCCATCCTTGGGCCCCTACTCTTCCTCATCTATATGCTCCCTCTCGGTGATGTCATCCGCAGACACGGGATTAACTTCCACATGTAGGCAGATGACACTCAACTCTTCTTTTACACCTCAAGCTGTGACCCCCAGTCCCCTGATATTCTGTCATCTTGTTTAACATAACATAACATAACATAACATAACATAACATAACATAACATAACATAACATAACATAACATAACATAACATAACATAACATAACATAACATAACATGTAGGAGCAGGAGTAGGCCATTCGGCCCTTCGAGCCTGCCCCGCCATTCAATCATGGCTGATCTTCTAATCTAACTCCAGCTAATAACCTGACCCTGCCTTATCCCCATATCCCTTAATCCCTTTTGCAATAACAAATCTATCTGTCTCAGTCTTGAATATGTTCAAGGACTGAGCGTCAACAGCCCTTTGGGGTAGTGTGTACCATACATTCACCACCCTTTGAGTGAAGAAGTTCTTCCTCAACTCAGTGCGAAAGGGCTGGCCTCTGATTTTAAGGTTGTGACCCCTGGTTTTAGTTTCTCCAACCAGGGGAAACAATATCCCACTATCTACTCTATCATGCCCTTTGATGATCTTATAGGTATATATAGAGGTTAGATCCCCTCTAATTCTTCTATATTCTAGAGAATATAGGCCCAAATTGGTCAGCCTATCCTCGTAACTCATCCCCTTCATCCCTGGCACTAACCTAGTAAATCTACGCTGCACCCCCTCCAAGGCAAGTATGTCCTTCCTTAAATGAGGAGACCAAAACTGGACACAGTATTCCAGGTGTGGTCTCACCAGGGCCCTATACAGTTGCAGCAAGACTTCCCTACTCTTATACTCTAATCCTTTCATAATGAATGGTAACATACCGTTCGCATTCCTCATTGCTGCTGCACCTGCAGACTAACTCTCTGTGATTGGTGTACAAGGACACCCAAGTCCCTCTGGATGCTAACACATTCCAATCTCTCCCCTTCTAAAAAATAATCCGCTTACTGTTTTTGCTACCCAGGTGGATGACTTCGCACTTCCCCACATACTTGCCTTGGAGGGGGTGCAGCGTAGATTTACTAGGTTAGTGCCAGGGATGAAGGGGATTAGTTACGAGGATAGGCTGACCAATTTGGGCCTATATTCTCTAGAATATAGAAGAATTAGAGGGGATCTAACCTCTATATAAAGAGTAGGGATAAACGGGCCCTTTTCGGATTGGTGGGATGTGACTAGTGGAGTGCCACAAGGATCAGTCCTTGGTCCTCAGCTATTTACCATCTACATCAACGATCTAGATCAGGACATCAAAGTTAATATATCTAAATTTGCGGATGACACAAAACTAGGAGGAAGTGCCAACACAGAGGTCGACATTAAAACATTAAAAAAATGCAGCGAGACATAGATAGGTTAGATGATTGATTGGGCAGGTAGGTGGCAGATGCAGTATAATGTAGGGAAGTGCGAACCCGTTAACCATTCCCCAATCCACGTTAATATGCTCCCCCCAATTCCATGGGCCCTTATCTTTTGGACTAACCTTTTATGCGGCACCTTATCGAATGCCTTCTGGAAGTCCAAATAGACCACATCCACTGATCCACCCTTATCTAGTTTACTTGAAATATCCTCAAAAAACTCTATGAAATTTGTCAAACATGACTTCCCTTTTGTAAAGCCATGTTGACTTGGCCTAATTATATTGTGCTCCCCTAAATACTGTACTACCACATCCTTAATCAACGATTCTAAAATTTTTCCTATCACTGATGTGAGACTAACTGGCCTATAGTTCCCCATCTTTTCCTTTCCACCTTTTTTAAATAGTGGTGTGACATTTGCGATCTTCCAATCCATGGGGACTGTTCCAGAATTCAAGGAATTTTGGAAGATCAGACACAAGGTCTCCACTCTCTCATAAGCTACCTCTTTTAAAACCCTGGGATGCAAGCCATCCGGACCAGGGGATTTGTCACTTTTTAGTGCTAACAGTTTCCCAGGCACCAATTCTCTACTAATGAAAATTTCCCTAAGTTGCTCCCTGTCCTTATCCCTTTGGTGCATCTCTATTGTTGGCGTACTTGTTGTGTCTTCTAGGGTGAAAACAGATGCAAAGTACCCATTTAGGGACTCTACCATGTCCTTGTCCCCCATTACAACTTCTCCCGTCTCTGACTGTAGTGGACCTACATTTATCCTCACTAGTCTATTCCTCTTAATATATTTGTAAAAACTTTTACAATGAAACTTAATGTTCCTAGCTAGCTTACCCTCATACTCCTTTTTCTCGCTCTTAATGAGTTTTTTATTTTTATTTTGCTGGATTTCTAAAACTCTCACAATCTTCAGATTTGCCACTTTTCTTGGCAGTTTTATAAGCCTTTTCTTTTAATTTGATGCTTTCCCTAACTGCTCTAGTTAGCCACGGATGAATTACTTTCCCTGTGGTACTCTTATTCCGCAAGGGAATATGCGACCGCTGAGAATTTTGCACTACCAATATTTACCACTGTTGGTCTACATTTTTACCTCTTAATCTTATTCTCCAGTCTATTTTACCTAACTCTTTCCTCATACCTACAAAATTAGCCTTATTTAAATTCAGAATATTTGCCTCGGATTTAACTATATTCCTCTCTAACTTAATGCAGAATTCAATCATATTGTGATCACTCTGCCCTAGAGGATTCTTAATACCTACACTGCCAACTAGCCCTGTTTCGTTACAAAAAACAAGGTCTAGGATGGCCTGTCCCCTAGTTGGTTCCTCGGCATGCTGCTCTAGAAAGTTATCTCTCATGCATTCAATGAACTCTTCTTCTGAACTACTTTTGCCGATTTGGTTTTCCCAATCTATGTGGAGATTGAAATCACCCACTATTATCGCTTTACCTTTCCTACATGCTCCATTGATTTCTTGATTGATACCCTGTGCTATATTGTGATTGCTGTTTGGGGGTCTATAAACCACTCCCATTAATATTTTCTGCCCTTTATTATTTTTTATTTCCACCCATATTGCCTCGACCTCCTGGTCGTCGGAATTCAGATCCTTCCTCTCCACTGCTTTTATTCTATCCCTAATTAACAGGGCTACTCCCCCACCTCTTTTCCCACAGTGCTTATCTTTCCTGTAAACCGAGAACCCTGGAATATTTGACTCCCACCCTAGATCTCCTTGTAACCATGTTTCAATGATGGCTACTAGATCGTACCCATACGTGTCTATCTGTGCCTTTAGTTCATCAGTTTTATTCTGAATGCTTCGCGCATTCAGATATAACATTTTTAATTTCCTACCATTTCCTCTACTCTCTGATTCCTTATCTACTTTGCCAAGCTTTTAACCCCTAGTTAATATATTCCTATTATCTGGCATGCTATTCTGCACTGTCATCTTTACTTTTTCTAATACTAACTTATGGTTTCTCTTACCTATATATTCCTCCCCCTTTACTAGTTTAAATTCCTATTTATTTCCTTGTTAATTCGTTTAGCTAGGACATTTGTTCCAGCACAATTTAAATGCAGCCCTTTTCTCCGAAAGAGCTCTCTTTTCCCCCAATATTCGTGCCAATGGCCCATAAAAAGGAACCCCTGAGTTCCGCACCACTCTTTTAGCCATGCATTCAAGTCCTTAATTTGTTTGTTCCTGTACAAATTGTCATATGGTACAGGCAGTAGTCCTGATATTACCACCTTCAATGATCTTGACTTCAATTTGGACCCCAGCTCTTCAAATTCCCTTCTCAAGTCATCTTGGTCTACTCTACCGATGTCATTGGTACCTGTGTGAAGTACCACCAACGGATCCTTGCCCTCATATTTTAAATTGTCATCTAGCCCTGCTGAGACATCCTTCACACCGGTCCCAGGGAGGCAGCAAAGCCTTCTGGTCTTCTGGTTGGTGTTGCAGATGATTGTGTCTGTCTGCCTAATAGTCTCATCCCCAATGACGACAACCATCCGCTCTTTTGCCCCAGTGTCAGATATCAGGAGTTGGATGAGCGCAAATTTCCTGCAGTTATACATCAACAAGACAGAAGCCACACACTTTGGCTCTTGCCAATGTCTTCTATCCCACGGCTCCAAACTCCTCAACCTACCCAACTTGTCCTTAAAACTCTACAAACCTGGGTGCAACTTAAGCGTCAGGTTCAATCCCCAGTTATCCTTCCACTCCCATATATGGTCCATGACCAGCACCACTTTCTTCCACCTCCGCCACATTGCCCGTCTCCAACAATGCACACCCCAAAAGCTGCAGAAACCCTTGTCCATGCCTTTGTCACCTCTCGCCTGGACTACTCTAATGCCCTCCTAGCCGGTCTCCCCTCCTATATTCACAATATTCAGCTCATTCAAAACTCTGCCGCCCACATTCTCACCCGCACCAAACTCCGTACCCCGATTACTCCAATCCTTGCCAAACTCCACTGTCTCTCTGTAACACAATGGATCGACTTCAAGATCCTCACTCTAGTGTTTAAATCCCTCCAATCTCTCTAACCTCCTCTTTCCCCACAGCAGTACCTGCTGCCTCCACTCTACTGGGTGTAAAGTGAATTGAGTATATTTTGGGATGAAATGCAGCAGCTAATTGCACACAGAGGTGTACCACAAATAGTCATGAATTGAGTTACTAAATTATCATTGTACATGCATTATATATTTTTGAATGGATTATTACCCCCAGAAAAATCATTCGCCAATCGACTAACAACTGGGTTCCTACATACTGCTAGGTAAACAGAGCCGTATGGAGTAAGAAAACTTGCCCAACATTTCGCCCTGCCTGGGAATTAAACCCACATCCTTGCGAAGCGAAATGCTCTAACCACCGAGATGCAGGACTCCACAGAACCAGTTAACAGGACCAATCTCTTTCGTCCACTTTTTCAGTAGACAAACTAAGAAATTAAAAAATAAACATTGTAAATGAGTCTTTAGTCATTTTCCTTCTTTAGTTATGTGAGGTCCCAAATTCCTCTTAGCATCATAGAATAGAAATTTGCAGCACAGAAGGAGGCCATTTGGCCATTGAGTTTGCACTAGCTCTCAGAGCAAAATGTTCATTCGGTCCCACTGCCCTGATTTATTCCCATTCCCCTTTAAGCCTCTATCCTCATACAATAACAATGACTTGCATTTATATAAGACCATTCACACAGGATAGCATCTAGGAGGATTATATAACTGCTTACCTGTTCATATACCTGTCTACTTGCCTCTTGAAACCCACAATGGACTTTGGCCCTACCACCTTTCTTGGCAGGGCTTTCCACATCCCAATAACTCTTTGAGTGAAACAAATTCTCCTAACCTTTCCTTTCTCTTTCCTTGTGACTATTTCATAACTATAACCTTTAGTCACTGACGCCCCTACCAGTGGAAATAGTTTCACTCTTTTACCCTGTTAAAATTCTTATAATTCCTGAGTTCCCCTCTCAACCTTCTCTGCTCCAGTGAAAATAGAACCAACTCTTCCAATCTCTCTTCATAACTAAATCCCCCCATTACTGGCATCTCTGCATTCTTCGAAGGACTTAACATCTGTCCTGAAGTAAGATGCCCAAAATTGAATGTAAAACTCCAGCTGTGGCCTGATGAATGATTTGTACAAAATTATTGTTTTGCTTTTACATAGAATTACATAAAATATGTAGCACAGAAACAGGCCATTCAGCCTAAATGTTCTACGCCAGCATTTATGTTCCTTCCACATGCAACACCTCCTGCCCTTCTTCAACTAAGCCTATCAGCATAACCTTCTATTATTTTCTCCCTCTTGTACTTATCTAGCTTCCCCTTAAATGTATCTATGCTGTTCACCTCAACTACTCCTTGTGGTAGCAATTTCTACATTTCCACCCCTCTCTGTGTAACAATGTTTCTTCTGACTTCCCTATTTGACTATTTTTTTATTTATGGCCCCTGTTATTTTCCACAAGTGGAAACATCTTCTTTATATCTACCCTATCAAAACCTTAATATTAAAGACGTCTATTAGGTCAATCCTCACCCTTCTATTTCCAAGCTTGTTCAGCCTTTGCTGATAGGTATAACCTCGCAGTTCAGAGGAGAATTTTGTACTCCATTCGCCTATGTATCCAACCCAGAATACTATTAGCTTTTTATCATGCCCTTTTCATATTCGCTGCCACCTTCAATTACTTGTGTACGTGCATTCCTAAGTCCCTTTGCTCCTCTTCTTGCAACAAACTGCCATTCAATATATACTCCGTTCCCTAGCATCCATCGTGGTGTGAAGCGCTTCAGGACTCTACCCTATAAATGCGAAGTTGTTGTTTTCTCTACCAAAATGAATCACCTCACATTTCGCTTCATTGAACTTCATGTGCCACTGATCTGCCAATTGCACTTGTCCTCAATGCACTTGTTATTTGTCTTAAACAAATTAAGTTAAGTTTAACTAAAGAAGTGGTGAAAAATGCAATGCGCGATAACTGTAATTTTTGTTCCTACCAATGTGCCAGTAGCTCACTAACTGTCTCCCTGACTTTGTGGAAATAGTTGGGCTCCTTTGGCCATTGAACCATTTGCCCATGATCAAAGCATTTCAACAACAACAACTTGCATTTATATAGCACTCTTCATGCGGGTAGCGTTTCGGAGTACTTAACAGTGGTAGAGCATGATACCGAGCCAGGGAAAGGGAGGAGGAGACCGTAAGCACAAGCAAAGAAGAAGATCTTCAGTCGTGATCTAATGGAGGAGAAGGAGGGGGCAAAGTGAATGGATTGGGGAAGAGAGTTCGAAAACTTAAGGGCGTAGTGGCTAAAAGCATGGCTGCCAATGGTGAAGCAGAGGGGCGAGGGACAAGTAGGAGGCCAGAGCCAGCCAAGCGGAGGCAGCAGGTAGTGCAGTGAGGAGGAAGCAAGTCATTTCAATGCCAGTTCATGGAATACTGGCTTAACTCAAGGTGATAACTATCACATCATATGTTGCACTTTCACCCCTTTTTAATGCAAACAGGTTACATGAGTCACGAACGTAGTAGAATGCTGATACAGCTTTTGTGCACACTCGATAACTGCAGTGCACAATCAACACTTGTTCAGAGGGAATTCACTCTGTGCATTTTAACAAAGAGACCCTATGGAAGCTATACTTATTTATTGGCAAAAGTTGTTACTGGTATACCAAACTAACAATGATGCCTTGTAACTTTACCCTTATCCTCTTATTTTTACAATAAAAGATCCATCAGTGAGAATGCTTTTGACTGGTGTTTCGTAATGACATGCTTTGATTTTTGGCCATTGCTGAAGCTATTGGCTGAATAGAGCATTTATGACTTTAAGCTTTCATGTGTTAAAAGCTGTCTGCTTCTGTCAATTTAAAAATATTTGAAACATGATTCTGCTGATTGTTAGTTCCTCACAAAAGCATAACCCATGCCAAATGAAGTTTTATGCACTTAAGATGGCTTTATGCTTCATAGGAGATCACTTTAAATAGGAGTGTGTTTGTGTGTGACTGTGTCTGTAATGTTAAATAATGTTTCTCTTCATGTGATAAATAATAATCAAAATTGGAATCAATGTAGTGCCTTTTACTTCAAGACACCACCTCAAAATGCTTCATTGTATAAATTGTAAATTTATAAATTATAAACATAAATTGTGCTAAACACGCTGACACCTAACGTTATAATTGATGTTCAGAATATCATTGAGAATGCATCTTGCACCTGATTTTCCACAAGAATCAAACTAAATTTCCAAATTATATCAGAAGTAGGGAATTCTGCAAACACAGGCACTTGTTAGTGGAAAATATGTCAGAGGTGAAATTAGTGGCATTCCATAGTTGTGTTAATAGTGTTTGAATTAGTTGTGTTTGAACGTCAATAAATGTCACTAATTTCACCTAATTTAATGAGTTTCATGCAATGACAATCAAAAGGTTTTATCATTTCAGGAGTCTGTAGCATGTTGGAGTCAGAGACGGATATTACTTTCAATAAGTTTTCTTTTATTGGATTGATGAAAAAGGAAAACTTGTCCACTACTCTCCGGATCATATCAATCTTTGCCTCCCAACTCGATATCTTTTATATTCTGTGTCCCACGATCTTTCGGTTTGCTTGTTTTATAGTATATATATATTTCCAAATAATATAACAAAGTCACTGTTTTATGCCACTTTGTTGTTCTCCCAACTAAAGGGTGAATTAGTTGATTGTATTTTCAACAAAGTTCAGATTTAGTGGGATCATCCTGTAACCTTGGCTCAAATTCAGCCCAGCAATGGTGGAATAAAAGTCTCTTCTCCCGAATGTCTGTAAGTGTTTTACCTGAAATATGTCATATTTTCCCTTCTGTATAAATACCTAAAGATATGTTAAAAATCAAATATTGCTGAAATTATTGACATCTTTACTTTGTTTTATGTTAGTTGATATGAAGGGTCTTGCCTTGTAGGTATGTTCTGCTGATATGTAGTTTATGTTCTTTGAGCACATCTCAGTACATCTCAATCGACATGGCAGTCTGTCTTCCCAGCTCAGTTGTCCACATGTCAAGGATCTCCAGCTATGCTTTCTAACAAAAAAAATTGTGTTTTGCTTCCTGTTCTTAAGTCACTGATCCAGCCCCTCTCAGAAGTGCTGAGACTGGGAAAGATTAATAACTCGGACGTCCCAGTTCCTGCACACATTTTTAATTCTTCACATCAGTCTTCACAAACGAGGAGTGTTGCAAATTCTGGATCTAATTGTTTTCTCTGAAAGATCTTTAACATATGTAGAGTTTAGGAATCTGTTGCGGTGAAGCTCGATGAATTAAAGAGACTATATTTAGATTGTTGGCCATTAAGGCACTTGAAATTTCATTTAGACTTAGCTGGTAAACCATTTTCTCTTAAAATTTCAGATGGTGCAGCGTTGAGGCAAATTCTTAAATTCAGTCGTAATTTTGCTTCCAAGGAAAGACTGTATTTAAGAACTTCTACAATTTTAAACATACTTAAATGAAGGACTGTATTTAAGAACGTCTACAATTTTAAACATACTTAAATGAAGGCTGTATTTAAGAACTTCTACAATTCTGTGCAATCTTAAATTTTTAGACAAATGGTTTCATAAATTAAGATTAAGTAGATATTGTATTTTCGGTCTTATTAGCTATGTAGAATAAACGTACCCAGCTATCCAGTTGTTGATCACTTCACGTTGCAATACACTTAATTTTAACAATGATAAGACTCTCAATGGAGAGAAAAATCATCTGGATCTAGATTTTACATTCTGCGGCAATTTAGAATGCCTCGAATTTGACAATTTTTAAAAATACACCTTCAATTTTGGGGCCGTTTATCTTTAAGTTCTTTTAAGAACTGTTTCAAGGAATGGATAAGCCTTAATTTCTTGCAGCTCAACAGGGATAAGATGGAAACAATTTTCCTCAGTTCCCACCAACATTTCATGATCACAAGATCTCCTAAATTCCAGCCTCAACCTTCTCTCAAACTTGCCGGAACCAAAACACAACCTTGGCATTTGGTTCGCTCCACTAATTGCATCCTCACTCACACCAACCTGTGCATGCCTATCTCTCCAGTCCTTACCAGTATCCACTGTATCCCAACAGTTTGATTTCCAGGTCCTCACCCCAATCTATAAATCCCTTAAAATCCTAACACTTTCCTATCTCTATGATGGTCTCCAACTCAACTCTTCTCACCTCTTCCTCTTCATTAAGTCATGTTTGTTGTGTGTCCCCAGCCACCTCCGGTCCACCATCAGTGGACGAGCCTTCAGTAACAACAACAACAACAAGATTCCATTTATAGAGCGCCTTTCACGTCGGGAGGACGTCCCAAGGCGCTGTACAGTTGGGTCAGGACCTGAGCAAGGGGGAAATGGTCAGGGTGAGGGGAGGGAAGGGAGGGAGCGAGGAGGGGTAGAGAGTCGAGAGGGGAGCTGAAGGCACGATCAAAGAGAAAGGTCTTGAGACCGGCCTTGAAGGAGGAAAGGGAGGAGGCGGCGAAGGCACTGGGGGATAGAGTTCCAGAGCCTCGGGGCTGAGAGGCTGAAGGCCCGGCCACCGATGGTAGGGCGGTTGGGGTGGGGGATGTGAAGCAGACCAGAGCCAGAGGAACGGAGGGTACGGGCAGGTAGGTAGGGGGACAATAGGTCAGAGAGGTAGGGGGGAGCAAGGCCGTGAATGGCCTTGTAGGTGAGGATGAGGATCTTGAAATCGATCCTCTGGGGGATGGGGAGCCAGTGGAGGCGAGCGAGGGTGGGAGTGATGTGGTCCCGAAGCCTGGTGCGGGCAGTACACGAGCTGCAGAGTTCTGAATGACCTGCAGCTTGTGGAGGGAGGTGACGGGAAGGCCGGCGAGGAGAGAGTTCCCATAGTCCAGCCTTGAGGTGATAAAGGCGTGGACCAGGGTTTCAGCAGCGTGAGGGGTGAGGTAGTGCCGTAATCTGGCGATGTTCCGGAGGTGATGGAAGGCGGTGCCAGTTGTGGCGCGGATATGAGGGAGAAAGGACAGCTCAGGGTCGAACAGAACACCGAGGTTCCTGACCGGCTTTGAGAGGTGGAGAGTGCAGCCTTGGATGCTGATGCTGTCAGCGCCTGAGGTGCAGAGGCGCTGACGTGAGCCAATCAGGAGGGCCTCAGTTTTACGCACGTTGAGCTGAAGAAAGTTATCTCTCGTCCAGGACTCGATGTCGGATAGGCAGCTGTCAGGACATCGGTGGTCGTGGAGTTGAGGGTAGAGGAGGAAAGGTAGAGTTGGGTGTCATCCACATACATGTGGAAGTTAACCCCATGTCTGCGGATGATGTCACCAAGGGGGAGCATATAGAGGGTGAAGAGGAGGGGACCGAGGACAGAGCCTTGAGAGACACCGCACGAGACACTGTGGGGGGTGGAGGAAAAAACATTCATGGAAACAAAGTGAAGACGGTGGGAGAGGTACGACCTAAACCACTCGAGGACAGGGCCTTGAAGGTTGAGGTGGGAGGACAAGCGGTGGAGGAGGATAGCATGGTCGACCGTATCGAATGCTGCCGATAGGTCGAGGAGGACGAGGAGGCAGAGGGAGCCCTGGTCACAGATGGTCAGGATGTCATTGGTGACCTTGACCAGGGCAGTTTCTGTGCTATGGCAGCACGGAAACCCAACTGAAGGGGTTCGAATAATGAATGGGTGGAGAGGAAAGAGCGCAGCTGGGAGGCGACAACTCGTTCAAGGACCTTGGACAGGAAGGGGAGGTTGGAGATGGGCCAGTAGCTTGATAGCTGCGACGCATCGAGGGAGGGTTTTTTCAAGGTGGGAGTGATGGTGGCAGTTTTTAAGGGAATGGGAACAGAGCCAGAGGAGAGGGACAGGTTGACGATGTCTGTGATATGTGGGGCAAGGAGGTGGAGCTGGGAGATAAGGAGTGGAGTGGGGATGGGGTCAAGGGAGCAGGTGGTGGGTTTCAGGGATAGGATGAGTTTGGTGACAGAGGGTGGGGAAACGGGTACGAAGATGTGTAGGGGAGGATGGGTAGGAGTTGGAGTGTGGGAGGGAGGGGGTGGGGGGTGGGTGGATGTTGGAGGGGAAGTGACCTCGGAGCGAATTCCCCTGATTTTGGATTGAAGGAAATCCAGCATCTCCTCGTAGTGAAGGTTGGAGGAGATGACCTGCGCGAGGTGGAGGGGGGGACGGAGGAGTCGGGATGTGGTAGAAAACAGTAGTCTGGGGTTGTTCTTTGCCTCCAGGATTATCCTGGAATAGAAGGACAATTTGGCCGAGGCTAGAGTGGAGCGGTAGGTTTTGAGGAGGACCAGCCAGATTTGTCAGTGGACCATTAGGCCAGATTTGACGCAGGTGCGTTCAGCGGCCCGCACCTGGCTCTTCAGTGAGCAGAGGTGGGTGGTGAACCAGGGGGAGGAGCGAGAGTAGGAGACAGTATGGGAGGTGATGGGGGCAAGAGTGTCAAGTGTGGAGGAGAGGGTGTTGTGGAGGAGGGTGAGAGCAGAAGAGAGGTCAGTGAGGGTTGAAGGCCAGAGGGAGAGGAGTTCAGAGGACTCCAAGGCAGCGGTTAGGGATTGTGGGGGTAACTTCTTCCAGGGGCGGTAGAAGATGTTGGTGGGTCTGGTGGAGGTGGGGAGGGGGGTGGAGGTGGTGAAGGAGTTGAAGTGGTGGTCGGAGACGGCCTTGTCGGTGATAGTGAATCCGAGACACTGAGTGACTGGGTGATCACCAAGTCGAGTGGCTGGCCGTGACTGTGAGTGGAGGAGTTGATGTGGAGGGAGAGGTTGAGCGAGGAGAGCAGGGAAGAGAAATCTGAGGAGATGGAGCAGGAGGGGATGAAGTGCAGGTTAAAGTCGCCCAGGATGAGGAGGCGATCAGAGCAGAGGCAGAGAGATGTAAGAAGTGTCGAAATATCAGAGATGAAGGTGGGAGAGGTTTTAGGGGGCCGGTAGAGGAGGAGGATTTTGAGTGAGAGGAAGGAGGGGTGGGAGAGGGTGAGGTGTTCAAAAGAGGGGAAAGAGCCAGAGGAGTAGGGGGATAGGGCAAGTGGTATCCTTGAGATAAGGGCTACACCACCGCCACGGCGGTTGGGGCGAGGGATGTGGTGGGAGGTGTAGCCGGGTGGTGTGGCCTCCGTGAGGGGGAAGGTGTCGCCTGGGGTGAGCCAGGTTTCCGTTAAGGCCATGAAGTCAACGCTCTCATCAAGGATGAGATCGTTGATGACCAGGGCCTTGTTACAGAGGGAGCGGACGTTTTGTAGTCCGATGTGGAGGGAGCGGTTGACAGAAGGATGTGTGGGGAGGGAGGGNTCCCGGTTGTGAGGCAGGGGTGGGGAAATGGGGATGAGAGAGGAGAGGTTGGCTCCCCGGGTCTGTGTCCGGGGTGGCTGGCGGGTGTGGTGGGGAATGGGGCAGTTGGTGTGGCTGCTGCTGGACAGCCAACGCCGAGTGCCACAGTGAGCCCGGCGGAGGATTCCCAGGCTGGAACAGAGGGAGGTTGTTGGAGGGTCAAGTGGGGATAGAAGGCGAGAGGGACGGAGAGAGAGGAGGACAGAGCGGGAGAGATGCAGAGGAGGGAGGGTTTGGGGGTAGAGAGGAGGGAGGAGGGAGGGGGTGAGGGGGCTCGGGTCATAGCGGCAGCCATATTGCGCACGCGGGGACCGGGAGCGAGCGGTCATGTGGATGGAAACATTATCCCATAGGCTGGGGCAGCCAACCCAACAGGACCATGGTGGGCCCTGATGTGAGCCCTGGGGGGGGGCGCAGAGGTTTTTTTTTGTTTTTTTTGTTGCGCGCGCTCACTCCTGAAAACTAAACTATGACGTCAGCGGTTCCCCCGCTCCGCCCCCACCCGTTCCCTCCTCAGCCCCACAGACCCGCTAGCTGGACTCCCTGCCGCCGCTCCCCGTGTGGCTGGACTTCCTGCCGTCGTGACCTTAAATACCTGGGTAGGTAGGCCCAGGCTCCTCCCCGCGCTGTCCTGCCGCCGCTCCCCGTGTCACTCCCCGTGTAACTATGCCCCCAACCTTTTGAACTCCCTCTCTCTATTCTTCTGTCTTGCTCCCTCTCCATTTTTGATTCATAGAACCGTATATCACAGATGGAGGCCATTTGGCCCAACATGCCTGTGCCGGCTCTTTGAAAGAGCTATCCAATTAGTCCCACTCCCCCGATCTTTCTCCAAAGCCTTGCAAATTTGCTGTCTTTAAATTCTGCTTAAAGACCTCCCTCTTTGATCACGGTCTACAGTCACCACCCCCTCCCTCTGCTCCCTTGCTCAATGTCTGACACCGTCTCTGTGAATTGCTCTTGGATATTATCCTATGTGAAGGGTGTTGTATAAATGCAAGTTCTCATTTTAAATCTAGAGCTTCAATTTCTCCCTAATATGCTGTTCATTGACATCGACACCTCAACAAGGGAGAAGAGAGATAGATACTTACCCACTCCTGTCAATCTGATTTCATTCTTTGGTGATGGTAAAGCAAAAAAGGTTAATACTGAATGGTAACCACACATTCTGAAAGTGAAATCTTTATTTTTGTCACTTAATTCATCAAAGATAAAGACACCTTTTCAGCACTAAACTTTATTTACAAACCGAGAAGCGTGCAAGAAGCTTGGATCCTGATACAAGTGAAGTCAACAAAGTTACTGAAATCCCATAGAATGGAATGGAAGCCTCTGCACATTTCAATAAGGGTGTCAAGGATCAAAGCCTAATGCGAAAGTAAATGGTGAACATCAGAAAAAAGAAGCCCTGAACTTTGAAAACAAAGACTTAGTTTGAATGGACGAATGCCAAATATTTCATTATATTTGACGAGGGAGTAAGCATTTTCTCAGCATCTAAACAGAGTGGTGAAATATATAGGAGCATAGGAACATAGAACTGTACATAAAAGGGTGATGGGTTATGCTTAGAATTCTCAATGAGATGAGAAACAAAAAACTTGATACAGCACCCTTCTTGTAGGGTAATATCTCGAAGTGTTTTAACAGAGGAAATACATAAATAAATTACAAAAGCTGTGCATGAGGACTGTAAATAACAAGTGTTATTCCCATATTCAATTGTGAGACAAACTTTGGAATTATATATCAGCTACTTTCACATATGTACTGGGAAAAATGCTTAAAAACATATTATAGGAAACTATTAATGTTCCCCTAACTTTTGGAACCAGGTGTCAAACCACAGGTTCATTCGCCTGTTCAGAAACATGATGAAAGATCTTGACAACAACAAGAAATTACTTTTGTATAGCACCTTTCACGTCGAGAGGATGTTCCAAGGCGCTGGACAATCAGGGATTTGGACCCAAGAAGGGGGTTTGAAATCAGGAGGTGGAGGGCAAGGAAGGTAGGAGGCACAGTTGAAGAGGAGGATTTTGAGACATGCCTTGAAGGAAGCAAGGGAGGGAGCAAGGCAAAGGGACTGTGGGATGGAGTTCCAAAAGAGGGAACAGAGTGTCTGAAGTCCCTGTCCGCCCACCCCATCGATGGTGGAGTGGGCGGGCAGGGGACATAGAGCAGGGCGGAACATGCTGAGTAGAGAGAGCAAACAGGTTGATATGGTGTTTAATTTCTTGTTTTATGGCGTGTGATTTCTTGTTGAAGGTCACAGAGGTAGGAAGGAGCAAGGCGGCAGAGGGCTTTGTAGGCGAGGAGGAGAATTTTGAACTCTATCCTCTGGGGAATGGGGAGCCAGTAGAGCCGGGCAAGGATGGGGGTGATGTGGTCATGGAACCTGGTGCAGGAGAGGACACAAGCTACAGAGTTCTGGATGTTCTGCAGATTGTGGAGGGAAAAGTTGGGAAGGCCGACAAGCAGCCAATTGGCGTAGTCAAACCTAATTGTAATAAATGTGTGGATGAGGGTTACGGCGGCCTGAGAGGAGAGGCAGTGGTGGAGCAGGGTGATATTGCGGAGGTGGGGGAAGGCAGAGCAGGTCATGGCATGGATGTGGTGTAGAAAGGATAGTTGAGGGTCAAACAAAACGCCAAGGTTCTGGACTGGCTTAGTGAGGTGGAGTGTCCATTCATGGATGACCACATGCTAAGACACTATATGAAGTGCAAGGATTATTACATTATTATTGTTTAAAAAGAGCAGGAGTTTCCTCCAAGGGTCCTGACCAACAGTACTCCACATTAGTTGATATTCACCTCATGGTTGGTTGGGGGATCTTGCTGGTGCAAATGATCGCTCTATTTATCTATTTGTAAGGTGGAAAATAAATGCAGGTAATTACTCACAAAAAGGCATTCCACTTGAAAGTACATACCTGTGAAGCACTTTGAGATGTTTTGACATGGGAAGATACTATACATTTTTCTATCTTATGAGTTCAGTGGTGACAAGGAGTGGGTTTAAACAATAAGGGTTTGGGAGTAACAGCTATATCTATATGTCACCTGGAGACTAACCAACTAAAACCACTATGCTATGCGGTTTTAGTTGATTAAATTCCAGCAGTTCCCCAATGCATAGTTTGGGATCCCCAAGCCTTGATTCTTGCCAACCTGCACCAAATACCCTCCGGATTTTGGTAAGCAGGGAGAGAGCGCATAGAGAGACTGTTTGCATTCCATTCCAGACATGGGGAAATTTCCATGAGTAGGTAGCATGCGGTGAATCTCCGTCTGGTTTGGATACTCTTAAGCATGGCGATGGGTTTCCACATGTGTCAGACACACAGCTCTACCATAAAAGCAACAAACTGTGCAGGGCCTGTCCAAAATGCCCTACCTGCTATTCATAAATTTATAAATAATACAGCAGGCACTTCTTGTTACATTAGAGCATTTGCTAATGTCACTGAGTCATATGGTTTGAAAATAAATGCAGGAAAGATTGAGGAGACCCTGGTTGCTTAAGCAGATGAACTTTTAAAGATCAGACGGTTTTCAAGGTGGACAAATGCACAGGAAACACAAACCATGTGTATAGAATGAAGGGGTGTCAGTCACCAAAGGTAGAGAACGACCGTGGTAGGATGGTTGACCATTGCTTGAGAGCATCTGGTAAACGTGAGGATAGATAGTGCTGAGCTTCATTTGAATGGCCTTTGATTATAAGTCAAAACAAATGATTGTGACCTTCTATGGGTGGCTGGCGAGGTTATATTTGGAATGCTGTGTGTAATTTTGGGCATCCTCCCTTCAAAAGGACATCAGGTCATTGGAGAGAGTTCAGAGGAGAGTGACACACTCTTTAGTAACACTTCAAAAAAAAAGTGCTGTTCTGCACATACCTTGATTCAGTGCAATGTGGAGAAGGACATATAACCAGGTTTCCCGTTCCCCACCTCTATCCTACAGCAAGTGAAACCACTTGACTCCCAGCATTGTAAACATTTCCTGAGGGAGGTGAATGAAGCCAGGTGTAGGGGTGTAAAATGCAATCTTTCATAATATTTTCATACTACTGAATCTGTTATCGCAACTTCCCACTCATCCCTCAAGACGTGATTGTACTACTCTCCTTCCCTGATTTTGGCAATATGGAGATAACAAAGCCATGAATTTGCTCTGAAGGAAGTAAAGCTCTTTGAGATTTCTCGAAGATTTGATAAGGCGATACATCAAATGGAAGGATTAATATTATTATTAAGGACCTTGCAGCATGGAAGGGTGCAGAACAGTGATCAAAAATACAGGTTCGTTGCACTCCCCCGGCCTGCTAGAGTTAGCGAGTCTTGTCTGCCTCTGCCTGGGCCCCTGGAGGCCACAGAGGTTTTCCTGCTGCATTAATAAACTGCGATTCATAAAGCAAGTCTGTCTCTGTGTACATTCAGTTACTATCTGCCTCAGGTAGTTTGTCACCAAGGTTACAGTACCATGTACTATTTACTTGAATAAACAGCAGAAATATAAGCAAATTGTTTGTAACTCTAAGTTCATTGCATTCACAGGTTAATTCGCATTTCTATGGCACTGACTGACCGTTCTTACAAAGAACAGAAACTGATTTAGCAGGCTTGACTTGGCAAATTTCGGTCTGTCTCTTGAAAACCAGGTGGAACATTGGTCTAATATTCAACTTGCACTGCCAACAAAATAATAATAATAAATAATAATTATCCTTGCATTTGATATAGCGCTTTTCACGTCAGGAGGACGTCCCAAAGCGCTTCACAGAACACACTGTAAAGTGAATTGACTGTTATTTGTGGGCGAACGGGGCAGCCAATTGCGCACAGCAATGTCCCACAAACAGCCGTAGATTGAAAATGACCAATTTATTATTGTTTTTGGTTTTGGAGGGATTATTATTAGGGGTATGGGTATGTTGTTGTTGTTGTTGTTGTTGTAAGGAAACTTGCCCAAGGTTTCGCCCTGTCTGGAATTGAACTCAGGTCTCTCGCTTGCAAAGCGAGTGCTCTAACCACTGAGCTACAGGACTCCACAAATCTGGAGAAGATAGTAATATTCATCCTTGCTTTTGGTATAGTGGCTTTCGTGTCAGGAAGCTGTCCCAAGGAGCTTCACAAGATTTTACTGTGATGAGGAGTGACTGTATTTGTAGGCAAACGCGGCAGCCATTTGCGCACACAATGTCCCACAAACAGCCATGAAGTGAATGGCTGAGATGTGTGCAATGCAGAAGTACATTACAACAGCTGGATGAAAAGATCCAAGTAAACAAGTAAAATCACGGAACCTGACTGTAGGACCTAGAATGCGATATTCATAAAAGGAGTCGTAAACAACAACAACTTACATTTATATAGTGCCCTTCACGCGGGCAGCATATCAGAGCACTTACAAATCCTGTTGATGCGCTAAATTACATTCCTGTGGGAATATCATGGAATGCATTGGAATGCAGTATCTGTGGGTTGGAGGAAGGCACTTGTGGTTATTTTACAGGAGTTGCTGCTTAAGACTTAGTGTCACTCTTTGCGACTCTAGCAATAAATATTATGTTTCCGACTCCAGTGTGTGTGCTTGGATTGCCTTCATATTTACTGGAAGACAACTTATTTTAGTTGCTAGATCCCCACTTAATCTGTCGAGTTGATTGATTTCCTTTTAAGCACAATTTACACTGATGAATGATTAGGAGTGGGGAGCTGAATTTATATTTGTTTGCTCTGAAGAGACCAGGGAAAGGTCTGTGCACACTCTGTTATAGACTGGAGAGAGTTCTCCACATGTTCTGTAATAGCACGGGGAGAGAGCTCTGCTCTGTTATAAAGCTCTTTTCATGCTCTGTTACAGATTGACTTTCAAGGGGATTTAAAAGTGAGGGGCAGAGGGACTCAGAGATGGAATTACAGAGAGCGGGATAAGAATGGCTAAAAACTCACCCAATAATGGTGTAATGGTGAAACAGATTGGGCAGAGGTCATGTAATTGAGCAGTTCATTGAGCAGAGGGAGCAGCCAAGTTGGCAGGGTTGCAAGAGATGGCAGTGGTCGGGTGGAACCAAGATACGGAGCAATTTGAATGTGAAGTCGATTCTCTTGACGCCAGGGGACTTCTGATTTTTTTGACAATTATTTGCCATCCCGGGCTCTACTCTAATGACAGTGCCTTCAAACACTGGAGAGACACTTCAAGGTTCCCCACTCTCTCACACTAATGCCAATCAAATGGGATTCCGTTACGTTTTGTGATGCGCTCCAACTTTGTGAAGTGCTCCAAGACGTTACCCTACATGCAAAGCCTGCACATTGCTGTTGTTGTACTTGCACTTGTTGTGCAGTCTCTCTGTCCCCACCCTTTGGAACTCCATCCCACAGTCCCTTTGCCTTGCTTCCTTCGTTGCCTCCTTCAAGTCACATCTCAAGACCCTCCTCTTCAACCGCGCCTTCAGCCACCCTCCCTACCCCTACCCTCCATAATCTCAATCACCTGATCGGGTCCAAATCTCTGACTGGTCAGGGCCTTGGGACGTCCTCCCAATATGAAAGGCGTTAAACAAATGTAATTTTTTATTGTAATTTTGTATTGTATTGTTGTAGAACGTGTTAACAAAGCACCTTTGTTCTGTGCAACCATTAGATGTGAATATAAAATAAAACAAGATTAACACTATGAGGGCTTTACAATCCCTGCTCAGCATTCTCAGTGAATACTTTCTTTCAACTTATGAGTAACAGAAGACTTATGGGGCTGGGTGGGTGGGAAGTCTATTTGCAAATAATAGCAGCAAACTCTTTGTGATCTTGGCTGCAACTTCATGCATCAGTCCAAAACACGTGAGGTTCAAGTGCAGATAATAAAACTACATTACTTTGCGTTTCATGGTCATTTAATGTGCATTAAAAGTACACTTTCACATAGAGCACCAGCAGTCTGTAAAATGTTAGCACTGAGATGATCGGTTCATAAAAATGACACTTTGATTTGTGAATGGACTTTTAATTTGCACTTTTCTCTCTTTGCTGATTCCCTAATTAAGGGCACGTATATTAAATGAGTTCAGGGTTCATACCTGCGCATCAGGTTATGCTGCCTTCAGAACATCTTGGCAGAAATATGCTTGACAGGTTGTGATTAATCACGAAAACCGCAGAGAACATACTTGCCTAACCATATTAAATCTGGTGTTAAAAAACAAACATAAATCAATTATCGCAGCAAGGGAACGGGAGAGCAAATGTTTAAATGTTTCTCCCTAGAAACAGTTTGAAACATGAAAAAAATGAGAACGTGCACAGTTAGTTAAACAAACGGTTCTTTAAATTCCTGGGAGTTATTATCATAGACGTGAACAATGCCAGTTAAAGCAGGGTGTATTTAGTCATGTCACGGATGATTTCCTCCAGTATGATGGACTACTGTATTGAGATGAAAGTTTTGGAGCCTCGTATACTGACTCATTGGAAAACATTTGCATTGTTGTTATAAACTGCCGTTGCTTAACGCATGGCAATTTATAACTGGTCTGCATGATGTGTGTGTTTTTCTGAGAGCCAAAGCCCCTCAGGAATAGTTTTGACGTTTTTCCTGTACTAATTCTGACATACAATAATCATGCTATAATGATGTTACTATACTCCTTGGGGGAAGGAGGGGCTGAGCTGGCTCCAAGATAACATTCCTGGTAATGGAATATTGAAATCGAGTCAATTTTCTGTGGTGACCTTGGGACATCTTGCTGACGTGAAAAGCGCTATAAGAATGCAATTTGCTGCTGTTGGTGATGGTTTTGGTTGTCTGGTTCTTGAGCCAGGTGACTCCGCCGTACTTTATGGCACTCGTCATAATGGACCAGTCAGCATGGCTCGGCAGGACTTGGAGGAGGAGACCAGTCATTGGGGACAGTGATCCTTGCCACTTGGCTCCTCATGACCCTGCAAACCAAAGCACTAACAGGCAGGTAATCCTAGCTGGACAAGCTTGCCAAATAATGCTCTCAGTGGTAAACTACACAAAATAAAATAAAAGTACAGTGAAGTCAATGATAGAATTGTGCTCTTGCTTTGAATCACTTGTAGTGCATTTTGTTTCAGTGGTGGATAGAATTACTGTTAAATTGCAAACATGGTACATAAACTAAAAGCTTGTAAATGTTACAGTATTCTCCAAAAATTGATACCTATTACCTTAGGATGTTTTCAAATTGAGAGAGCTGAGGTGAAGGTATAGCTTTCTATTGTAGAATACCATTAACATTGAAAAGGTTGGGAGCTTGAAATTTCACCTAATTCTTTTTGTTAAGACTATTGTGTCTTAAAACATGAGATTATGCAGAACTGTGGAAAATGTTCTTAAATCCGAATTTAAGTTTTCCACTATTTGGTATGATTTTTTTAAAACAAATTTTTGAGGGTATCCATTCAGATATTTTCTCCCCATTGCCTCTGCTTCTCGTCCCCAGCCTTTTCATACTAGGCTGCAGTAGCCAGTACTGACATAAAATAAGGGTGTGGTGGAACTAATTACATTTTGATCTAAAATACAATCCGGGGGCTAGATTAATTCTATTTAAGTAGGATTTCAGGATGTCCAGAATTTGGCACATTCTTGAATGCAGCCTTAATTTTGGAGCCAGTCTTCTGAAAGTTTATTTTAAGAGCTACAGTAAAAGAACGTCAAAGTCAGGGTTGAAATTCAACTATTTACCATTCTGGGTGCTCTTAAAATGCTACATCATTAGAGAAAATATGGACCTGGGTGGAAATTCTATTATTCCAGGAAAGCTAAACTGTTATTTTTCAAACTGGAACAGTGATTAAACACAGTGCAAGACTGATAATAATAATAATAATAATAATGATCCTTGCATTTGGTATAGCACCTTTCAAGTCAAGAGGATGTTTCAAAGTGCTGCACAGCATATGCAACAACAACAACCTGCATTTCTTTGCCCTTCACATGAAGTAGTATTTCAGAGCACTTAAACTGTATAGACTGTAAAGTGTAGTGACTGGACTGTGTGTTTAAGGGCAAACAGCTTCATGTTATGTATGTTTATAAACAGTTTTTACTGTGATGTTCTAATTATATTATTAGTCTGGAAGGGAAACCCAACCTTTACCAAATTATCTGGAATAAGCTCAAAATAGTATTTACTGCTATCTTTAGTCATCATTCTAGGCCCAGTATAAAACAGCTTGTGCTGCAAGGATTTTTACAAATCCTCCTGACCTTTTCTCCTCTTCTTCATATCTGGCCTGCTGCCAATTGCATTTTTAGTTTAGGTGCAAATACTTGCAGTGCTGGTCACAGCAAGCTTATACTATTGAAGGTTGCTGCCAGCAGGGATATTTTTCTATTCAAAACCTACAAGGCCTGAAATTCCACTTAATCTTCGCTGGTAAGACTACCACATTACCTTAAATTTAAGACGACCAAGAATTCTTATATTCAGTCTCCTGGTGGAAGGTCGTTCTTGTTGAGAAATGTGAAAAAATGGATTCCAAATGAAAACTTAATTCCACAATTCTGCATCCACTTGAACTTTAAGGCAACATAGTCTTCTCTTCGACCGTGCCTTCAGCTCCCCTCTCAACTCTCTACCCTCTCCTCGCTCCCTCCCTTCCCTCCCCTCACCCTGACCATTTCCCCCCTGCTCAGGTCTCGACCCACTGTCCAGCGCCTTGGGACGTCCTCCCGACATGAAAGGCGCTCTATAAATGAAATCTTGTTGTTGTTGTTGTAATAGGTTACGTCTACTTGAATTTCAGGCCTTACAGCTTCATGTGGGAAATAAAAATTAATGTGTCCCATTCTTCATCAAAAAGTGCATGCAAGCAACTGCAATTTGCCTGCCTTACACAACTGGAAATATTTGAGGGGCCAATTTCCAATTGTCAACCATGCGCAATCGGGATGGCAGCTGCAATATAACCGTGGGGTGAAATTAAGGCCTCTGGGCCTGAGCTGGCTCCAATATGATGTGGCAATCAAGTTGACCCTCTGTGGTGGTCTCTGTAGTCCGATTCCTGAGCCAGTCGGTTCAGCAGCACTCTGAGATACTGTTGATGACAGACCAGCTAGTCGGGCTCTTTATCAGACTTGGACAGAAAACCAGTCATTAGAGTCCAATATTCTTCCCACTTGGCTCCTGTTAACCCAGCAAGTCAAAGTCCTTATGGGTAGGGTGGTCCTACTGGCTAGGCAGAGTGCATCCCTCCAGGGAAATAGTGTGTACTCCAAACCAGACAGAAACAATACAGGTATGGAACATTCAGCTTGGTTTGGATACTCTTAACCATGGTGCTGGGTTACCACATGGATTAGACACCCGATGGAAGGAAAAGGAAGCTGCAAAATATCTTTACTCAGGGACTTCTAGAATTTCAATAAATTGCAAAGAATTATTTGGTGAAAACTTTTGCTAAAGGATATAATACATTGCAGCAGGGGAAATAGATCTGACCATCTTCCATGAGCCCTCCTTTACCTTTAGCCTCCCCTTTGCTGAATCGCTGCTTTTCATATCTGAGGATCTCCTACATCAGAATGATGTTTCAGCATTTCAGAGAATTTTCCCTGAAGCGTGTGCAAGTCTGTACCCTGCTGCTGTAACTTGCTTTGAAATGTCTGATAGGAATCGTTGAAACACACTACATGCTGTGTAACTCTGATCAAAGGTCACATCCAAAAGTTATCTTTGTCTTTCGGATCCTGATTAAGTGTTATGCATTATCTTTGCTTTTACTTTTACTTTACATTTACTTTACAGTACATTCTGCTGACTTGAAAGGCCCGATATCAAATGCAAGGGGTGTTATTATCATTATTTATTCATGGTTAGTTTTGCAAAATATTTCTCACAAATTCTCACAATTCTCACACATACAGAAAAATAACATTTTGCAGCATTATTGATGTACTTTGATATCTCTCAAAAACTGTACAGAAGTGAAGGCTGTTCTGGCTAGATTCCACAAAGAGGCCCCATAATCCTCAATACAATAATAATCATAATCCTTGCATTTAATATAAGCACCTTCTCATGTCGAAACATCTCAAAGCGCTTCAGAGCTTTCTATCAATGTCGTGAATGTGTATTTGTAGGCAAAAGCTAATCTGGGCATGACAATGACCCACAAACAGCTATGAAAAGTAATACCAGGAGAATCTCCCTTCCCTTTGCAATAGTGTCATAGAATCCAAAATCTCCAAATAACAATCTGCGCCTTGATTTTAACATTTCATCCGAAGATCGACATCTTTGATAATGCAGTTCTCCCAGCACTTTTATCCCTTTGTACTATGGAGTGTCAGCCTAGACCATGATCGTAAATGTGGCATGATGTGTGACTTGATAATCGTCTGATTCAAAGGCAAGAGTGCTACCATCTGACAACATAGAACCATAAAAATGCACCATAGATGGTCATTCAGTCAATTATTTTGCAATTGTGCCTGGCGAGCAGCCTGGGGGATTGAAGATTATTTCTTGCAGTAATACTAAAACCAATTAAAGCTCAGTTTAATGAATCACATATTATCTGTTCCTTTTTTGTAACAAAAACAAACAAAATGTGTATAATTTTCATTAAAAGCTGAAAACTTGACTGGTAAAAATGCACATTGAATTCTGAAACGTCTTTGTGCATGGAAGAAACTCCTGTCATGTTACAGTCTGACATCCTGTGGTCTAATATGTGTATTTCTTAAGTTAGAGTTCTTGTCAGTTAGAACTCCTGTCAACTTTCACTCCGGAAGGATTATGAAATAGCACGATATTAAACTTTTCAGTGTCTGATGTAGCAACCATGGCTTCAAGTGGTAATTGTGGGGGAAATGCCCTGGAACCATCAATCAAACCATTGATGCCTTATTTGCCAACACCCAGAAAGTAGAAAAAAATCTTTTCACATCTGCACTGTTCCCATTTATTGACCTTAGGCAGTCTAGAGGGCATCAAGGATTCAAGAAAAAGTGGATTTGAAAGTGAGGTATCAGGTGTTGATACAGCTGGAGATAGCTTACTGAAACAGGGAAGCACAAGATTTTTTAACACTTGATATTTACAAACCTTTAACAGAACGGAAAGATTGATGAATTTCATAAACCCGTGACTTATTAAGAATGTCAGTGAATTTGGTGAACACCTTCATCAACAGTGCCCTTGTTTCTGTCAACACTTAGTACGTACAACTATTGCAGTTTGCAGTGGAATATTAGCACAGTTTGCAAATTAATATCCATGAAATATTTGCTTTGGTAATAGCTGGGTGTTATAGTGCTTCTCAAACAGATGTGGACCATCATGTCTTTGGCTCACTATGGTTAACAATTTACTTGATGCTTGGGAATCTAATGTTATTACATTCTGTGCAAGGACGGTTCTGGGAAACTCCTAGTTCATGCATGACGTGGACTTCAAAAACCTACAATGAAGTTTGGCACTGGAACCAACATAACTGGATCCGTCAAACTCTCTCATCTGGGGTGAACAGCAGAGCTGCTGGTTTGAACTTAGGTTGTCCTTTCTGCAGATGTTAGAAGGTCATTGGCAGTGCTGATTCCATTTTGAAACCATGAGAAACGAGCTGCTTACAACCACTATCCTAACAGCACGACTCACATTTATGTCATGCCCTTCACACGGGATAGTGTCTCAGAGCACTGACGTAACAATAATAATATTTGAAGCCATTTAATGATTTGCCCAGCAATAACTTGATGCTGCTGCTTCACTGAAGCTCAGTGAGTTCTTGAATTGAGACAATTCAACAATATAATATGGTGTTTTATCAAATGATTATTATTTAATTGCAAAATCTGTTCTTGTGTAAATTATTGACGGTGATAGTTTACACGTCAAATGGGTATAAATCCGACATGTATCACCACTACACAACATGTTCTACGTTTTCTTGAGTTTCACAGTAATTTTTCAGCATTCTTCATGAATTTCATGTGTTCCGGAACAGCGATTCAACCTGGATCATTTCAGAGACGTGGGTTCACTTGTTCCGAACATCATTTTCTTTCAGTGCAATATTCAGGCTGGGCCTGTGGCTATTGCCATGTTCTCTGATAATCAATCAAAGTATCCATTTTAAGCGTTTTNGCTCCTGATTTTTGACTGTTGTGCTGTAAATGACACTGAATAAAAATACCTTCTGTAATACTTCTGCTGCTGCTCTTTAAAATCTGCAAAATCACATGAAGAATACCTGGCAATGATTACACCCCAATAATCTAATCAGGGATCAAATATCATAAGTTGTGGCAGCAAAGCTTGGAGCAGTTTAGAGCTCTTATCTGAAGCTTGAGATCACATTACCTCCATTATAATCACTCCCAGGTAACTACTAGCATTTGTAAGGTGCACCACTTTTATTTTATCTGGCTTTTACTCTCTTTTCATCAATTTTGGACTGAGGCTTATCCTGTCTGTGTGATAAGCGTCCTGAAAGAAAACTACCAATCATGGAACCGTTACTGCAATTCCGCTAAACAGTATTATAATAATAATGATCCTTACATTTGATATAAAACCTATGTCAAAACAACTCAAAGCGCTTCAGAGAGAATTGCTGGAACATGTCATTACTGTAGGCAAACAAGGCAGCCAATTTGCACACAGAAATGTCCCACAAACAACCATGATATTATTAACTAATTTACCTGGGAATTATTGGCCAGGACACCGAAAGAAACTCCCTTCTGTTTTTGTTTTCGAAGAGTGTCATGAGATCTTTAAGAACAACAACAATTTACATCTACATAGCAACTTTCACTTTGGGAGAATGTCTCAAAGTTCCTCACTTATAAAATATTTTTCTGAAAATCACAATGCCTAACCTTAGTGTCATCTTAATATCTTCAGAAGCTCTATTGGAGAATTTTAATAATAATAATTCTAATAATCTTTGCATTTGATATAGGTCTTATCACATCTTTGAGACGTCTCAAAGCGCTTCACAGAATATACTGTCAAAGTTAATTAACTGCATATTTTAAGGGTTAATTTTCCACAATTCTGCCTAACCTTAAATTCTAAGGCACAATTTGGTCTCACAGGCTCAGACTAGGTAGGATTTCGGAAGCAGCGCGTCAGGTCAGAGAGGAGACACAAACGAAGATGAAGGAAAGCCTTTGTCTTCCTGCTCCTCAAAACAAATAGATTTCACAACCAGTTGGTGAGATATTCCGAGCACTTTATGTACCATATGCTCAGTGATAAGGTCACCAGAAAGTGGGTTTAAATTACAAATTGAAAACATGCGCAGCAAGTATTATTATTTCATCTGATCATTTGCACAGACGGTTCACATCAGAAAAGGTTCATCAGGTGTTTCATTCAATTGAGGACTCTGAAAAGAACACAAGTGATGTCTTCTAACGTTTCAGGTCCATTGCCCACAAATATACAGTCAATTCACTGAGACTTCTAGAAGATGTGAAAAGCGCTATATCAAATGCAAGGATTATTATTATTATCTTCTTTGGGGGAAAGTAAGCAGGATCTCCTTGGACCTGAACTGGCTCCAAGGTGACGTGCTTACGATGGAATGTCAGAATCAAATCAACCCTCTGTGGCGGTTTCGGTTGTCCAGTTCCTGAGCCAGGCGTGTCCACAGTACACCATGGCACTACTGATGACAGTCCAGCCAGCCTGGTTCAATGGTAGGATTGTGGAGGGGCAGACCGGTGGGCAGGGAATCCTCTTAACCCTGTAAGCCAAAGCCCTAATGGCTAGGGTGCTCCTGCACAAGCAACAAAAAGCTTGCCAGACAGTGCTTTCATTGGCAAGATAAGTGGCTTTAGCTAATTAAACTCCAGCAGCACCCTATCACACACACTCTGGGGTCTGCAAACCATGCCTTTTCTTCAACTGTGTCTCTGGAATTATAATTATACTGTATTGATATAGTTATGGATAAAACCATGAACTTCCCAGCTTCCTACCGGCTAAAACTGACCTTCATGGTGTAGTTTACCATTCTCTTCTTAAAGGACTGCAATCTTCTGTTTTTTTTTAACCCAAATCTCACCCTATTGAGTACAGAAAAAAAAATAGTGATTTGATACAGAGATACTCATGAGGGATGTTGTGTGGGTTCCTCAATGTGGCCTTTCTGCAGAGGAATTTTTAAAATGATATGTAAACCAATTGTAGTTTTGATGTGCTTCACTCAGTATCTAAGATCAGACTCATTCAGCAGAAAGAGTATGTTACTCAAGTGACAACAAAATATGTTGTTGGAATAGAGCAGCAAACCAAAGCAAGTGGCCAAAACCAGAAATCATTCACCCTGTTTGGTACTATCAATGTGGCAAATAAGACCAACCAGAATGATTTGTGTCAGCCTGGTGTAATAGTCTACCTCTTAGCCTGTGAGACCATTTCCTCTTAATATTTAAGAAGGCACAGAATTGAGGAAGATTCTTTAAATCAAGGATTAATTTGGTTTTCTGCAATTCTTAAAGAGAAACCGGTTTCCATATTGGGACTGGATTCAAGAATGTTCCATAATTCTGTGCCATGTTAACTTTGAAGACAAAGTGGTGATAGAGGCTAAAGCGGGGTGTCATTTCTGGCATTGTGCATTTAAAGAATCTACACTGTAATTTCCAAACATAAAATACAAATAATCTGATGTAGCTATTGTGTGAATTAAAGTTGTTGGTAGCGCAGAAATACCTTCTGCTGAAAATTATTCATTGCCATTTTCTGTTTCTGGAGACACAGTGTTTACATGATAAACCCACTTATTTATGGTTCAGCGTCCCGTGTTTGTTTCAAATACTTGTGTCTCCCCTGACCCTATTTTCTATATCCTGTTTCAAAAACAGTGAGATAAGATAAGCATCAACAATCAATTAGAACAGCAGAAACATCCTTGGCGTGGAAAGGAATGTCTCAAACAAAAAAAATTCTGCTTTAAATTTCATTTAGGACCACCTTGATGGATGTTCAACAGTCATAATATCAATCCACTCGCAGGCAGCTGCTGTTTATAGAATATGTGTAGAATAAGATGAACCATCGAAATACAAATCTATAACACCTGATTAGGAGGCCACCCGGCACTTCTTTGTGTCAGTGTTCAAAAAATAACGATAATTCTTGCACGTTATTACATCGTCAAAATGTGTCAAAACGCTTTGCAATATGTACTGTAAAGTGTAGTGAATGGGTATTTTGAAGGCGAATATGGCAGCCACTTTACTCACAGTTTTCCAAAAATATGAAGTGAATGACCAATTTTTCTATCTCGGAGACTGTCAAGGACACCAAGAGAACAGGCTATGCAATCTTTAACATACAGAACCTCGGTTTACCATCGAATCGAAATGACAGCACCTTCGGCAAGATAAATAATAATCCTTGCATTTGATATAGCACCTTATCATGTCACTGAGATATCTCAACATGCTTCACACAATATATTTTAAAATGTGATTTTGTGGATGTAGTGTAGCAACCAGTTACCGACAACAATATCCCACAAACAGTCATGGAGTAAGTGAACACATTTTTTTTGAGGGATTATTACCCCCAGAAACAGATCTGCCAATCAACTAAAAAATGGGTTCCTACTTACTGCTAGGTAAACAGAGATGTGTGGCGAAAGTTTTCGTCCCGCCCAGGAATCAAACCCAGTGTCCTCTAGCTTGTGAGGCAAACGCACTAACCACTACAATACAGGACTGTACAATATTGCTCTCCACAAGCAGTGCATTGGAGTGTCAGCCTTGTCTAGACCCACAGCATTCTGACTCAGAGGCGAGGGTGCTGCCGATTGAGCCAGCAGAACTGAAGCTTTGAACAAAATGCACTGTTACCCTGTATTCTGGAGATGGTTGCTGTGCTGTTCAAAAAGGCACCAATGTTCATTCATTTCTACAGGGGTGCAGTAAAACGAGAGATAGCAATACTATCATGTCTTATTGTCTTCTGCAGATAATTGCAAGTGGTTAATATTACAGAGTCAGCGATGAGGGGGCAAGCAACCAATCTGATAATGGACATTAGTTATGAGCACTTTCATTCATGTGTCAGCCTGGATATTGGTAATAATTGTACCCCTGAGTTGTGGGTTCAAACCCCACATCAATTGACACTACAGTGACACTATGGGGGAGCTCTGCATTGTCAGAAGTGCCATCCTCCTGATCAGACATTAAACCAAGTTTAATGCTTGCTGTTCAGGTGGATGTTAAAGATCCCATGCACTATTTGCACTAAAGAGAAAGGAGTTTCTTCTGTGCAAACTGTTTTCAAGGGTGATTCTGGCTATGGTCTGAATCCATTGTTCATCGCTTCAATACATGACATAGAAATGTTTGCAGAACATGGATTCAAACAACCACGTAGACAATGTAATCAATTATAGAGTGAGGATTTGGTGCTGTCAAACAGCAAATTCACCCTTACATATAAAAAATAATTTACAGTTGATATGGCGCCTTTCACATCAGGAGAATGTCTCAATGTGCTTCTCAGGACACAGTGTAAAGTGTATTGCCTGTGCAGTTTGTAGATGAATACGGCAGCCAAATTGCACACATAAATGTCACAGGAAAAGCCACAAAATGAATGACCAATTTTATCTATGGTATTTTTTTTACTCAGCTGAATGTCTGACCCAAGTGGAAACCAATTACTATGCTTAAAAGTATCCAAACCAATTCCATGCATGCCACCAACCAATGAACATTTTCAAGTCTCCAATGGAACATGTACTCTCTGTGGAAGGTTGCATCCTGATTACCTAGTGCTGGAGGAGATTAGGTTTGCAAGATCCAAGACATGGGGACTTCAGAGAGTGCTTTGGGGACTGCTAGAGTTTCACCAACTGATCTTTATCGTCCACCTGAACAGGTTTACCATCTCATCTGAAACGATGACACCTCTAAGAATTCATCACATCCCCAGAGTCAGTCTACACAATAAGGGGAGGTTAGCTTAGGAGGTGCTTCCTGATAAGAGCCATCCAGAGTGTGCAGATTTCTTGTGGAATTCATTGCGTAAAGCCACATGCTTCAGCAAGGCATTCTTGACATCCATTAAAAAACACCCTGCGTCATGGCAATGGATGAGGAAGCAGGTCATCAGCCTGCCAGCAAAGAATGCCACATTGCTAGAAGCATTTTATGAAAAAACACTTTTACCTCAGTTAAGGAAATCTCCCAAGCCAATGCATAATCCATAGCTTCTGCCAATTACGCAGGATTAATTCCATAGCAATAAGATGAGATCCTCTTCCCCTGAATTTACTTCACCAGTCTTACACTACATATATTGGTATGAGATGGAGGCAGTTCACATATATCTATAATAGTACTACTAATTCTTGTATTTAATATAGCGCATCATCACATTGGTGAGACATCTCAAAGCACTTAACAGGATATATTGTAAAGCAATGTGATTCTATGCATCTTGTGGGCAAAATTTTAACAGAAAAACACAACACGAAAATAAATGTTACCATTGACATTTAGTACCAGATTCGGAATCATCAATAGTATAATAGCTGAAAGCAAATTGCTTTTCACCGAATTACTTAAAAGGGGAGCAGATAACCTTCAATGGAGTCATTGTAAGTTGTGCCTTTAGTCAAAAAAATTGGCCATTCATTTCTTGGCTGTTTGTGAGTAATGTAGCTGCAACGATTGTCTACAAATACACAGTCACTGCATATAAAAATAAACTTTGTGAAGTGCTTTGAGATGATTTGACATGATAAGGCACTATATCAAACGCAAGGAACATTACTATAAACATTTAGCCGGAGTGAATGTTTTTGCTCTGCTGCAATGTCCAATGATTAGCACTACCAATGTCAAATAATGGAAAATGGAGTCCTGTCGTTGTGTAGTGGTTAGCAACTTGCCTCGAAGACCTGGGTTTGATTCCCAGGTTGGGTAAAAACCTTAGGCAAGTTTCCTTACTTCACGCACCTCTGTTTACCTAGCAGTAAGTGGGAACCCGGTTGTTAGTCGTGCGGTGTCCCTCAAGGCTCTGTCCTCGGTCCCCTCCTCTTCACCCTCTATATGCTCCCCCTTGGTGACATCATCCGCAGACATGGGGTTAACTTCCACATGTATGCGGATGACACCCAACTCTACCTTTCCTCCTCTATCCTCAACTCCACGACCACCTATGTCCTGACAGCTGCCTGTCCAACATCGAGTCCTGGACGAGAGACAACTTTCTTCAGCTCAACGTGCGCAAAACTGAGGCCCTCCTGATTGGCTCGTGTCAGCGCCTCCGCACCTCAGGGGCTGACAACATCAGCATCCAAGGCTGCACTCTCCAACTCTCAAAGCCGGTCAGGAACCTTGGGGTTCTGTTCGACCCTGAGCTGTCCTTTCTCCCTCATATCCGTCCACAACTGGCACCGCCTTCCATCACCTCCGGAACATCGCCAGACTACGGCACTACCTCACCCCTCACGCTGCTGAAACTCTGGTCCACGCCTTTATCACCTCAAGGCTGGACTATGGGAACTCTCTCCTCGCCGGCCTTCCCGGCACCTCCCTCCACAAGCTGCAGTTCATTCAGAACTCTGCAGCTTGTGTACTGTCCCGCACCAGGCTTCGGGAACACATCACTCCCACCCTCGCTCGCCTCCACTGGCTCCCCATCCCCCAGAGGATCGAATTCAAGATCCTTACCCTCACCTACAAGGCCACTCACGGCCTTGCTCCCCCCTACCTCTCTGACCTACTATCCCCCTACCTACCTGCCCATACCCTCCGTTCCTCTGGCTCCGGTCTGCTCCACATCCCCCGCCCCAACCGCCCTACCATCGGTGGCCGGGCCTTCAGCCTCTCAGCCCCTAGGCTCTGGAACTCTATCCCCCAGTGCCTTCGCCGCCTCCTCCCTTTCCTCCTTCAAGGCCGGTCTCAAGACCTTTCTCTTTGACTGTGCCTTCAGCTCCCCTCTCGACTCTCTACCCCCTCCTCGCTCCCTCCCTTCCCTCCCCTCACCCTGACCATTTCCCCCCTGCTCGGGTCCTGACCCAACTGTACAGCGCCTTGGGACGTCCTCCCGACGTGAAAGGCGCTCAATAAATGGAATCTTGTTGTTGTTGTTAGTCGAATGGTGGCTACTATTCAGTCATGCAATCCATGACTGTTTGTGGGACACTGCTGTGTTCAATTGGCTGCCACGTTTCGCCCACAAAATATAGTCAATGCACTCTACTGTATATTCTGTGAAGCATTTTGAGACGTCTCAATGACATGATAAGGCGTTATATCAAATGCAAGGATTATTATTATTACTATAATTACAATGCCAGTAAATTCACGATTATAACAACCCTCCATTTGAAAATTGTCAAGGACTCCTTTTCCTTGGGTGAACTTCAATCCAGTTGAGTGTAGTTGAAGTCAGCTTTATTGCTTTGTGTGCTTCTGACCCATCCCATTTGTTCTCTGTTGTAACCTTGTGTTGAATTTTTATTTATACAATAATGAAAAAAGATTTTGAAGTCAATTTATATTGAACCAGGTTAAAACAAAAAGACACAATATTTACAGGTGCGGATGACTAGAGGGTAATGGGAGCAGGAGCTGAGGTCTTCAAACCAGATGGAAGTGATTTATTTGTGGTTCCTACCAGTTAAACATCAGAGTGGCTGTATTCAGTAAACAGATTATATATCTCTGAGATGATGATCTGTATTTAAGATGTGTATGTGCGCGTGTTGTGATAAGAGAGACTATTTTATAACTACAGGCATCTGCGACAAAATTACATGGCTTGTTAGGCCAGAATGGTGTTTGTCCAAAAACATTGATGAAAAAAAGCTCAGTTAAGTACATGAACTCACTGAAACAATGCCCACTTTCCACAAACAAAAGAACCATCAGAAGGTTATATTCAAATGAACATGTCGAACGTAGAATTTAATCCACATTTAAAGCAATATAGCAACTTGTGGTAAAGATCAAACCAAACCATGGTTTATTCATTAGGTAGTCAATTCTTTATTCATTGCCCTACACAATCTGTTAGGAGATACTTAGATATTTTTCTACTATAAGAAACAGTGCTGAAAATGGTATTCTCAAAAGCAAATGCCAAGGAAGAAACCTTCACTGAATCATGGAATAACAGCTAGGTTCAATGGGCTGAGTTACCACCTCCCTTGATGTAAGGTCTGTGATTCAGGTTGGTGAGGCCAAATATTGAGCAAGTAGAATGTAGACAGAAAAGTTTGAACATCTGCAATTGGTCATTTATAAAGATACTCATGATTGTAAAGTCCTAGAGCTTCCAAACGATGGATAACCTCATTATTGGAGAAGCAAAAACCATGGGAAGTTGGTGCGTTTTGCTCCAGTTAGAGGTTTGAAATGTGTAGAATGAGCTTTCTGCATAATAAGCTCCCACTGACCAAGATTATTAGAAATCCCAATTTTAATGAAAGGAAGGAACATGTTAAAATGATTAACATGATTTCCAAGGTTGTTCCCAGTATGATAAATTGGAGTCCTGCCAAGAATATCAATGTAAATTCAATTGTCTGAGACATGGTATATCATGGAATGTTACATCAGAAACAGACCATTCAGCCCATCAATTCTGTGCTGCTGTTTTTCTCCACATGAGTCACCAAGTCTAATCTCACTCCCTGCTTGATCACCAAGCCTTGCTCCATTTGATGTCTTAACTGAATCCCTTTCAAAATAATCTATGGACTCTGCCTCAACAATGTTTTGTGGCAGAGATTTCCACACCACACTTTCTGAAAATAAAATAAATCTAACTTTCCCTTTGAAACTTCTAAATGTGTTCCCTCTAAAAACTGACTCATTTAGACGATACAAGACTAAAAGTTTACTTTGCAAGGACACATCTAGTAAAATGCCCTGCTCACACATTTGTCAGAGCTATGCATTACTCAGGGATAATCTTGAGGCAATTACAAATTTATTCCAATAGATTTTTCAGGCTACCTTGTCGAATTACAGCAGGAAACTTTTGGATCATCAGTTGAATAGAGATGTTCAAGAAGAGGATAGAAAAATGCTTGGGGGATAGAGATATTTAAGGGGTATGGTGAAAGGAAAGAGCATTGGAATTAAAAGATCTGTCAAGAATGGTGGAACAATTTTGATGCACTAAATTTGGGCACTAAATGTGATTTTCCTCAGGTTTACAGAAATACAGTACTTTAGGATGCATCAAGGCAGTAGAACAAGAGGACATAGGTTTAGAATTGCAAATGGCAATTTCAGGACAGGTACCAGGAAAATTTTATTTACCCAGAAAGTAATTCATGATTGGAACAGGTGCCAGGAACAGTGGTTGAGGCCAAGACACTGGACTCATTAAAAAAGCAGCTTGATATTGTGATGCGGGGGTGGGGGGATGGTTGTGTGGGTGTTCTGGAAGGATGAGATTGGATGGGCCAAATGGCCTTCTTCATCCAAACCAATCTTTCGATCTTATGAACCCGTTACACTCTGTGAACAATACAATGCACAGCTGAATGCACTGAGCGTGTGATGCTGGAATGTGTGACAGTATACAGGCTCAGTCCACAGACAGGCTGTGCCTCACATTGTGGTGGAATGCCCACGCATCCCGGAAACTGGAAATACAATCAGAGAATTTGTTTTTAATTGAAATCCAGAAGAATTTTTTTAACCAATCGATTTTCAGTAAAAAAAATGGATATTCAGGGTGAAATTTAGCCAAAAAAATAATGCTCCTTAGGTGTAGTTCACAACTATATGTGTGCCATTTGGTTTTCTATTGCTATTGACCCTTTAATTTTCACACATTAAGTCCATGTTCATAACCAACATGCAGCCGGTGCGTCCAGTTTAAGTGTTTTCCTTAATTATGGAGAATGCTCTTTCTTTAATGCCTATAATAAAGTACAATACATGTGTTAGAGCACATGAAATGATAATGATTGCACCACTGCTGAAATATGAATAAAGACTTTTATTGGACCTAAAGTGCTTCCATTATTTATTAAAGAAGTGAAATTATTGAGGTGGGAGGGGTGTGCCATTGAACAGAAGTGATTCACCTCAAATTAAACTTAATAAACATCCTAAAGTGCATGTAATTAAAAGCCTCAATTCATATTATTAGCTGCTCATTGAAATGATTTTGACTCCATTATGTGTATACTTTTTTATGTACTTTCTATGAATCAGTAAAAAGAGCACTTGGGAGAGATGGGTGTAATATTCCTCCATAGTGTCTGCATCTCGGATTGCAGCTCAGCCACTCTGAGCTGGAGCTGCCTCAGTTGCAGACATCTTCTGCAGATGTGGTATACAATTGTAATTTTGTATTGTATTATGACATTTTGACAATGATAACATTCTGTAATAATGCAAGTTCTTTTTCTTCTTTTAATTTGTTTATCTTTAGGGTTTTTGTTAGGTTTATGTGTTGGGTTTTGTTGTAATGGATCTGTAATACGAATAAGACTTTAGAGTCATTGAGCTAACTTCACAAAGAGGAGTCCAATCTGTACAGGCATCAAAGTCCTTGCTGCAGTGTTCACCACGGATTTGATGCAAGAGATCAATAATCAGAAAATTATTTTGAAGAAAGATAATAATAATAATCCTTGCATTTTTTATATAGCACCTTTCACATCAGGAAGACATCTTAAAGTGCTTCACCAGATCCACTGTAAAGTGCAGTTAGTGACTTTGCATTTGCAGGCAAAGATACAATAAGTAACACTTCCTGAGATTTACATGTGGAATAAGCCCTGAATGTTCCTTCAAGCCTGCGGACTTCACTATAACAATTCAACATTTAGTCTTGACTTTGGCAGTACTTGCTATACTTGTTCTTGCTGGAGTAAATATCCTGTTCAGCATTATATGTAGCATACTGCCTTTGGCTCTGCGTGTCTAGAATAGAAAGTCCTGTCTGGGGACGACATTGCCTTTTGGCATTGCACTCAAAGAAAATCTTATCCAACTGAGCTGTGGTGCTTCTAGAAATGGAATATTACTGTAGTACCATTAATCCATCAGATCACTGGCAGGGTGATGGATGCCAGGATCAGTGAGGGACTCACAGTGAGGATAATAGAGAAGTCTAGGCCTGTAGACTCTTTCCACAGATGTGGTCTCATCCACATTCTCTGTCTCTGGCTTCAGTGCTCCCTTTCGTCTCCCTCCTCCTTTGATAGCATAACTGGACCCCAGGAGAGGAGTCCAAACATTATTTGAAAATGAAAAAGTTGCTTGAAGTGGAGGAATATTAAAGGATGCAGAGGACCAGCACGAGAGTGGGATTTTAATAATTATAATCCTCACATTTGATATTGTATCTTTCACATCAGGAAGACATCTCAAAGTGTTGACTCATGAAATTTGTAAAGTGTAATGACAATTCATAGTGAACACAGCAGCCAAATTTGTGAGCAGCAAAGTCACATAAACAGCCATGGAGTGATTGACCAATTTTTGTTTGGGGATTGTTGGCCTGGACCACAGGAGAAACTCCCTTCTCTTTTTGAATCGTGCCTTGGGATGTTTAACATCCACCTGAACAGGCAGATGGGACCTCAGTTCAATGTCTCAGCCTGAAGGACATGTTGGACAAGATGGTTCACTTAGAGGAAAACATCAGTGCAGACTTCAATGTCCAGTCCACACAGTTCAGAGATATTAAACCTATTCATATCAAAAGAAACATCCCCACTTTAAGGGAAACTCTGAAGTATCTAAACATACATATTTCCTGGTTTAGTTGGCCTCAAGCATCAATCAATCAAATGCTTCAACTCATGTTTCCAAGAAGGCTTTTGAGAAACCACTCCACCACTTTCTGGTTTTAATAGATGCATGTTTAACAGCAATTTTTGTCCTGCTGCTAACAAAGGATTAATTGTTTTCCAAGGAGGAGGGGCGGTGGGGGGGCATCTGGTTCCCTCCAGATGTTGTCTATGTTCAAAAATAAATTGAAATATCATAAAATATCAGCTGGATCAAACTTCCCAGTAAATGATTTGCTTTTAAGAAAGACAGTTGATGAGCGCTTTGCATTTGTTTCCTCAGAGGAGTGGAGACTGAATTCACATTCTCAGACTTTGTGTTGTAACAGGCTGGAACAGAAGCTTTGCACATCTGGGACCTGGGTCTAAGGCTATCTGACACGTAGGATAGACAGCCTGTAAACCTCCTCCTTGTCATGGCTGTTAAAGCTTGGGAGTGAATTGAATTGAACAAATCACAGCCCAGTTCCCCATGGAGACTTCATGATAGTGTCCCGTTGTTACAGAACATCAAAAGGTTTCGGCCCAAGATAAACGTATACTCAGAATAATGTGCCCTTTATGCTCCTTCAACTGATGTGATGTTTCTTTCCATAATAATGCAATCAGGAGTGTGAAGTGTAATTAATACCACTGGCTCTAAATCATGCTCACCGGGAGCTGCAGAGAGTTCCATATAGGTATGACTGAGCACATGCTCAGGCTTCTATGGCTGTGCCTTCCATATTCACAGCATTCGCTCAATGCAGCGAAATGGTTAACCAGTTCTCTTTGAAGCAGCACCACTCCAATTTACCGTTTGTCTACAAAACACACAGTCACCACACTTTACAGTAAATCCCGTGAAGCTCTTTGAATCACCTGAAGACATAAAAGATACTATACCAAATGCAAATGCAATGATTATTATTTTTTATTTATTTTAAGATGACTGTATATACTAAATCTCTAAGAATGATGCTATAGTGGTAAGGGGGGGTGGGGGTGTGTGGAAGCGGGGGGAAATGAGTATTGAAGTGCAGCACTTTGGGCTGCACATTGCTTTTTAATGGCGAAACCAAAGGCGATAAAACCATGTCCCTTGGAGGAAGTGTTACCTCTTTAAAAACTGCAAATATCATTTGTTTCTAAAAGGCTCAAAGAGTTTGAAATATTTCAGACACTTTTGCTAACAACTTGCCAAATTACCTAGATTGTAGGTAATCAATGAACTTTTAAAAAAACAGGCAAGATTTGAAACGTGCTACACGTTTGTTGTACGAGTTGACCTAGGTTGAAAGATTCTCAGTCACTACTGAGGTTTTGTTTAATAAATACTGTGTGCTTATGGCTCAGCTTCCTTCTTTATTATTGTGAAGCCTTATAATGCAGTCATTTCTGGAGTTGTGTGTGCCTGCAGGTGCTACAGCTGTGTAGTAAGCAGCCTAACAGCAGCCAAAATGAAGATAGGAAATAGACAGGATTAGATAACATTTTAGTGTCCTGACAATATAAAGTTACAATACAGTTTTTTTTCAAAATAACTTGAGCCTGCTTTTAGACAGCTGTGTTACAGCTACTAACAGAATATAATACAAAATAGAAAAAGAAATGGAGAAAAAGTAATCATCGGTAAAGTTACAGTAACAAACGCTAACTGAAAATTGCAGTCATACATACCTAATCCAAGCAAATCACTTCACACTCTGACACCTCCCTACCTCTCTGATCTGCTCACACCCCACTCCACTACCCTCCACTTTGGCTTAGCTGGCTCAGGTCTTCTGCATACCCAAGAGACCTGAGTTCAATTCCAGGCAGGGCGAAACCTTGGGCAAGTTTCCTTACTCCACACGCCTAATAATAATCCCTCCAAAAAACAAAACAATAATAAATTGGTCATTTTCAATCCACGACTGTTTGTGGGACATTACTGCGCGCAATTGGCTGCCGCGTTCGCCCACAAATATACAGTCAGTTCACTTTACAGTGTGTTCTGTGAAGCGCTTTGGGACGTCCTCCCGACGTGAAAAGCGCTATATCAAATGCAAGGATTATTATTATTATTATTATTACCCCTCGTCCCCTTTGGTCCACTATTGATAGCTGTGCTTTCAGCCAATATGCCCTGAATCACTGGAATTGCATGCCTCAATACCTCTGTCCTGCCCCACTTTGCCCATCTTCAAATCACACCTGAAGACTGTCCTCTTCAACCCTGCCTTTAGTCCGCCTTTCAACCTCTCCTCTCTTTCCAGCTTGACATCAAACCACTGTACTGTTAAGCACTCCGTGACACTACCCATGTGAAGAGTAATGCAAGTTCTTGTTGTTTTTGTTCAACTAACCAGGACAATGTGAATTTACAATGGGATTTTCTCATCAATCAAAACGAGTTTTGTGACATTCCAAATCACAGAATCCCAAGGTCAGCCCTCCACCATATTCCAGCATGGTCCACCTGCTTCACTATACTCCCATTTCCTGTTGAAAGCAGTGTTTATTGCAGCCACTGAGTCCGGGCAACAATTATCACCTCATTGTGCTTGTTGATCATTCAGCCTCTTTCTGAAGATGGCTCCTAAGTGGTTATGATTCCGCCATCAGATTTTGACCTTGATAGACTCTAACACTAAAAAAAAGACAATCTGCAGGACAGCAATTCTACCTGGGTGCACATTAATTCCATTAACTAAGCATTTCAGAGCATATAGAAGTTGGCCAATTCTTAAACATAGCCTTAATTTTTAAGCCATTTTTTAAAGCATTGCAGAAAAAACAACTTCAAAGTTAAGACTGAATTCAACAATGAGCAGAATTCTGGATGTTCCAAAATGTTACATAAATAAAGTGAATCTTCATTCGGACAGAATTTTATCCCACACACGCATTAAAATTTGGTCACAATTATTTAGCCTCCAGACTCTTTTATCCTTGTAACATACATTTCCAATGCTATGAGTTTGGTCAGACACAACCTCTGCCTTCTGACTCTGTGCTGACTGTCATTATTAGGGCTATCATCATTAGGGCCATTTTTGATACAGGGAAGTTTTTATTTTATTTCTAATGATTGAATCCATTTGTTTTTTCAATTATTCTGGTCAGGTTAATAGGTCTGTATTTTTTGAATATAGCTATGTCACCTTTCTTTATAATAATAATAAAAAGAAGAATGTCTCAAATGATTTACTGTAAAGTGTAGTAAATGTGTATTTTTAAGTAAAGGCAGCCAATTTGTGCACCATTGCCCAGGAACATTAGCCTTGTCTATAAGCTCAAAGTCCCGAGGTGGCACTTGAACCAACAGCCTTCTAACTCAGATGCAAGTGTGGAACCAACTGAGCCAGGCTGACACGATTCTGCAATATGAGAAACACATTTATTGTTTCAAGTCTGTGAGAATTACCCCAGGTCTACTGACTCCCTGAAAATGGAAGCAACATTTAATATGCTTAGACCTTAAATGTCCTCCTCCTATACGAGCAAGACCCAGGTCTCAAAGAGTCTGGCAAGTGTCTCGTATCCATAGATAGGATGTTCCACACTGTTATTGTGAAAAAGATTTTGGTGGATGGAGTGAGAAATGCCTGGAGCAGAGCAGGAGCAGGCTGATGCAAGGAATCTCAAAGGTTGCATCTGATTAGCAATAACATTCAACATCTGGAGCCTAAGACTTCCATGTTTATTTAATCCTTATAATACAGTACTGCATAAATCACCTGTATTGCAACAAATAGTGGTGATATACGGTGCCTTTCCTGTGTGTGTTGCAGGTGTTGGCTTTGCTTTTTCTCCAGATGGTCCCTGCTGATCTGTGATGGAAAATATAAAAGGCGAAATATTAGCAATGTATATAATGCCACGTGTACCCATTATCTCATCTATGCCTCGGTCTATTTATATATTATGATGGGAACAACACGGTGATGCACTCGGCTAATCCAGCAACAACTTGCACATAGTTTAACCCACACCATGCAATGCATCAATTGTGCAATTTCAGGCAGATACATTGTAGCAATTTACTGAAACTGCACAGTCTATTTATATTGAATGGAATGGGAAAAGACATACGTAGAATCATTTATGCCTTCCAGTTCACACCCTGACTTCCCTTCCAAAACCTGTGCTTCATTTACTGAACAATAACCTGTTCTGTTGATAATAATCCCTCAAGAAAAAAAATTGGATTGCTCACTCAACCCACGACTATTTGTGGGACACTGCTGCCGCGTTTTACCCACAAATATACAGTCAATTCAATTTACAGTATATTCTATGAAGCGAGTTGAGACGCTTACAAGACGTGAAAAGCGCTTTATCAAATGCAAGGATTATTATTATTATTTTCTGTAATAGGTATAGTGAATGCTTCTTGGCTTGTCAAACTTGTTGAGGGGGTTGCTTAGCTGCGCATTCGTTCATGCGTCTTTTTTTACTTATGGCATGATTGAATTTCTTGCTATGTGCCCTGAGCTGGCTGGGCACATAGCATTGATGAGACAATCTCTTCTCCTTTTTCTTCCATGTGGATTGGAAGATGATCTACCACATTGAAACTGAATTCTGCCATCAGGTTTGCTCAGTTTCAATTCCCCCCCCCTGTGCTGCATGCTGCGCTCATTTTGTTTCTTAAATTTCTCCAATGTCCACCTTGACAGTCTTCCCATTTCCAACATTCACAAAGTTCAACTAATTTAAAACACCCACACATGTATCTTCACTCCAATCGTTGCTAGGCCTAGGCTCCACTGGCTCCCTATTACAGATCAGATCAATTTCAAGATCCTCACATTCACCTACAAATCACTTCATGCCCTGGCACCTCCATATCTCTCTGTGACCTGCTCACACCCCACTCCTCCAGCCCCTTTGCTCAGCCATCTCCAGTCACCTACATGTCCCTCGAACCCTCCGCTCCAGTAGTCGTGTTTCCAGTTACTACGTCCCAACTTTCTGGAACTCCCAGCCTTCTTGCCCTCTCTTTTCCTGTATTCAGACCATAACTGAAGACTTTCTTCTTCAACCATGCTTATGATCACCTTCCCTTTTTCCCCAGCTTGGCATCAAACTACACCATTGTTAAGTGCTTTAAGGTGCTACTCTGTGTGAAGGGCGCTCTATAAAAANTGCAACTTGTTGTTGACCTAATGGTCATGAAAACTCCTCGCTCCCTCTAACTTTTTGTGACTGGTCACTTAAACTTCAGCAATCTCGTCAGGAGAACTTCCAATTTCTCCATGTTCAGAAATCCAGCTGTTTGAATGCCCAATTTCATTTCTAAAAATCTTAATAAATAACAAGAAGCAAATTCACTCAATGTTTTCAAGTCCTCACCCAAACATTTTTCACTTGGAAATCTGTCATGGAAAATCCACAGTGTTGTCCAAACTTCCGTCTTTCTATCTACAGATGTGCATTGTGCGGTATCTCAGGACATAATAAATTTGCGGGTACAAAATGGACAGGTTGGGTTACAAACTTAATAGTTTTTGTTGCAAAGCATATTTATTATTTTCCATATTTTTAGGTGTTTTTGGTACTGCGAACTATTCCTTGGCAAGTGATCTGCTCCAAAGCAGCATCAACAAATATATCAAGTATTCAAATATAATAGTAATAATAATAATTCTTGCACTTTTAATATAGCGCCTCACTACATTTTGAGATGTCTCAAAGTGCTTCACCGGATATACTGTAAAGTGGACTGACTGTGTATTTGTAGGTGAATGTGGCAGCCAGTTGTGCACAGTTTTAACTGTGGGATTGTTGGGCAGGACACCACGAAAAACTCCCTTCACTTTTCCAATAGAGCCATCTTTAAGTGGATCTTTAACATCCGCCTGAACAAGCAGACAAAACCTTGGTTTATCGTCTCATCCAAAAGCCAGCACCTCCAGCAATGCAGAACTCCCCCAGCACTGCACTGAAATGTCCGCATACACCATGAGTTCATGCTGATGTGAGGCTTGAACCCATAAAGAAAATTTTATTGCAGTGGTTTCCTATCACCTTTTGATTTCTCAACTGACCTTTGTAACCAACCTTTGTGAGGATTGTCAGATGCCTCTCATCCCTTATCAATATCGTCTTGCAATGGGAAATGCTAATTCTGTTGGCAAGCCGTTTATTTTATATATTTAACATCAGATAAATGAAATGCTTATCATATTTAGTCACTGCAAAACATGAATTACATATATCTTCAACATATATTAATGTAGTAAATTGAATGAAAGCTTGGCAGACTTTACATTCTAGAAATTAATTTATTTAAATATATTTTCTTATAAAATGATAAATAGAACAATGTACAGTATAATTGAAATACTTGTTTATATGAGGGGGGTGGGAAATAATTATAATAGTCCATGCATTTCATATAGCACCTTATCATATTGAAGAAATGTCTCAAAGTCCTTCACAGGAATTACTGTGAAGGCTAGCACTGCCTGTTTATTTGAAGGCAAACTCAGTGGCCTATTTGCGCAACACAATGTCTCACAAACAGCCATGAAGTGAATGATCAATTTTTATCGGGGGATTGTTGGCCTGGACACTAAAATAAACTTTCTTCTCTTTTTGGAAATGCGAAATGTGATGTAATATTCACAGTGATAATTATCCTATCACCTATTTCATTACCTGCTCCCCATGTTACAAATCCATCCTATTAAAAAAAAGTTACCACTCATAGTTATCAAATGGGTAGCCATTCAGTAATGGTTCTGCACCGTTTATGTGAAATAACATGTTGGAGGAAATAATAATAATTCTTGCATTTGATATTGTGCCTTATCAGGTTGTTGAGACGTCCCAAAGTGCTTCACAGGATATACTGTAAAGTGGACTGACTGTGTATTTTGTGGATGAAATAACAGAGTCAATTGCCCATCACAGAGTCCAATAAACAATCGTGGAATGAGTGACAACATTTTTTTTGAGTGATTATTACCCCTGGAAAGCAATCCACCAATCGACTAACAACCAGATTCCTACTTACTGCTATGTAAACAGAGGTCCGTGGAATAAGGAAACTTGCCTAAGGTTTAGCCCCATTCAGGAATCAAACCTGGGTCCTCTTGTTTTGCAAGGGGAGCACACTAACCACTATGCTACGGGACTCCATTATATGCACCACAAGAATATAAAAGAGGCATTGCTGGTGAGATGTGACTTGGCAGTGCTGATCTGTCAGCGTGAGCAGCTCTTTCACTTTAGCCATGGTACACCCTGTATGTAACTGAACACAAAGTAAACAGAAACACAAGCAAAACATGGACCTCCATTTCTCAGTTTGAAAGTAAAAACAGAAACTCAGTACCGCATTCTCCCTTTTCCTGTAATCCCCAGTTCTTTAAAAGCACTTTCATGTCATTCAATATATCGCAAGAAAAACACCGGCAGACAAGTCCTTTCCCAGTGTTGACTGGAGAGGCCAACACATTCTCACTTTAGTTCTTGTCCCGATAGCAATGTTTTTAGATTTCATTTCATTTCACACTCACCGTTAACGTTAACCAGAGCTAAGCAGTTAAACAAAGTCTGTCTTTAACACTCTTTTGTTTATAATCTCCCTCTCAATAATGATTTGACATGGATTAGAAAATATATACCATGCTCAGCACATTAATGCAATAACTTTGTGGCTTAGACAGTCTCTAGTTTTGGACTCCAGAATCCTGGTAGCCTTTAGACATTAGAATAGATGGGATCCCAGGAATCTCTGGTAAACCGAAATTGAATATTGTGCTGATCAGAGAGCCGGGCAGAAGCCACTCAGCATTTAGTTATGGTTCACTTCTAATATGAGAATGGGCTGAATTCTTAGACTCCACTTCCCTTGTGTCGGCATAAGGTCAGTAGAAACTTTATATCTACAATGCTTGTTTGTAAGTGTTTTTATTTTACTCTTGACACAGCATTAATGGGTTTAATCACCATGCTTAAGAGTATCCAACCCAAACTACTGAGAGTTTCATATAATAATAATAATCCTTGCATTTGATATAGCATATTATCAAGTCGTCGAGATGTCTCAAAGGGCTTTACGGAATATACTATAAAGTGAATTGACTGTATATTTTGTGGGCGAAATACAGCAGGAATTACATACAGCAGTGTCCCACAAACAATCGTGAATTGAGTGACCAAATTAATATTTTTTTAAGGGAATTTCACCCACGGAGAGGGATCCGCCAATTGATTAACAATTAGGTTCCTACTTATTGCTCGGTAAACAGAGGCATGTGTTTAAGTTCTTGTCAGCAAAATAATAATTTAGAAATGGACATTCTCAACTTTATAAAATTTTGGCCATAATTAACTTGTCAAAAGGTGCTAACCAATGAGTGATCAGTATGTATGTAGATAAATTCTACCTATGTTTAGATTCATTCTATTTACGTAGCATTTCAGAGGGTCTAGAATTTGGTAAATTTTTAAGCACAACGGTAGTTTTGAAGCCAGCTTTCTGTACGTTTTTGGAAGAAATACTGATTTGCGTAAATAACAGACATCATTTCAAGCTTTAAATAAGTTTTAAGTTATAAGACAACCCTTGTTCCCTAACCAGAATGTATTCGGTCTAATTTGGTTAATGGGGATGAGCAAGCCTAACCTCACTCACCAATAAAAAATCTAAACAGAAACATTTTTTTTAAAAAAAGGCACTATCACACATGGAGGATAGCTAATGTTATACCTATGTTTAAAAAGGGAGATAATAATAATCCTTGCATTTGATAGAACAAGCCCAGGGAGCTATAGACCTGTCAGCTTAACATCGGTGGTGGGAAAGATAATGGAATCCTTACTGAAGGAGGTAATAGAAAAACATCTAGAAACGGAAAATATAATAAAGAATAGTCAGCATGGATTTCAAAAAGGAAGGTCATGCTTGACCAACCTCATTGAATTCTTTGAAGAGATAACAGAAAGAGTAGACAAGGGTAATGCGGTAGATGTAATATATTTAGATTTCCAAAAGGCGTTTGATAAGGTACCACATAATAGACTAATGAATAAGGACAGAGCATGTGGAGTCAGAGGAAAAATAGCAGAATGGACAGCAAGCTGGCTACAAAACAGAAAACAGAGAGCAGTGGTAAAGGGTAGCTACTCAGAATGGCAGGGCGTGGGCAGTGATGTTCCACAAGGATCGGTATTGGGACCACTGTTGTTCACAATATACATTAATGATTTGGATTCGGGAATCAGCAGTGCAATTTCAAAATTTGCAGACGACATCAAATTGTAGGGAATAGTTAATACAGAGGAGGACTGCAACAAATTACAGCAAGACATTAATAAACTTACTGAATGGGCATTTAAATGACAAATGCATTTCAATGTAGAAAAGTGTGAGGTGGTACATTTTGGTAGAAGGAATACAGAAGCACATTCATCCTGGAAAATAAAAACCTAAATGGGATAGAGGAACAAAGGGATCTAGGGGTACACATACACAATTCACTAAAAGTAGCAACGCAGATTAACAAGGCCATAAAAAAAGCAAACCAGGCATTGGGGTTAGATCATAAGACCATAAGACATAGGAGCAGGAGGAGGCCATTCAGCCCCTCGAAATTCACCACCATTTAATAAGATCATGGCTGATCATCTAACCTAATTCCATTTACCTGCCCTATCCCCAAACCCCTTAATCCCTCTATCCTTTAGAAATCTATCAACCTCAGTCTTGAATATGTTCAAGGACTGAGCATCCACAGCCTTCTGGGGTAGAGAATTCCACAAATTCACTACCCTCTGAGTGAAGAAATGTTTCCTCAACTCAGTTTGAAAAGGTTGACCCTTAATCTTGAGACTATGACCCCTAGTTTTAGATTCTCCAACCAGGGGAAACAGTCCCACGGCATCTACCCTGTCAAGACCCTTAAGAATCTTATAGGTTTCCATAAGATCACCTCTAATTCTTCGATATGCCAGAGGATATATGCCTAGTTTACTCAACCTCTCCTCATAGGTCAACCCCCTCATCCTAGGAACCAACCTAGTGAATCTACGCTGCACCCCCTCTAAGGCGAGTATGTCGTTTCTTAAATAAGGAGACCAAAACTGCACACAATATTCTAGGTACGGTCTCACCAAGGCCTTATACAACTGCAGCAAGACTTCTCTACTCTTGTACTCTAACCCTTTTGCAATAAACGCCAACATGGCATTAACCTTCCTAGTTACTTGCTGTACTTGCATACTAACCTTTTGTGACTGGTGTGCAAGGACACCCAAATCCCTCTGAACACTAACACTATCTAGTCTCTCCCGCTCTAGAAAATAATCTGCTTTTCTGTTTTTACAACCTAGGTGAATAACTTCACACTATCCCACATTATATTCCATGTGCCACCTTCTTGCCCACTCACCTTGCCTATCTATATCCTTTTGCAATCTTTTTGTGTCATCCTCAGAGCTTACTCTCCCACCTATCTTCGTATCATCCACGAATTTAGATATGTTAAATTCTATTTCCTCATCTAAATCAGTAATATAGACTGTAAATAGTTGAGGCCCAAGTACTGATCCTTGTGGCACTCCACTAGTCACATCTTGCCAATCTGAGAAGGACCCGTTTATCCCTTCTCTCTGTTTTCTTCCCGTTGGCCACTCTTCGATCCATGCTAATATATTGCCTTTAATTCCATGGGCCCTAATCTTGTGTAGCAGCCTTTTATGTGGCACCTTGTTGAATGCCTTCTGAAAATCTAAATATACTACATCTACTGGATTCCCCCCTATCTAACCTACTAGTTACATCCTCAAAAAACTCTAAAAGATTTGGTAAGCATGACTTCCCTTTTGTAAAGCCATGTTGGCTCGGCCTAATCATGTTATGGTCTTCTAAGTACCTCACTACGACATCCCTAATTAAGGATTCTGGAATTTTTCTGGACCAGTTGGGATGAATGGCCTGTCTCTGTGCTGTATATTCTAATGTATTCTAATGTAAATCGCTTACTGATTCTATCAGCTAGTTTTCATTTGTTCCAATTTATGACTATTAGTTGCTAAAATTGTACCTCTGGGCATCATTCAGTCATGAAACAGAATGTGTAAATGCATTGCAAAGCATGGACAGTTAGATATTAGTATAATAAATTCACTCAGTAAATTAGCTGGCAGTAAATTAATTAGCCACAAAATAATATCTTTGTATCATTAAAATTATTTGCAAACATTTTCTTTTTCAGAAATGCAAGAAATAAATGTTTCAAAATTATTCTAATTTTACTGCGAATCAAGTCAAGCTTATCAAGTAGAGACGCATTTCTCTTACTTTGACTCCAACAACATGACTCAATCCAAATCACAATCCCTAATCTGCAACTGTGCAATATTTCTGTTTCACACAACGCACACCCTGAAGACCTTTTTAAACAGAGTTGCTATGTCTAAACAGAGTGCGTGTTTCAAGAGTAGGTCTGTGGAATTTGGATTGATTGTCTCTCAATTTCCAAAAGGAACTATATTGCAGTTGAGCTAGTTAAAAATTCTGGTTAATTTGGATTTGGGATTATGTAGTGTTTCTCTACTCTTCCTATCCCTTCCACTCCCAAAGCCAAATAGTAATAGTAAGTATTATAATTAATAATAATTTGGTCACTCAATCTCCAACTGTTTGTGGGACACTGCTATGGCAATTGCCGTTTTGCCCACAAAATATAGTCAATACACTTTACAGTATATTCTGTGAAGCGCTTTGAGACGTCTCAACAGTGTGATAAGGCCTTATATCAAATGCAAGGATTATTATTACTGATTTCAGTGTGAAAGTCTATGAGCTGAAGCCATACAAAACAAGACAAACAGGGGAGACAATCATTTTCCTGGAAAATAAAATAATAATCATCCTTGCATGTGATAAAATGCCTTTTACATTAGGAGAATATCTCTAAGCTCTTCACAGGATTTACAATAAAATAGTGACTGTCTATTTTGTAGGCAAAAATTCTAGCAGTCTGTGGGTTAAAATGGAAACATGGTAGCAGCTTTGTGCATCGTTATTAGCTTGTTTTCAAAATAATTCTAGAACAACTGTAATATGAGTAAAAATCAAGCTAACAAATGGTGTGGTTATCACGTACTTTCTAAATTGATTATTGCCTCAGGCTCAAATGCTTGCATCTGTGATATGTCTCCTTTGTAAAACATGATTGATAACATTTAGAACCTTTACAACCCAGCTCTTAAGGTGAATTTATTTCAACTGCTCCGAATAAGAGATCAGTAACAATTACAGATATGACTGAAGAAACAGGGATCTATTTGAATCCTTGCTTCAACTATTAAATAAATATGGAATGATATGTGATAACACATCACATATAGCCTTTTCATTCCCACATCATACCATATCACTGGGTGTCCAGCAAACAAATTTCCCAAATAAAACTGGTCACCCACTCCATGGCTGTTTGTGGGACACTGCTGTGTGCAAACTGGCTGCCACATTTCATCCACAAAATGTACGGTCAATCCACTTTACAGTATATACTGTGAAGTGCCTTAAGACGTCTCGACGGCGTGATGAGGCACTATATCAAATGCAAGCATTATTATTGTTAAAAAGATAAACTGTGAGTAAGAACGGTGCAGTGAATAGTGCTCCAAGTCATTCTACAGTCATTTTTAAATGCTCCAAGATGTTATCCTGTACAAAAATTACTAAATCAAGTTGTTTGTGGTGTTATTGTAGAGCTGCAGTTTATGGACCATAGAGCTTGATGGTCCAAATTCCAGTCTGTGCTGTTTACCTGATCTCAGCCAACTCTGGATTGCCTACCTAAGGTTAGGAGAGGAACACCAACCGGGTACCTGCTCCTGGTCCCTCTACAGCACCTTTACCAGTTGCATGTGTGTGTGTATGTGAGAGAGAGAGAGAGAGAGAGAGAGGTCAGGTTCAGCTGTGACATCCTCTAGGTCACAAGATGAAGAAGGCCCTTTGCCCCATCTGATCTCATTTCTCCAAAACAACCCCCTCCCATCCCCCATCACAGCATCAGGCTGCTTTTTAAATATGTCCAGTGTCCTGGCCTCTACCACCCTTCCTAATAACCTGTTAAAGCCAGTAATTACCTTCTGTGTAGAGCATAACTTCCTGGTATCTGTCCTGAAATTGTCCTTGACAACTCTAAGCCTATGTCCTCTTGTTCTACTGTCTTGGTGCATTCTAACATATGTGTTTACTTTGTCGTTTCTGGGTTTACTTTTACGGTCGAGTAGCCGAAACTCACTACCAAGTTCACACGTTATGATGGCAACTTGGGTGGGGTGCCGGAGGGCAACCACTACCTTTGCAATTGCATCCTAACAAGAGGAGTTCAGACCAGGAGCAAAGAAGCAGTTAATCAAGAAAAATCTGGAAATATAATATTGATTGAATGCAGACTTAACTAGACTCATGCGAATGTTCAGGGGCCACTTCCAGGTTGGCCACCACTTGCCTAGACTACGTTAGTGCAAAGTCCCAATGTTGTTATAAAAGGCAGGGCTCCGTCTTCAGGAATTTTGGGTGGCAGAAAGTCTAGGATCTTTAATGGTGCTTGAAATGGAGCGCCCGTCGGCTGGGAAAAGGGGGAAAGGCAGTGTCTGTTACAATAAGTTAGAACAGAAGCTATGCATTCTCACCAACCATATTGACACAATAGCTTATCTCTACCAGTGAAGCGGAATGACTTGTTACATGCCTGTATGACACTGCTTATTATCACCAGCACAAAACCAATAGTGAAAGATAACCTCGAATAAGAGAGAAAAAAACCCTCATTCTTCTTAGTCATACATCATATACTTTGGCAGGAGATATTGCAGTCATTACAATCTTTCCTTGTGAAACCAGATCTGATTTCTTGCTAAATTCCAATATTAGTCACAGGGCCGTGTTACAGTCTCTCGGGGTGGGGGTGGGGGGGAGGGGGGCGGTACAGAGGGGTGGGGGGGTGAGGGTAGTGAAGCTTTTTTCCACGACTGAAACAAACCTTCAAGGAAAAAGCGAGAGAAAAAAAAACAACTTCTAGGTTGCATTTGTTTATCATACTTTGCAGGAGGCGAGCAGAAAAAGTACCAAAGAAGTGTGAGAGGATGTGGGGAAATGATCGAGAAAGTTTGACAGAAGCAAATCTCTCAGAATTAAGAACAATGCAGGCAGTGTTACATAGACTGGGCGGCTTTCAACACATCTGACAGGGCAAACAAAATAAATAACACACTCCACCATGGGCTATTGGGAGCTGTGCTTATACCATCATGTTCAAATGCTCTTCCACAATTTGGCTTGTAATAGCTTGTTAAAGCGGAGAAATAAAACTAATAACCGTGTCCTGTAAAGATGAAAAATTAGAAAGCTTGACATTCTAAACTGCTACTTCATTTAAAAGCTTGTGGTTTTTAGTTAGCACCTGCAGCAACACAACAGCATGCTATCTCTAATCTTATCTCAGAAACCACCAGCATTGCGTTGCTCACCTTCTTGCCAAGCACTTGTATTCAAAATGCTGCACAGATAATGCTTTAATGAAAAGAAATTCCAAGAACTGATACCTCTTAAAGGTGCTCAGGATAATGCCCTGATGTAGTTATAGCACCAGAGATATAGTTTACTCTCTGGCAAACCTGATACCCATATTCTTTACGTAAAAGGAGACTTTACTTTACGCTTCAGGTGGATAATTGCATTTTTCTGGAGTTGGTGTGACTGAGAAAGAGTTGATTGGAAGGCCTCCAGTATTTTAGTGTTGTGCCGGTGAGAAGGAGCACTGCAGGATCAAAGTGCCATCTTTCAGATGGGCCGCGCAAACAAAGTCCCAGTTGCCTGTTCAATCCAATGTTCTATACAATTACTACAATTATAAATCCCGCAAGCCCATTCTGCTTCTTGATAGCTTTTTAACCCCATTTTACAGTCGTTATTGTGAAGCACTTTGAGACATTTGAACGTGATAAAAGTGCCATGTTTTTCCTTTTTTCTGTAACACAATGTAATTCTCTGTATTTAATCAACAACCAATTTTTAGGAAAAATTTATGATGTTTCCTGGTGATTACAAAGTAAAGGAAAATAGGAAATGAATCCTTTCAAACATTTGCATGTATAAGATCGAACGGGTTGGTTTAACTAATCCTTTCTGGCTCCACTCTTGACTCCCCAGACTGCCTGTCTGACATGAAAGCCTGAATGAGTCGTAGCTTTCTCCAACTCAATGTTGGCAACCACGAGGCTCTCCTGCTCGGTTCCCATCAGTGCCACTTCACCTCAGGTGCTAATTGTATCGACCACCCCGGTTGCTCACTCCATCTCACTCCATTCCTCCTCGACCTATCGGCAGGATTCGATAGGGTTGACCACGCTATCCTCCTCAACCGCTTGTCCTTCCACCTCAACCTTCAAGGCCCTGTCCTTGAGTGGTTTAGGTCGTACCTCTCCCACCGTCTTCATTTTGCTTCCACAAACGGCTTTCCTTCCAGTCCCCGCACTGTCTCGTGCGGTGTCCCTCAGGGCTCTGTCCTCGGTCCCCTCCTCTTCACCCTCTATATGCTCCCCCTCGGTGACATCATCCGCAGACATGGGGTTAACTTCCACATGTATGCGGATGACACCCAACTCTACCTTTCCTCCTCTACCCTCAACTCCACGACCACCGATGTCCTGACAGCTGCCTGTCCGACATCGAGTCCTGGACGAGAGGTAACTTTCTTCAGCTCAACGTGCGTAAAACTGAGGCCCTCCTGATTGGCTCACGTCAGCACCTCTGCACCTCAGGCGCTGACAGCATCAGCATCCAAGGCTGCACTCTCCACCTCTCTAAGCCGGTCAGGAACCTCGGTGTTCTGTTCGACCCTGAGCTGTCCTTTCTCCCTCATATCCGCGCCACAACTGGCACCGCCTTCCATCACCTCCGGAACATCGCCAGACTACGGCATTACCTCACCCCTCACGCTGCTGAAACCCTGGTTCACGCCTTTGTCACCTCAAGGCTGGACTATGGGAACTCTCTCCTCGCCGGCCTTCCCGGCACCTCCCTCCACAAGCTGCAGGTCATTCAGAACTCTGCAGCTCGTGTACTGTCCCGCACCAGGCTTCGGGACCACATCACTCCCACCCTCGCTCGCCTCCACTGGCTCCCCATCCCCCAGAGGATCGAATTCAAGATCCTCATCCTCACCTACAAGGCCATTCACGGCCTTGCTCCCTCCTACCTCTCTGACCTACTATCACCCTACTTACCTGCCCGTACCCTCCGTTCCTCTGGCTCTGGTCTGCTCCACATCCCCCACCCCAACCGCCCTACCATCGGTGGCCGGGCCTTCAACCTCTCAGCCCCGAGGCTCTGGAACTCTATCCCCCAGTGCCTTCGCCGCCTCCTCCCTTTCCTCCTTCAAGGCCGGTCTCAAGACCTTTCTCTTTGACCGTGCCTTCAGCTCCCCTCTCAACTCTCTACCCCCTCCTCGCTCCCTCCCTTCCCTCCCCTCACCCTGACTATTTCCCTCTTGCTCGGGTCCTGACCCAACTGTACAGCGCCTTGGGACGTCCTCCCGACGTGAAAGGCGCTCAATAAATGGAATCTTGTTGTTGTTGTTGTTGTTGTTATGCAGTCTGTGCAGAACCTTAGCGTTTGTTTCACCCTTAACTCTCCTTCAAACCTTTTAGCCAGGCTCCAACTAGATAGCTTTCTTCCATCTTGTCATCATCACCCACCTCTGCCACTATCTCACTCCCAACACAGCCGAAACCTTCGTCTGCACCTTCGTCAGTTCCAGACTCCACTCGCCTCCTCAGCTCCACCCTCCACAAGCTCCAGACCATCCAGAACCCTGCAGCATGTACTCTTAAGCATCAGTCTTTGCAGCCCCATCACCCTTACCTTCGGCCAGTTCCACTGGCTAACTCAGTGAATCAATTTTAAAATCCTCGTTCTTACCTTGAAATGCTTCCTTACCAACGTATCTCTGTGACCTCTGGCAATCCTCATCCCACGCAACCCCCCCCCCCCCCCCCCACCCTGACCATTCCCTCTATTCCACCATCTCCAGCCTGTTCCAGGGACCCCTCCCACTCTGCCTTACCTGGAATGATGGGCGAGCCTTCAACCACATTGCCCCCACCATCTAGAGCTCTCGCCTGAAATCCCTCCAGCTCATCCTTCCCTCTCTGATTTTAAAATCCCACCTGATGACCTACCTCTTTGACTGTGCATTCGGCCAATTTCCCTCCACCACCCCATTCCCCCCACTATCCTAGCGCCCTCCCAGCTCAGGTTCCGCCTCAGTCTTTGCAAAGTGCTTTGAAACATTCTTCCAACATGAAAGCCCTACATAAGGTGTAACTCATTGTTGACATTGTGCCATTGATGTGTGCCCACTTTGTGTAATGTACTCCAGGGAAAAGGAACAGTATCATAACATGATAACATATTAATCATATTTATTGTCTCTGATTCGTATCAATATATTAGTTTTACAACAGACACTTCACTACCTCAAAATGTCCTATCAATGCCACACCTAAAATGAGAGCTATAGACTGTAACTACAATTGACCTAATGTAAAAAGACCTAAATAGAACACCAATCAATATATTAAAATGGGTAAAAACATATTAAAAACTGCAAAGCCTCATCTTATTATACTTATTATACTCATCGGTTAAACAAGACTATTCCTATTATTTACTTGTTACATTGACAAGGATTATAGTTTTGATTTTAGCTGTGTTATACAATCTAGTTTCTTTCCTTTCCCAAATATCTTTTCTCTTATTCTATTTAGTGCCTTTGCTTTGCTATTTTGTCTGTTTACATTTTGCTTCAACAATTCTATCTTTAATCAGCCCTGTTTCTCAGTCTTTCAGCTCTTTAGTTTTGTTTCATTTTTCTGAAAATACAACAACTTGTGTTTTTCTTTTTTCCTTTTGTGCTTCTCTTTCTTCTGCTGCTGATGTGTCAGATAGGCCTGTCAGCAAGGCTGGCCAGCCTCCCACTTTCATGTCCAATCATAATGTGAATGTTTTCACATTCACTTTTTAAAAAATGCAAGTTTCTTCACTGCTCCTTTATCAGGCAGATCTATATTTTTTAAATATTGTCAAGGCATCCTGGCAGAGAATTTAAGATATCTCTGTCTTTACCACTGGTAACTCTAAGGTTTTTCCCATGGCCCATCCAAAATAATCTTTCCATTTTATTATATTGCCTAAAATTTAGAAACATCCCAAAGTACTTTACAGGGAATTGCTATCAAATGTAGTGTTGCATTTCTAGGCAAACAAACCAGATCAATTTGAACAAAGGAGGTTTCACAAACAGCCATCAGGTTAATGTATCTGGGAGATTGTTGGCCAGAAATCCAAGAGAAAGTTCTTTCTCTTTTTGAATAGTACCAGCCAATACTTTGTGAGTCATTTCAACGTTAAAGCAAATAATAATAATAATAATCCTTACATTTGATATAGTATCTTTCACCTCAAGAGGACATCTAAAAGCCCTTCACAGGATATATTAAAAAGTGCAGTGATCTTGTATTATGTGGATCAAACAAAATGGTTGATGTCTTTAGATGGGTATATGATAATAATAATCCTTGCATTTGATGTAGCGCCTTTTCACGGCTTCGAGACATCTCAAAGCGCTTCACAGAATATACTGTAAAGTGAATTGACTGTACGTTTTGCCAGTGGTGAGATTGAAGGTATGAGAGATAGGTGAGAAATACCAATAGTAGTATTGTCGTTTCAGCGTTGGCTCTGATTTCAGGGCATCAGTCCCAAAGATTCAATGCAATGATATTGGTGTGACTAGTACAGAAGTAAATAGGGTGTCATATAATTTTTACTTAGCCTTGGCAATGGACAAAACAGAAAATACAAAACCTAATACCAATAAGTTTGTTCAATATTATAACAGTAAAAGGATAATCAGTGAAGATTTTGCTTTTTAAAAAAACCAACAGCTTGCATTTATATAGTGCCCATCACCCAGGCGATCTTAGAGCACTAAAACATGACATAGTTTGGCACTGAAAACACCAAGGGACTCAAAGGGGATTATAAAAGAGAATGAATAGGAGATAGTGGACATTACTCGGCGACTACATCCTGGTTTTTTTTTAGTGAAGACACTAAAAATGAGGCTCCCAACATCCAGCAAACATTGTTTGAGCTATAGGCTTTTAACGTAAGTGAAGTTGATGTTTTGGATAATTAGACTCAAGGGGGTGAAAACCAACACATCCCCAAGGACGAATGAAGTGTACCCCAGAGTGTTTAGAGGGCAAAGCAAGAGATTTGTTCAGCATTGACAGAAATGATGAGAAAGTCAATCGCAACAAGGGAGGTTCCAAAAGATGAGTGAATGTCTCCATATTCAAGAAAGGTGACAAAACCATACCTGGTAACTATAGACCCTTTAGCCTGTCCTCAATAATTGGAAAAATGACAAGAGTCAATCAATGGAAAGAAAACAAAATATTACAGATAAGCCCAGGCTAGCCAGACTAATGGGGGAGGGGGGAGATCCTGTCCAGAGAGCCGGAATTCCCAGCTAAGTGTAATTACAATGCCGGTACCGGCATTTACCGGCTTTCTTCGTCACTGAGGTCTTTTTTTGCGCAAGAATAAGCTATCCTCCACTTGGGGGATTCAAACATTCTGAGCCAAGGTCGATATCCCTGGCCACTGTGAAGGCCAGCAAGGACAGTGAGGCGGGAAAAAAAATCCCGTGGGCTGCTCAGTGCAGCATTGGTGCGCGCTAGGAGAGTTAGGCTGGTGGAGTCTACACAAGCGCCAACTGCAGAAATATTGGTCCGCAGAATATTTAAAAACAAATTTCAGGGTCTGGGTACAAATGGGTAAGGAGTCCGGTAAGCCGGGAGTTTCCTATACCTATCAGAAAAAATTATAAATGACAGCCACCTCAGCCTTTTTTGACTGTGAGACACCATGTTTCGAAGTGTACCTAAATTTCCCAAAGTGTTTGACAAAGTAACACGTGAGTGACTCCTTCACTGGTGTGATATATGAGTTGCATTGTATGCTTTAAGTGAATCCATGGTATAACACACACGTCTGCTTATATTTAAAGCCCCTATGGATTGAAATTCCACCTGGGTCTAGATTTAATCTATTAACGTAACATTTTAGAGTGTGCAGAATTTGGCAAATGGTCAAATTCAGTTTCAACTTTGAAGTCCTTGACTGTAGTTCTTAAGATAAATGGACAGAAAATCGTTTTACAAAATTAAAGACTGGATTTAAGAATTTGACAAATTCTGGATGCTCTGAGATGTTACGTAAATAGAGTAAATCCAGACCCGAGTAGAATTTCTACCCATTAATGATCTTTCACAGTTCAACCGATTGCCAGTTTAATTATCCTCTTGCTGCTGTTTTAGATCAGTCTTAAAGGAGATCATTAAAACGGGGAGTTAGGTGGGGTTGCGAAAGAAAGGAAATATTCAATACAAAAACTTTGAATAGAAAAAAATCACCTTATATCTAAATGAATGCTATTGCCTAATATAACTTAATAACAAGAATAATCCTTGTGTTTGATATAGCACTTTTCATATCGGGAGGGCATCTCAAAGTGTTTCACAAATTACTGTAAAGTTTGGTGACCATGCATTTCGCAGGCAAACTTTGCATTTTGCAATCAAATTTAAATCTCAGGCAAACAATACAGATCTTGTTAATAATATTTAATAACAAATTGCATTTATATAGTGCCCTTCACGTGACGTAGTGTTTTGGAGCACGTAACAATGGCGGAGCTTGATGTCAAGCCAAGGAGAGAGGGGAGGTGGGCACAGTCCAAGAAGCAGGTCTTCGGGTGAGATCTGAAGATGGACAAAGAGGGGACAAGATGGAGGGATTAAAGCAGGAAATTCCATAGCCTCAGGGTGTGGTGTGTAACACGTTGGTGAACTTTATTTACAAAAGTGGGAACTTGGAAACACAAGAAACACGATGAAGGTAAAAGGGACTTGAGGGATTTGGGATGTTTGTAATCCCATATTTTTGAAGGTTTTAAATTATTGTTTTAAAATTTTGGACAATGTAGAAATGGCTCATTCGAAAGTGTGGATGAGGTAGAAAGGAAATCACAGCCACGGTCAGTCTTGTTATTGGCTGGCGTCATTACTTTATTATTCATTTAATACTTACAAAATATATAGGCACTACACTTTTACAGTAAATCCTGTGAAGCGCTTTGCGACACCCTCCTAATGTGAAAGGCACTATATCAAGTAGAAGGACTTTTTTTCAATGATAAACTTCACCAGTAATAATTTACGAATCACATCCCATATTTTGCCCCCGATTAGCTTATATTCTTGTTATTAACTCACCAGTAGAGAGGCACTAAATTACTGGTGCATAACATGAGCATGCCTCAAATTCAACTCACGTAAAAAGTATTCAGTGAAAAGCAAAATTCTGCCTACAAGTCTTACAAGTTGAAACCTGCACTTGCTGTGGATAAAGTGTTAGGTTCCAGCTTTTCCTCACGCTTTCAATGTAGAATGTTAAGACTAATTATTTAACTATGTCTAATATGTAAAGCTTGGCATCAAACATTTGGTGGTATTATTTTGCAACTTTTAATCCACAAAAGAGGGATTTACTGCATATCCCTTTGCTCCCTATTGTAACCTTGAGAGTTTCATCAATTGCACTTTTCTGCGTGTCTCTGCATGTTGCAGTAACCAAGGTGAAGAAAAGGTCTTGCACATCTGTGTTTATTGAGACAAATGCCTAAAAACCTGCTTGCTCAAGTTTAAAACTGCCAAACCATGATTCTTGACGTTAGCAAAATAACAGGTGAGGCAGGGTTGCTGCCGCAGTGAATACTGTGTTTAAGCAGCTATGAACTAATCATCACTGCACTGGGTCAGTTCAGGATTAAGATGAATTGCATCAAACTGAGGAATTAAAATATCTTTTATGAAACTTTTCTTTTGAGCCGCAGTACACTCAATCTCAGAACTGAACATTAAAGTGAGTTCTGCTTCATGTACAGTGAAAAAAAAATCTGTCACAGTCATAAAACATTTGACCGCAAAAATGTTTGTGCCAGGAAAATAATAGCTTGAGCGGGATGAAAATAAGAAAACTGTACATGTTAAGTGCTTTTTCTAAATCTCCTGTGAAACCTGTAGTGTATGGTTACACTATTGTGCAAGGACATCAGGAAACTAATACTCTGTTCACATGATACATTTTTTTCCCAAGCTGGGAACATTTAGATTTAGAAGATTATTGCTGCATAAGAGTATGCTAGCTGCAGAACTTGTGGATTATCTCTTGGCAAACTTGCAGTGACTACACTCGTCTCTGCGGACTGTCCAGCACTGTCCAATACACTGGCAGGAACACCATTGAATTCCATTACACACATTATGTAGAAAATAATAGATAGTTAGGAGGATTTTTTTGTGGAGAGAGGAGCATTTGTTTCAATTAGTGACTACCATCCTTGGGGGAAGGTAAGTGGGATCGTCTTGGAATTAAGGTGGCTCCAAGGTGAAATGCTTTGTAATGGAATGTCAGAATTGAGTCGACTCTTTGTTGGGGTCTCAGTGGCCCAATAACAACAATTTACATTTATACAGAGTCTTTCACTTTGGGAGGATGTCACAGAGCACTTCGCATAGCTAACTGGGAGCTCAAACTGGAGGCCACTGGGTGGGGGGAAAGAAAGAGAGGTGGACTTGAAGAGTCTTAAGGAGTGGAGGGAGGAAGGCGAACGGACCAACACCGGGATGAAATCCCAAAGAGTCGGGGCAACTGAACGCTCGACCATTGATAGTGGGACAAACTGGGAGACTTTCATTCCATCATTCCATTCCACATTTGTACCCAGATCCCAGAGGTGAAAGGTCAGCTTCTAAACCCTCTGCACCTATCCCATTCCCACTTGTGAGTGTACAACACTGATTATTAGAGTCATGTGAAACCCTCAATGAGATTACTCCCATATAGTCACTCCCCAGTTATTCAATAATCCTGTTGGAGTTGTTGGAGTCACAGCACAGTAACAACTAAGGGAAATTGCACACATTAACAAGACTCAGAGTACAAAGCAATAATATAATTGAGAGGCTCGGGTGATCTCAGAAAGCATTGAGAGCCAGGATTCAGCTGTGCTACCAGCTAAACTGATATTAAATTACCCCTCAAAATCACTTCGAGGCATCTATTATCATTTATTACATTCATCCGATTTTCATTTTATGCGTTTTAGTTTTAGACAGCTCTTTGTGTCTCTCGCAGCCGGATGCCAAGCACTAAGCTTAATGGACGTCCTTAATGAGTGCTAATATTCACAGAAGAGGATTAATGATTGTGAAATTATCAGGCAGGTTTGTTGAGAACTGATGCAAAGTTGATGACTGGGAAAATCCTCCACCCAGAGTAAAACATCTAAAGATGGGTTCAGAGGTGTCAGCCTTGAAGAGCAAGAGTGTTACCTTCATTGTTCATGATTCCGTCTTCTGTTACATTCCAGCTTTTTAAATACTTTCACCCTATAAATAGCAACAGAATATCAGAATTGCTATTTATTCAATGATCATTACAGCAACATGTGATGAATCAGATTCATACACAGTAAGCTGATTCACAAGGGACTTTCTCAAGATGCAATAGATAAATAGAACAGCATGCCGTTGCTGATACATTGCTAATGACCTTTCGCTTAGTGATATAATAATCCTTGCATTTATTATAGTGCATTATCATGTCATTGAGACGTCTCAAAGCACTTCACGGGATATTCTAGTCTGACTGTGTATTTTGTGGACGAACATGGCAACCAATTTGTGCACAGCAATGTCCCACAAACAGCCATGGAGTGAATGACCAATTTTATTTGGGCGATTGTTGACTAGGACATCGGGTAAAACTTCCTTCTCTTTTCGAGTAGTACCATGGGATCATCAGCGTCCACTTGAACAGGCAGTTGGGGCCTCAGTTTAATGTCTCATCCGGAGGGCAGCACCTCCAATAATGCAACACACCCCCAGCACTGCAATGGTACGTCAGCTTAGATCATTACCTCACTTGTACCAGCAGTGCTGAAATATTCATTGGCATAATTAACCACCAGCAGCCCACTAAAGCGAGAGGCCTCTGGAGCGCCAAGAACTGCAGCAGTCAGTTTACTTCATCAATAACACGGTAACGGGCACAGGGGTGTTAGGACATAGTCAATATTGGCCACAGTTAGTGAACCAACAAATCAACTTTATTAACCTAACACCAATAATTCAACAGCAAATACATGTAGAGAACACCCACAGTAAGAGACAACAGCACTTTTACCTATTTCTCCCCAAACTCAGTGTTTAAGCACCTTGGGACGCTACCCTACAACAACAACAACAACAACAACAGCTTGCACTTATATAGCTTAGAGAAGAGCAGAGAAATGTCCTAGTGTACATATCTCCCAGTGGGGAATTAATGTAGCAAAGGCATGATGGGGCTAAGCAACTTCCTACTGTGCTGAAATTTCTATGACAATTCACAATGTAACCATTTACCAAAACAAATCAAATCCTTTTCCTTCTCAGTGCCTGGCCAACCTCACATGTCAAAATTGTAAAAGATATCATCGCACACCAATGGCATAAACTGTACTTTTTAAGGTGCCACAATATCTGAGTAGTTCAACTTTATTATTTCATACCCTGCTGCCTCCTACAATAGGCTTGTCCATAGTAACATTGCTAAAGGAAGTGAAGTCTACACTCATTTTTCTTCAGTCTTCATCTGCACAGCGCTAGGCTGGTGCAGGACATTCCTCTGATACAGTAATCTATAGATTTATAAAGGAGCAATAATTATCCTTGCATTTGATAGAACGCTTTTCACTTCAGAATGACATCTTGAAGGTCTTCACAGAAATTACTATAATGTGTAGTGTCGGCGTAGACTATGTGAATCCAAAGTCTTGATGTGGGGCTTGAACCCATAACCTTCTGACTCAGAGGCGAGAGTGCTATAGTCAAGTCAAGTTGGAGAGTCAGCAACGTAGTCTAGCCAATCTTCTCTCCACTGAAGTTGAAAGAAACTCAAATGATTCAGAGATATGATTCATGCCTATTGGAACAACATAAGCAAAGAAGTGAAATATAGCACAGAAGTTGTTATTTTTACATCATCTGTAAGATAACCACTTTTGTTTTCTGAAAAGAGGTGGAACCGCTGCTCCCTTTATCACCTCTGTTCTGTGCCAAGGATTTGGATAAATGTGCTTTGTAGCCCACTTTGGAAACATTTTTTCTAGTGGATCAATTTAATCATTCACAGATGCTAGTTAGAAGTAGGTGGGCAAGTGTTCATCTGACATCATGCAGCAAGAGCTGCAACTATTCAGCATGACAAGTTTGAAACACATTGAGCTCTCCGACCTGGTGCCAAGATTTCCATACACAGGACAACTGAGGAGAGGCTTTGTATGTGCTGCTAACACCGAAAGCAGAGAACTCACCCCAACCCTCTTCATCAGTCGGGTAACACATTACTCAGGGGTCACCCTTCCACGGTCAGATACCTCAGTTAGAAAGTAACAGATGTGACACAGGTTCTACAAAAAAGACACTAATAATGAGTGGCAGAGCACCTGCAGAAGACAACTACAAAGAGACTTAAACTGACATAGCTTCCTTCAATGGAGTTTTACACATGACCTTCCAAGTCTCCCGTAACATCTTGGAAAGAGATTTTCATTAGTTCCCTTCCCTGGGGATTGGTCCATCCTTCCTAGCAATTTGGAAAATGGTACACAAATTAAATGCATATTAAAGTGTTTTCTACATTCCTTACTGATTACCTTGCTACTTTTGTACGTCTTTGCTGAGGGATGAACACTTATTTAGTCAGCAATTAATGTGACATTAGTGGTTTAGGTTAACTCAAGAAATAACCGAGAATGACTGACTGCTGCACAGTACAGATCCTATCATTCCTTTGGACTGATTTAAACTAATTTTGTGTCCTGTCAAATAGGTTTTATATAACCCCCTATGTCAACCAACTGGGGATGAGCGTATGAGAGGAACATGCAATTGTGTGCATTGCAATCAGAGTTCCAGAGCAAAACTACCAACTTCTCACCAATACCTTAGATGGTGGCAAGACCTCAGCTCCACCTCTTTAATTTGATAATTAAATTTCATATCACAGGGACGTCTCAAAGCTCTTCACAGGAGTTACTGTAATGTGTACTGACTGTGCTAATACAAGGCAGCCAATTTGTGCACAGAAATGTTCCATATTCTTGCAAAGTTTGATCAGTGTATTATTCAATGGGACGTCTCTGTTTATAGATCATGCCAGATATATTCTTCAAATCTGCTGCTCTTGCAAAGATTGACAAGGATTTTGGTTGATTTCATTAAGAATTGATGTTTCCGTTCTGCCTAACAAATTCCTGATGCCAATTCCCTTTTGTGCACTTGAATTTCAAGCATGCCATTGACAATATTAGAAATTGTGAGACTGGGGTCTAACATGTAATTTAAATTGTGAAATTTGTAATGTATCAATTTTGCATGTACCAGGACATGTCATAGTCTGACCCTGCTCAGCAGCAGCCCCCCCAAAAAAAAAAACAAAGACAATGCTCTCTTTGTGAATACAACTCAAAGCCAGGTCGTGCACTTAACTTCTTACTGTACAAAATTCTCAGAGTAAAAACTCCCAATAGGCAGCCAAATGCCATCATCTATGAGTCAGAAGTAAACTGTGTGATTCAGCAACATGGATGTTGAGAAGATGTCAGGGAAGTGCCCATCTTCATAACAACCAGGTAATTCTTAATCCACATTTTACGAAACTGTAGGTTAGATCACAGTATTTGAAGGATTTTAGTGAGAGTGTTTTTTAGCAAACAGAGATATGGTTTTGCACACAGAATTTTTTTGCAATATGCCAGCCCACTAGGTTGACACTCCAACCTGCAAGTTTTACTTTCTATTGTCCAAGCACTAAGTTGGAGAAACCTGGTTTGCTCACATGTCCTGCCTGCCAAACTGCAGAGAAGTACAAATACCGGAATTTACAGGGAACGAAAATGAGTACAAACCTGAGCTTGATCTCTGAGCTGCTCTGAATCTAATTGATTTAACCCAGCTCACAACCAATCTCATTAGGACTTAGGTTTCTTGAAAAACAATGGAATTGTCTATTGCGTAAAAAGTTGGAATCAAAGAGAAAAAATGTTGGGGCTGAGCCAAGTAAGTCTTGTCATAAATTATTGACTTGACAGTGATTTTAGTAGTTTGGAGCTAGTTTGAAGTTTACTGAGTATAGACAAAGCCGATTATATGAACCAAAAATTATTAATTCACTTAGCATTACCAATGCTTATCTATGGTTTTCTATTGTTCTCACCAATCTTCCTGGTAGTAACAGGATCACGGTAGATAAGAAGGGATGCAAAGCAAGATTATTTCAGCGCTCTCCCAATGTGGAGACCCATAGTTCGGTCGCCTCGCAAGCCTTTGCGCACACTCCACACGCCTTTAATTAGCAATAAGTAGCAATCGGGTTGTTAGTCAATTGGCGATTGCTTTCCGGGGATAATAATCCCTCCAATAATAATTTGTTCACTCAATTCACGACTATTTTTGAGACACTGCTGTGTGCAATTGGCTACTGCGTTTCACCCAGAAAATACACAGTCAATCCGCTTCACAATATTTTCCGTAAAGCTCTTTGGGACGTCTCAATAATGCACTATATCAAATGCAAGGATTATTATTATTATAGCTACAAATTATTCTACTTCCATATGGAATTCTCCGACACAAAAATGCAGTTGAAGCATCCATAAAATTATTTTAAAAGGGAATTAGACAGATACTTGAAAAAGAAGAATATCAAAGGATTTAGGGGAGCGAATTAGGTTAGGCAGCTCATGTGGGGAAAAACACCAGTGCAGATATTGAGCCAAATGGTCTGTTTCTGTGCTGTAACATTCTATTATTCTATATCATTGGCTAATAAAATGAATCCCATCAAACTGCCAAAGCTGCAGTGTTTATATATAGTTTGCATATAGTTTATAGACAACTACTCAGACCACAAGACACCCAAGTAAGTTGAGGCTCAGAAGTTGCCAAATGTTATACATTCCTGGTTTAATTGGCATCCAGCATCAATCAAATGCTCCAACTATTGATTCGAACAAGACTTTCAGAGACCACTGCCAAAACTGCAGTGTGCATTGTTGCAGGTCAACTTCAGTCATACCTCTCCCTCCACTGGCTCCCCATCACCAAACGGATCAACTTCAAGATCCTTAAACTTGTGTTCAAATTGCGTCACTCTCTGGGACCTAACTACCTCTCCCAATCCCCACCTGGTGCCTCTGCTTGACTGGTACCGGTCTCCTGCTTGTCCCTCGCACCCTACTGCTCCACCATTGAAGAGTGTGCTTTCAGCCACTATGCCCCAAAACTCAGGAGCACTCTTCCTCAATCCCTCCGTCTTGCCCCCTCTCAATCCTTTTTCAAGTCCCGCCTGAAAACCTTCCTTTTCAACTGTGCTTTCGGTCACCTTCCCCCCGGCTCATATTCAGGCCCCGCCACTGTTAAGCGCTCTGAGGCGCTACCCTGTGTGGAGGGTGCTATATAAGTGCAAGTTGTTGTTATTGTTGTTTTTGGTCAGTGCACTGTAGAAAAAAAGCATTGGGATAACAGGACTTTGTGGAGACCCTGTATAGGAACTGTGCAAGGGAGAATGGCTCTATCAGGCTGCCGATCAGAATAATCCAGTGGACCCAGGAAATGCTTGATTTATAATATCATGGGCATGCACATTTAGGGAATGTCAATACGTTCTAAGACCCCCCCCTCCCTACCCCCCCCCCCCCCCCCCATAATACCCCACAGCAGTGTGTCATGCATCTTGCTCCAACTCTGAGCAGTGGCTCTGGAACAGATGCTGGCAGTTAGCGTGGAATTCCAACTCATCCTGTAACAGAGCTGTCAACCTTTGGTGCTGTGGAATCATCTTTCATTACAACAGGCAGAGAGGACAACCAAGTCATGCCATTGGCTAGTATTGTGCTCTTTGGTCATGGGACGATCTTCTATAATGTCACCAATGTCCTAAACATTCCATCATAATATATATATATTTATATAAATAATCCTTACATGTCATACAGAGTCTTTCATGTCACGAGAGCTGACTTTCGACAGCTGAATATCAACAAGACCAAGGCCCTCCTGATTGGCTCCCATAAGCGCCTCCACACCTCAGGCACTGACAGTATCACTATCCATGGATGCACACTCACAGCCAGTCCAGAACCTTAGTGTCTTGTTTGACCCTCAACTGTCCTTTCTACCACATATTCGTACCATGACCTGCTCTGCCTTTCCTCACCTCCACAACATTGCCCGGCTCCGCAGGCTGCCGAAACCCTCATACACACATTCATTCATAACACCCAGGCTCCATTATGCAAGCTCCCTGCTTGTCGGCCTCCCCACTCCTCCCGCCATAGGTTGGAGATCATCCAGAACTCTGAAGCCCGTGTCCTCTCCCGCACCAGGCTCCGCAATTCCACTGGCTTCCCATCACACAGCGGATATAATTCAAGATCCTGGTCCTCACTTTCAAAGTCCTTCATGGCCTTGCTCCCCCTACCTCTGAGACCTCCTAACCCCCTACCAACCTGTCCGCTCCCTCCACATTGGCAGGTGGGCCTTCAGCCACTCTGCTCCCACCCTCTGGAAATCCCGCAGTCCCTCCACCTCACCCCTCCCTTCCCTCCTTCAAGACCCGTCTGAAGACCTTCTTTGACCATGCCTTCCACCATCCCCAATCCCGACCCCCAGCTCGGGTCCGAAACTCTGATTGTCCAGCGCCTTGGGATGTCCACCCAATGTGAAAGGCACTGTAGAAAAAAAGCAATTTTGTTGTTGTTGTTTCACTCCAGGAGGATATCTCAAAGTTCTTCAATGGATTTATTGTAAGATGCAGTTATTGTGTATTTTAACATTAACACAATGAATGGTGAACCGTATATTGCATCCTGTTCCTTACTGAGCACCACCCTTGCTAATTCAGGGCTTACCTTAATTCTCTGTGCTGTTCCCGGACTCCAATTTCCCAACAGGAAGCCAATATGCTGAGGTTTTCATGAAAATGGGGTAACTATTGGTGTAAATTCCACCTGGGTCTAGATTTAGCATAGGATTTCAGAGTGTCCAGAATTTGGCAAATTATTGATTTAAATTTTTACCTTGAAGCTTGCTTTCAGTGTTCTTAAAAACAATTTACAGAAAAACGGCTTCAAAATTAAAGGCTGGAATTTAGACATTAAACAGAATAAATCTAGTTCTAGACCCAGGGGGAATTTCTACCCATACATGGATTGAGACTCTCACTGGTAGGTTAATGAGTAATAGTGTACATCACTATTGTAAACTTTGTAGCATAAATGTAATAATATTTAAAAAATTATTTGGTCACTGAATCTATTACTGTTTGTGGGACACTGCTGTGTGCAACTGGCTATCATGTTTCATCCACAAAATATACAGTCAATTCACTTTACAATATATTCTGTGAAGCGCTTTGAGACATCTCTAAGGCGTGATAAGGTGCTAAATCAAACGCAAGGATTATTGTTCTTATTATTATTAGCACAGTGTGATTTTCTACTTAAAAGATTGTCATGTGAATTTCTTGTACCCAGGATTGCCTTGCAAAGTGACTATATTTAACACAATGCCTAAACAACACACACAATTAATTCACAAAGTAGTAGGCACGTTATTTCAAAAAGCTTGTTAACTCTACAAAGAGCTTGGATATTCCTTGATCAGTGAATAATTACGACTTTTGTAACAAACATATTTTAGGTACTGCTATGATGATGACATTAAAAAGTAATTGTGCAAGCGGAAAATCTCCTCGAGTGGATCAACGTTATAATGCAAAGGAAAAACACAGTTTCTTTAATAACCTTGAAGATTAATTTGTTTTCCTGTACTTCAGGAAATATAATTAAGTGTCAGCATTGACTTTGACTTGCTTATAATAGGTTTGAAGAGCACTGGAACATTCATGCAGTTTCATGCAGCAAATCCATTTCTTGCCACAAAAGGCTTTTTAGTGTGGCTTCAAACTGCCATTAACTGTTTGATTGGTGCTTTGGATTTGTTCTTTCTTACATTAAGTCATAGCTTGTTGCTGGAAGGTAAAGGGAACCTTTTTGCTCTGGTGGGTGACTCACGATTGTTTGTGTGTGATAAAGAAGCATCTCCTGCCATCTTGTGGCAGCAGGCTCAGCTTTTTCCTTTCCTGCATGGTCTCGTCCTTCCGAAACTGAGGTCTCCATTGGAATGACATTAACTTAGTAGTTGTTGAAAGTGTCATTGCTGCAATGCTACAGTGGGTGGTTCATTGTAACTGAGCCAGCTTGATGGGAAATGTCAATGGTTAAGTTATAAGTAAGCCAAATGGTTGCTATTGAAAAGACTAATCTCTCAGAATGTCTTTACCTACACAATGATAGACTCAGTGGCAGGACATATCATATGAGTGTACAGGTTTTAACAAGTACTTTTCGTCAGTAGGATTTGGCACTTAAAGCTGTATTATCCCTCTGCTGATGAAGTATGCATCGATTTCAGAACTAAGAGGGATTAAAATAAAATGGATTTAAATTAAATTACATTACAATAACAACTTTCATTTACATAGCACCATTCACGCAGGGTAGCGTCCCGGAGCGCTTGACAGTGGTCTGACCCCGACAGTTTGTCTGACCACGAGCCAGGGGGAGAGAGAGGGGTAACAGCCTGGCTCAGCTGGTAACACTTATCTGTGAATTAAAATGCTGTGGGTTTACGATCTATATCTTTGAGTTCATGGCGCCCTGATATTCTAGTGCAGTGCTGGGGAAGTTCTACATTGTTGGAGGTGCTGTCCTATGGGTGAGATGTTAACCCAAGGTCCTACCTGTCTCTTCAGTAGCTGTTAAAGATCCCAAGCACTGTTTGAAAAGAGAGGGCAGTTTCTTCCAGTGCCTGGCCAATGAACCCACAGATAAAAAAATATGTGGCTGTTTGTGGGACATTGGTGTGCACAAACTGGCTGCTGCATTTACCTACAAATACAATCAGTGCACTTGATAGTAAATGCTGTAAAGTGCTTTGAGATAGTTGTCGACATGATAAGACACTATATTAAATGCAAGAATTGTTATTATATTCTGATAATACCCCATATAAAATTTGTTATTTGTGACATGGCTGTTTGTCAGACGTCGCTGTATCTAAATTGGCTGCCTCGTTCGCCTACAAAATAGACTTGCTACACTTCACAGAAACTTTGTGAAGCTCTTTTAGATTTTCTTAGTGTTATAGCAACTACATTAAATACCAGGATTATTTTTCTTGAGGGAAATAATGTATCACTTTTCAATGAAAAATTGTCTACCCTGTTTAGGTGTCAGCTTGGCTCAGTCGGTGGCACTCTTGCCTCTGAGTCAGAAGATTGTGGGTTCAAGCCCCACGTTGGGTTGTTGAACTCACATCCTTGACTGATATTCCAGGGCAGTGCTGGGAATAGACTGCATTGTTGAAGATATCGTCCTTCAGATGAAACCTTAAACCAAGGTGCTGTCTGCTTATTCAGGTGATCTTTTTAAAAAAATGGAAGGGAGTTGCCCGCAGTATCCAAACCAAAAAATCCCCAAATAAATTTTGTCATTCATGGCTGTTGGTGAATCATTGTTGTGTGCAAATTAGTTGCTATGTTTGCTATAGAATTACAGTACAGTAAATCCCGTGAAGCACTTTGGATTCAATTTATTATTTTAACGAAGGCCAGAAAGTAGCCTAGGGAAATGAATATCATAATTAAAAACAAGTTTAGGATAATTATTGGTGGTAACAGATTTTTTTAAAAAATCGGTTATTCCATTTATGGCTCTTTGTGGGACATTGCTGTGGGGAAATTGGCTGCTGCTTTTGCCCATAAAAACACAGTAACTCCACTTCACAGTAAATCATGTGAAGCACTTTGGGACATCCTCCCAACGTGAAAGACATCATACCAAATGCAAGAATTATTTTGATTTATTAGTCACATACAACACAGTATGGAAACAGGTCATTTGGCCAACTAGTCTGTGCCCATACGAACCTCCACCCTCCTGTGCTTCTCTCATATATTCCTATATTCCCTTCTTATTTATGTAGATGCCAAGTTTACTATTAAATATATTGATGCTTTGTGCTTCAGCCACAGCTTCTGGCAGTGGGTTCCACATTCTCACCACTCTCTGTGAAAAGAAGTTCTGCCTAAACTACCACTAGCCTACATAATATTTATGCCTTCTTGTTTTGAACTCACCAACAAATGGAAACTATCTACTAGTGTCCACCTTATTGAAGCACTTCATCACGTTAAAGACCTCTATCGGATCCCCTATCAATCATCTTATCTCATTTTTGTCTGAGCGACGTAAGGGAAATGAGGACAGATGCCATACTACAAAATCAAACATAAAACAAGCTTTTGGTATTTGAACAAGACATTTAAAATAAAGGTTGGAATGTGTGAAGTGTTGAATGTAATAATTCACAGTAAGCAGTGATATGTTTGACGGATTACCATCTGTACCTAGTTTTCTGCAGCAATTTAAATCTGTGTAGTACCAATGTTTCCTGATGATTGATCAAGAAGATCGATAGGTGGCAGCTTGGCTTAGTTGGCAGCACTCTAGCCTTGGGGTAGGAAGATTGCGGTTTCAAGTCCTGTATATGGTCTTGAACTTACAGTTTAGGCTGACATTTCAGTATGTTTCTGGGGGAGCACTGCTCTGTTTGATGAGACATGAAATTAATGTCTTGCCTGTCTGTTCTTAAACTAGACGTTAAATATTATTATTATATTATTATTATTAAAGATCCTATGTTATTATTCAAATGGAGAAGGGAATTTTTCCCAGGGTCCTAGCCAACAATATTCCAGGTGACGCAACCATTTGCCCTATGGATATTTGTGGGACTTTTATGAATAGGAAATGACTAGTGTGTCTGTATACAAAAACAGTCATTACATTTGACAGTAATTACCGTGAAGTACTTTGAGACGTTTTGACATGACAAGGCACCATTAATAAAATACAATTTCTTGCTCATCCCTTCTCTTCTAGACAACCAGGGATCAGAAAAAATAAATAAAGTAGCTCAGATTGGCATTGCCACTTCATTTCCAAAGGCACATTTGGTCTACATGTAGCTAAATTTAGATATTCTTGATTCCAAAGAAGTCTGATTCAGACTGTGGTAGCTTTTCAGCTTTGGATTCAGTGTTCATTCTTAAAGTGCAGTAGGATAATTGTTTATTGAACATTTTGTTTGTTTTGTGTATTTGCGATACCATCTTGACAAAGGCCAAATAAACGTTTGCACATCTATCTCATAATAATAATCCTTGTATTTGGTATAGTGCCTTTCACATCTGGAGAATGTCCCAGAGCTTCACATGATATGTTCTACCTCATGTATGCATCAGATTTTCTCTTGAATACAGTTGTGTTATTTGCTTCAACCATAGTTTCTGGCAATGAGTTCCCTACTCTCATCACCCTCAACAAGTTCCTCCTTAACTCCCCATTCAATCATCCACTAGTATTAGTATTTATTGTACTTTAATAAAGTGGCCAAAAGTGTGGTTGACAAGACAGATGCTAAGACGGGGTTTGAAGGTGAGGGCATGAGGCAGAGAGACTCTGAGATGGAGTTCCAGAAAATGGGGGCTGAAATGTTACCCACTGATGGTGGAGCTGATTGGGTGGTACATAAATCAAGAAATATTATATTAAGAAAATTTATTTTGTTGGCCGACCCAAAACGTCAGCCACCACTGTTGTAGAGGGTTACAGGAAAGATTCCCAGTTCACCGCTCTAAGTCACTACTAGTGAATCCCATTGCAAAATACCACTTTTTTAAACCTAAAAGGCTGACTACAAGATATCACTTGTAACTTGATGGGCAGTTTGGCCAGATAATAGTTCCCACCAGTTTATGATCTGAATTATTGCTGGAATACCACTAGTTCCAAGCTGGCAATTTTTTGTCTTTAAGTGTAATGTATCTCCTACAGTATAAATGTACAATGCTCCATCTCTCCGCAATGCTGAATAGCTGTCTAGTTTAAATAATCCTTGCATTTGATATAGCCTTATCATGTCGTCGAGACATCTCAAAGCATACGATACATTGTAAAGTGGATTGATGGTGTATTTTGTTTGCGCACAGCAATATCCCACAAACAGCCATGGAGAGAGTGACCAATTTTATTTGGGGGATTTGTTGGGCAGGACACCAGAAAAAGCTTCCTTCCTCTTTTTGAATCGTGCCTTGGGATCTTTAACATTTACCTGAACAGGCAGATAGGATCTTGGTTGAACATCTCATCTGAAGGACAACACCTCTGAAAATTCAACACTACCCCAGCACTGTATTGGAGTGTCGTCTTAGACAATTGATTCCAAGTCCTAATATGGGGCTCGAACCCACACCCTTCTGACTCAGAGGCGAGAGTGCTACCACTTCACTAAGCCGATACTCTAATAGTTTATTCCTTGCTCAGAGAAAATACCATGTTTCAGGCCTCCATCAACGTTACTTGGCTTTCATGGAAGCAGTCTAGGAACTTGGGAAATATTCCCCCTTCTTCTCCTCAGCTATGGAGACATCCTGCGGTTCGAACTAGTGGTGACTAAATATTAATAATAATCCTTGGGTTTGATATATCGCCTTTCACATCAGGACGACATCTCAAAGCAATTCACAGGAATTACTGTAAAGCTTAGTGCATTTTGTAAATGAAACGCGGCAGCCAATTTGCACACAGCAATGCCCCACAAACAGGCATGAAGTGAGAGACCAGTTTTATTAAGGGTGGGAAAACATTTTGGGAAACTGTCCCATCTTTCTTTGAGTCAGAGAATATCAAATTCACAAACGACAAAGACCAAAAAAGATTCCCTTATGTTGGAAGTTTGGGTTAGCTGCGTGTTTCAGCATCTATTCTATTGATACATTTAAAGTTAAATCCTGAGGCAAATTCAAGAGCAACATAAGCCCAAGGTTGGCTGCTGTAGTTCAATTTTTGTTTCTTGCCAAAACATTTGTATGGAAGTGATACTGTAAATTATTCCTATTGGCAGGACTTTGTTCTTTGTTCAGGATGTTGTCATCTGAAGAATAATCCCATTAATCTTATTTGTAATTCACCTTTGACTATGTGAAATCCGAACTTTGCTTCAGCAGGAAAAGATGCTTTGGCAGCATAATAGGTCTGCCATCAGACGTGACCTGATCCAATTCCCTCCACCTTGCCCTCTTCTTGATTGGATCTGAAGATCTTCCTCATTGATTATGCCTCTGGTGACACCACCCCTTCTGCCTGGCTCGCGTCAAGCTCTGACACTGTTAAGCACTCTGAGACGTTAAAGGGCGTAGTATAAATGTTAGCTGTTGTTGTGGTTGACCTACCTCACTTGGTATCTTATGCTATGATAAACACAAGGCAATTGTATCCATTGTTTATTCATCTGATGGTTCGCTCTAATAGCGTCCTATGCTCTGACACCAAACACAGAAATAGAAGCTTGAACAAGACAGGCATTGGAGCAGAGATCTGAGATATGGTATTTCACGTAGCTGTGAGTCGAATTGGGTACTTAAATAGTTCTCTACCTTTTTTTGGTTTTGTGTCATTTTCAGTCCAACATTGTTAATAATAAAATAATCCTTGCATTTGATACAGTGCCTTTCTATATGGGAGGACGTCCCACTGTAAAAGTGGAGTGACTACTTATTTGTAGGCTCCTCAAACATTTACCTTTCTTCCACATAGGACTATTCAAGAAGAGAAGATAATTTCTCCCAGTTTCCTGGCCAACAATCCCCCAAATAAAATTGGTCATTCACTTCATGGCTGTTTGTAGCACATTGCTATGTGCAAAATGACTGCCATGTTTCCTACAAATACAGTTACTCCACTTTACAGTAAATCCTGTGAAGCACTTTGAGACATCCTTCTGATTGTTATGTCAAACGTAAGGACTACTATAACTAGTAATAAAAAAACTCATGCAACTTTTTCTGCTTCTTTCTTCCAGCTCACACCATACATTTTGGAAGATAAAAGAACAATTATTTTAGACATCCTGCGGATTAGTTTTGTAGTCCCGTTTTGAAGCCAAAGAAATGCCCAAAACTCAAAATTTAACCCTAGGGCTGAGATTTGTGAGTTGTGACATATTAACATGCCTTAACTTATGTTACAATGTACTATGAAAGATGCACTCTGATTAAAAAATTTGCAGTCAAATTTGGAGACAAATGTGATGGGGTTCAAATCTGCGGGATTCTTATATCAATTATAGAAGCCTTTATTCCACTTAGACTTAATCTGATTTTTGATTTAAAATTTAAGATCAAATTTAAAATAAACAACAACTTGAATTTATATGGTACCCTTCGCAGGTACCAGGGAATTGGAGGGTTTAACAGTAGTACTGTTTGACCCTGAGCTGGAAAGCGAGGGCAAGCGACCCTAGGCACAGTCAAAGAAGAAAGTCTTGAGATGTAAGACATGCAAACATGTAAAAATTCTTACATTGAACCATAATTTGTAATTCTGTATCATTGTGGTTAGTGCACTCACTTGCCTCGCAAATGAGAAGACCCGAGTTTGATTCCTGGGCAGGGTGAAACCTTAGGCAAGTTTCCTTACTCCACATACCTCTGTTTACCCAGCAATAAATAGGAACCTGATTATTAGCTGATTGGCAGATCACTTTCCGGGGATAATAACCTCTCAAAAATCATTCAATCCAATACTGTTTGTGGGAAACTGCTGTGTCCTCCCCGTCCTCCTCGACCTATCGGCAGCATTCGATACGGTCGACCACGCTATCCTACTCCACCGCTTGTCCTCCCACCTCAACCTTCAAGGCACTGTCCTTGAATGGTTTAGGTCGTACCTTTCTCACCGTCTTCACTTTGTCTCGACGAATGGCTTCTCCTCCACCCCCCGCACTGTCTCATGTGGTGTCCCTCAGGGCTCTGTCCTTGGTCCCCTCCTCTTCACCCTCTATATGCTCCCCCTCGGTGACATCATCCGCAGACATGGAGTTAACTTCCACATGTATGCGGATGACACCCAACTCTACCTTTCCTCCTCTACTCTCAACTCCACGACCACCGATGTCCTGACAGCCTACCTGTCCGACATCGAGTCCTGGACGAGAGACAACTTTCTTCAGCTCAACGTGCGTAAAACCGAGGCCCTCCTGATTGGCTCACGTCAGCGCCTCCGCACCTCAGGCGCTGACACCATCAGCATCCAAGGCTGCACTCTCCACCTCTCAAAGCCAGTCAGGAACCTCGGCGTTTTGTTCGACCCTGAGCTGTCCTTTCTCCCTCACATCCGCACCACAACTGGCACCGCCTTCCATCACCTCCGGAACATCGCCAGACTACGGCATTACCTCACCCCTCACGCTGCTGAAACCCTGGTCCACGCCTTTATCACCTCAAGGCTGGACTATGGGAACTCTCTCCTCGCCGGCCTTCCCGCCACCTCCCTCCACAAGCTGCAGGTCATTCAGAACTCTGCAGCTCGTGTACTGTCCCGCACCAGGCTTCGGGACCACATCACTCCCACCCTCGCTCGCCTCCACTGGCTCCCCATCCCCCAGAGGATTGATTTCAAGATCCTCATCCTCACCTACAAGGCCATTCACGGCCTCGCTCCCTCCTACCTCTCTGACCTACTATCCCTCTACCTACCTGCCCGTACCCTCCGTTCCTCCGGCTCCGGTCTGCTCCACATCCCCCGCCCCAACCGCCCTACCATCGGTGGTCGGGCCTTCAGCCTCTCAGCCCCCAGGCTCTGGAACTCCATCCCCCAGTGCCTTTGCCGCCTCCTCCCTTTCCTCCTTCAAGGCCGGTCTCAAAACCTTTCTCTTTGACCGAGCCTTCAGCTCCCCTCTCGACTCTCTTCCCCCTTCTCGCTCCCTCCCTTCCCTCCCCTCACCCTGACCATTTCCCCCCTCCTCGCTCCCTCCCTTCCCTCCCCTCACCCTGACCATTTCCCCCCTGCTCGGGTCATGACCCAACTGTGCAGCGCCTTGGGACGTCCTCCCGACGTGAAAGGCGCTTTATAAATGGAATCTTGTTGTTGTTGTTGTTGTTGTGTGCAATTGGCTGCCACATTTCACTCACAAAATATAAAGTCAATCCTCTTTACAATATATTCTGTGAAGCGCTTTGAGACATCTCAGGGACGTGATAAGGCGCAATATCAAATGCAATGATTATTATTATAATAATAATCCTTGCATTGGATATAGCGCTTTTCACGTTGGGAGGACGTCCCAAAGCGCTTCACAGAACACACTGTAAAGTGAATTGACTGTATATTTGTGGGCGAACGCGGCAGCCAATTGCGCACAGCAATGTCCCACAAACAGTCGTGGATTGAAAATGACCAATTTATTATTGTTTTTGGTTTTGGAGGGATTATTATTAGGCGTGTGGAGTAAGGAAACTTGCCCAAGGTTTCGCCCTGACCTGCCGGGAATTGAACTCAGGTCTCTCGCTTGCAAAGCGATGGTTTAACCACTGAGCTACAGGACTCCACGATAATTATATTATCGTAAAGCAGTTTCCTGCAGTTCTTAAAAACCCAAATTAAGACTGAAAGAAATTTCCACACTTTTAAGACAAAAGGGTCTTCCAGGCTAAGACTAAGTGGAATTTCAGGCTTTTTATTCCTTAAGTTTTAGGATTATGATGGTTTTCACCTCCAGTTAATAATAATAATCCTTGCATTTGATACAAATTCAAAAAGTGCTTTGCGAGACATACTATAAAGTGGGGCAGCTCCGTATTTTGGAGGGAAATTTTAGCGCAAAGTCAAACCATTTGGCAACGATCAGAAAGTGTATGTTAACAAAATTATTATAGGGCATGAGGGCAACGGATAATGTGTCAAATCATCGGCTTAATATGCTTAACCTCTGACTACAAGTCGACATGAGGCTAAGTTTGCTTTGTGTCTGCAAGTTTAGGAATCTAACAGCTCCTGCAGGGGGTGCTCTTGTCAGTCTCATCAATGCCTTTAATGTCATCCACAGACTCTTGTGACATTAGATTGATGCTACAGAAAAGCTAAAATATTGACTCGTCATCAATTCCCTGCCATGGATATCTCTTCCTGCATTGAAGAAATCATAATCTGACTGAGCAAACTTCAGAAGTGCTGGTCTGATTGATCTTTCCACAAAAAAATGATTTCAGAATAAGTTCAGACTCTAATATTCAGAGATGCCATTTGGACAAGTGCAGTAATCACTCGGGTTAGCTCGCCACCGATGTAATTTGTAAAGTGGTGCTCCCGATTTGATTTGTAATGGGACAAACCTTCCCTCTCCCTCTGGTGTTATCACACTGAGTGGGTCAGAGGCATTGGTTTTGCGCAGGTCATCATGGACCTTTGGAAGTTGTTATGCTGCTGTCTGTGGAACTGATAGTGAAAACTGGTACAGATTCAATTCCTGAGTGAGGCGAAACCTTAGGCAGGTTTCCTTACTCCACACCTCTCTGTTTGCTTAGCAGTAAGTAGAAATCCGGCTGTTAGTCAACCGCTCCTCCGGGTGTAATAATCATTGAATCCATGACTGTTTGTGGGACACTGCTGTGTACAATTGGCTGCCGCATTTCACCCACAAAATATACAGTCAGTTCACTTTAAAGTATACTCTTGTTAGCGCTTTGAGATGTCTCAACAACATGATGAGGTGCTATATCAAATGCAAGGATTATTATTACACTATTTTATTATTATTATAATGATGGCTGCACTGGCATGGAGTTTAAACATTGTGTCCGGGACCAGAGGCAGATGGAAGGCTTTTGACCCTCAGCCAGAAATCAGCACGGGCTTTATTTTCAACAACGTGACAATTATCACCTCAAACAATGTGTAACTCATCCCAATAAAATTTACACTGAAAGGTTTCTTGGTTGAATGCTGTTGCTTACAAACTAAAGATCAAGTCACACAATGTAGTCCGCAATTGACAAGGATGTTTCCAATGATGTGGGGAAGGATCTTCTTGTTGATCTTGTTGATAATGTGCTGATGTTTATGATGAACTGTGTTGTGGGGATCTCACTGTGGATGTTGATGTTGGTTTGGATGATGCAGTATATTGATCATGTTGATATTATTGATAAGGCTGATAATTTCAGAATTTCAGAAAATGTTACAGCATAGAAAACCGGCCATTCAGCCCAACTAGTCTGCAACAGTGTTTATACTCTGCACAAGCCCCTACCCCTTCTATTCCCCTCTCCTATAACAACAACAAGATTACATTTGTATAGCGCCTTTCACGTCGGGAGGATGTCCCAAGGCGCTGGACAGAGTACAGCATTTCAGACCAGAGGAGGGTTTTGAGACGCGACTTGAAGGAGGCTCATTCATTCATTCATTCATTCGTTTGTTTGTTTGTTTGTTTGTAATTATAATTATGTATTTATAAGGAGTTAATAATATTCTATTCCCTTCTCCCTCATGTATCAAGTTTCCTCTAAAATACATTGATGTTATTTGCTTCAACTGCAGCTTCTGGCAGCGAGTTCCACATTCTCACAACAATCTGTGGAAAAATTCCTCTAATCTCTCTGTTATATCTACTGCTGACTCCCTTCTGGATCTGAATGATTGTGACTTCATGCTGGATTTGAATAACATACACTTTAAAAGATAGTTTTTTATTAAAACAAACAGTAATTGTAACTTTGAACCTTTCTTATTGTCCATATTTTGTACTTTTGACCAGATACCCTTTGGGCCTGAAATTCCCCCTCATCTTTAGTCTGTGAGATGATTTTGTCTTAAAACGCAAGGCTCCTGCAGAAACAAATTTCATTTGAACATTTTTCAATTCAGTCTGAACTTGGAAGCTGATAAATTATAAGAGCTTCGGAAAACTGGGTTTTCAAAATAAAACCAGATTTAAGAACTTTCCACAATTTTCAACAATTTTAAGACAATATGGTTTTAACAGGCTAAGACCAGGTGAAATTTCAGGCCCGCCGCATTTCGCCCACAAAATACACAGTCAATTCACTTTATAGTATATTCTATGAAGCACTTTGAGACGTCGCGAAAATGTGATAAGGCGCTATATCAAATGCAAAGATTATTATTATTATATTACCTCCAATGCCAGTGTAAAGCAACAGCAATAACTATTTCTCGATGGTGTAGTGGATAAGCATGCACGCCATTTGACTGTACAATGTGATTGTTCTCCTCAGAGGAAATTGTGACTGAGTTGATGTTCTTTTTGGATTTCCGTTTTGCTTTTTTGCTTTTCAATCTGTTTTTTGTTCAATTTGATATGGTGTTCTGGGATCAACTCTATTTGCTCTTAAATTCAGAGTTTCCAGTTGGCTCCCCATCTGCTCCTGGTTCTGGGAACTGGTTCAACAGGGACTGGATCCTCGCCAAATAGTCACTGTTCATGTGTGAGTCTTGATCGTGAATGTTGGCCGGCCACTCTGACTGTAGAGGGTGTCACAGCCGAGTCTGACCTCTCCTCAACTGGCACATGCACACAAATAGTAGAAGATGGTGAGGTGGGACTGGGATCAGTGGACTCATCTGATTTTTAACTACCTCATCTACCTAACTCAGGAAGGTCCAGGGCAAATTTAATCTCTTCAAGAAGCTTCGATTAAGACCAGCAAACGGGGGTGGAAACTGCAGCTCTATTGTTTACATCAGCAGGGTTGCCCTTACCACCAAACTCTGCAATCTATGGATAGAAGAGCTTCCTTTCTTCCCCGGGGAGCATGGACTTAGAGATCGCAGGGGAAACTCAGAAAGCTGGGTATCTCTCAAGGAGCGCACTGTTTTTGCAAATCTGAACGATACAGGCAAAACTGGTTATCAGAGGGTCTATTCCTGACTCAGCCACAACCCAGCGATTATTAAGTAATGGTGTGACCCTTTACTGATGCTCAGCATCTGGTGTTTGGCTAGTTTTTGAGGGGGAATGTCAAACAGTTTGATAGATTTAATAAGATTGTGATTTAATTTCTGCACTCGCCAGTATATGCCACTGATGAGGAAATAAGAGATAGGCTGGAGGAATGGGAAATTAAAATACGTCCACTATTTTTCATTGTTATTATCTTGGGACAATAATCGCAGCCAGCACTAGATATTTGAGCGTCAAATTTCTTCCAGATGTAAAATCTCCATACAGCATGAAATTTAGAAATGACAATGTACTGCAAAACTTTACGTACCACACATTTACCAAGTCAAAGCATGTTCATTTTATGACCCAGATCATATTATAAGGAATTGCCTTGAATGTATCTGTGCTCAACTGGGGCCATGTAGAGTCCTGTAAAGTAAATGTTTGTCAGAACTGCTTATGCCAGGAGTCGTCAGCCTTGAAAATAAATATGTCAGAGGGCAGCTTGTGAAGAAAAGTAAGATTTTAAATGGGATTCGGACTGTCAACTCAGAATAATGCTTTCAGATACACACAGGCAACAGAACAACAAGGCACAGCTTTGTGGTAGCAAAAAACAATTTCAGAACCGATACCAAGAACAATCCTCCCCCGCCCCCAATTAAATTAGTCATTCACTTCATGGTTGTTTGTTGGACATGGCTATGTGCAAATTGGCTGTTGTGTTTGCCTATTAAATATGCAGTCACTCCATATTACACTAAATCCTGCAAAGCGTTTTGAGATGTTTCGTGGACATCATAAGACACTACATCAGATGTAAGAATTATTAATATTATAATAATAATCCTCACATTTGAAGTAGAACCTTATTACATCAGAAGACATCTCAAAGCGTTTCATAGAACTTACTGTGAAATGCAGTGAATGTATTTGTAGGCAAACACTGCAGCCAATTGCGCCCAGCAAAGTCCAACAAATAGCCATCAAATTAATTTTATTTGGGGGATTGTTGCCCAGAACACAGGGAGAAACTCCCTTCTCTTTTCAAATAGTGCCATGGGTTATTTAATGTCCTCCTGAACAGGCAGATGGGACTTTGGTTTAACATCTCATCCGAAAGATGGCACCTCTGACAATGCAACAGGCACCCAGCACTGCATTGGAGTGTCATCTTAGACTATACGAGTTAAAGTCCCAACCTAGGATTTGAACCCCAAACCTTCTGACTTAGAGTGCTACCAGTGAGCCAAGCTGACACTTTATTAAGTGTTTCTTTTACCTGGAGGGTAATTAATGATTGAACCAAGTTACCAGGAAGGATGGTTGAGACCAGCACCCTAGATTCATTTAAGAAACAGACTGATGCTGTAATAGGGCGATAGGTGCATGGCTATCCTGGAAGAATTAGATCAGATGGGCTACAGGCCCTTCTTCATCTAATCTGATTTTGTGATCTTGCAATTTAGCTCTGAATGATGCAACACTAAAGAGGAGGGGATGGAGCATGATGAAGACAAAGGAGTTAAAAAAAAGCAGCAGAATCGAGTAAAATTCCTGAAGCGGGAAATGTGAACTATTTGAGATGGGAATTGTTCTCAAGTGCTCAGTAGAATAACAAAAACTTACCTTTATATTGGAGCTATTTACATAAGATTTTTTGGGGTCAGCTGGGCATCTGACGCACGCAGAAACCCATCACCATGCTTGAGAGTATCCAAACCAAACTAAGAATTTCATGCATTCCACCAATACATGGAAATCCCAGAGATAGATTGTTGGAATGGAATGTGCACTCTCTCCCTGGAGGGACTCACCTGCTTACCTGATTCCGGAAAGCATTAGGTGCAGGTTGACAAGAGCCAAGGCTTGGGCACCTCAGAGTGTTTCTTGGGGTACTGCTGGAATCTAATCAGCTAAAACCGCAGAGCTTGTCATCGATAATACTGTCTGGCAAGCTTCCCTGCAGCTTGTCCAGCTAGGACCACCCTACATGGTAGGGCTTTGGTTTGCAGAGTTACATCAAGAAAACATCTTGAATGCTGAGGATCAAACTTTGGGGCTTAGGGTTTCAAAATTCAGTTCTAACACATTCCTGGGGAGAAATTCCACTTTATTCTATTTACTGTATTCTGGACGATCATTTTAGATCGCTCAGAATTTGGCAATGGTTAAATTCGGGTCCTTAACTTTCAAGTCGATTTTTTTTGGTTCTTAAAAGGACATACTGGAAAACAGCTTCAAAATTAAGGCATTAAGCATTTGCCAAATTCTGGACCCTCTGGAATACTCCTGGTGGAATTTCTCCCCAGCATTCCTTAATTCACCCACAAAATATACAGTCAATTAATTTTGCAGTATATTCTGTGAAGTGCTTTAAGACGTCTCAACAATGTGATAAGGCACTATATCAAATGCAAGGATTATTATTATATAATTCTTGCCAGCAATACGGAGGGAACAGTTCAGAAATTGCAGTTAAAAATTTAGTAATGTTACCTTAAAACAGCAAATTGGGGCCTAAACACCCTCCCAACTGAATGGAGACCCAACTTTGTTTTTTTTTACAGCAAGAGATGAATTTTAATCCTTCCAATATTTTTGGGGGCCAGTATCAATAATAATAATCCCTGAATTTAATGTCACATCTTATCACATCTTTGAAACGTATCAATTTTCTTCACAGAATATACAGTAAAGGAAATTGACTGTGTATTTTGTTGGTGAATCTAGCAAAGATGTGTGAATTCTTTCTGGCCTGATTAGAGACTTTTCAGATGTGTGGAATCCCCAGAAGCAAATTGTCATGTAGTAAGTGTAATACATGTTCAGCGCAGGGTTTTACATTAGAATACATTAGAATATACAGCACAGAAACAGGCCATTCAGCCCAACTGGTCTATGCCGGTGTTTATGCTTCACATGAGCCTTCTCCTGCCCTTCCTCAACTAAGCCTTCAAGCTTAAACTTCTATTCCATTCTCCCTCATGTACCTAATCTAGGTTTCCCTTAAATACATCTATGCTATTTGCCTCAACAAGTCCTTGTGGTAGCATGTTCCACATTCCCACTACTCTCTGTGTGAAGAAATTTCTTTAACTTCCCTATTTGATCTATTTGTGACTATTTTATATCGATGACCCCTGATTTTGGTCTCCCCCACAAGCGGAAACATCTTCCCTATGTCTACCCTATCAAAACCTTTCATCATTTTAAAGACCTCCATCAGGTCACCCCTTACCCTCCTCTTTTCAAGTTCATGTTCAGCCTTTCCTGATGGGTATAACCTCTCAGTTCTGGGATCATCCTTGTGAATCTCCTTTGCACCCTCTCCAGTGCCTCTACATACCTTCTACAATGTGGGGACCAGAACTACACACAGTATTCTAAGTGTGGTCTAACCGAGGTTCTATAGACTTTAGTTTACTATAACTTCCCTGCTTTTCATTTCTTTCCTCTAGAAATGAACTCCAATGCCTGGTTTGCCACCTCACATTTTTCTACATTTAAATGCATTTGCCATTTAAATGCCCATTCAGCAAGGTTATTAATGTCTTGCTGTAATTTGTTACATTCCTCCTCTGTTTTAACTACTCTACAATTTGATGTCGTCTGCAAATTTTGAAATTGTACTGCTGATTCCCGAGTCCAAATCATTAATGTATATTGTGAACGACAGTGGTCCCAATAACAATCCTTGTGGAACATCACTGCCCACCCCCTGCCGTTCTGAGTAGCTACCCTTTACCGCTGCTCTGTTTTCTGTTTTGTTTTCCTCTGACTCCACATGCTCTGACCTTATTCATTAATCTATTATGTGGTACCTTATCAAACGCCTTTTGGAAATCTAAATATATTACATCTACCGCATTACCCTTGTCTACTCTTTCTGTTATCCCTTCAAAGAATTCAATGAGGTTGGTCAAGCATGACCTTCCTTTTTGAAATCCGTGCTGACTATTCTTTATTATGTTTTCCATTTCTAGATGTTTTTCTATTACTTCCTTCAGTAAGGATTCCATTATCTTTCCTACCACCGATGTTAAGTTGACAGGTCCATAGTTCCCTGGGCTTGTTCTATCTTCCTTTTTGAATTTAGCTTTTGTAGTGAATATAGGAAAACAATTTCATCAAAATACTGTAGACACTCTTAAGCATGGGGATGGGTTTCCATATGTGTCGGACACCCAGCTCAGTTCCCTTTGAAAACCAAAAGCTGTTTCACTCTCAAATTTCCATCTGAGATGAAATCTCAGATTTCCATCTTCCAGAAGATCAGTTTCTTCTGGATCAACAGTTGCTCAGCTTTGCATTGTTTTGCATTGAATTTTGAACCACAGTAATAGTGTGTTCTGCTGGATGCATTCACTTTTATTGAGGGGAATTTATTATGTTCCATCACACATACAGTTAACCTGCGTGCTCCCTCTTACATGCAAATCTATTAATAATATTTTTCTTGTCCCATTTCCCTTGTTTTCCTCTCAAACTAAGGAAAAGCCTTAAGCAATCAATTAAAGTGCAAATGAAGGCTGTGCTACCAAACCTCCCCTTCAGTCTTGCTGTGTTAACAAAGACCAACTGACATGTAATGCACAGATGTCTGAAAACAAATGATTTTAACTGACACCACCCGTTTCTAAAAGATATTGTTGAATGGGTGATATCATGAGAGTGTCAGTCCTGCTTTGCTGGTAGCAGTCTTGACTCTGAGTTATTGTGGGTGCATGCCCCACTTTAGGATTTTCAACTCACATAATCTGAGCTGATACACGCCAGTGTAGTGCTGGGGTGCTCTGCACTGTTGGAGGTGCTGTTCTTCAGTTTAGATGTTAAATAGAGACCATATCTGCCTCTAAGCGCTTTGAGATGTCTCAAAGATGTGATAAGATGCTATTTCAAATGCAAAGATTATTATTATTATTATGTAAAAGATCCTACGGTACGATTTGAGAAGAGAGTTTCTCCCGGTGTCTACAACTTCCTGGCCAACAATCCATCTGTATAAAATTGATCATTCACTTTGTGGAATGTTGCTGTGTGTAAATTGGCTGCCATAAAAGTGACCTGCCAATTGACTAACAACCGGGTTCCTACTTACTGCTAGGTACTTAGTAAGGAACCTTGCCAATATTTTGCCTTGCCAGGAATCGAACCCAGGTCTCACCTTTGAGACATTCTCATGATGTGAAAGGTGCTTATATTAAATGTAAGGATTATTATGATTATTACCTTTTTCTCAAACACACTCCTAATATTTTTATAAAGTGAGACGTTGTTCTCCCTACTTTGGCCCGGTTGTTTGTAGCAAACCCCAAATGTTAATCTGACGAGCAATCTGCCGTTTCCTAGATCTTCAGCTCGTTTTCACTCACTTGTCTTTTGGAATGAAAAAGCATGATAAATAATATAAAAANTAACCTCCCATTATTTGCAGGTAGTATTTTCAGATATCGCAGCAGCAACATAAATATATTCCAGTGAGTGCAATGTGCTTTGGTTCTGAGATCCAGAGAGACATTCACTGGTCCGTGGAGTCTATAACTTAATAATAATAATAATAAAAGTAATCCTTGCATTTGATATAGCGCTTTTCACGTCGGGAGGACGTCCCAAAGCGCTTCACAGAACACACTGTAAAGTGAATTGACTGTATATTTGTGGGCGAACGCGGCAGCCAATTGCGCACAGCAATGTCCCACAAACAGTCATAGATTGAAAATGACCAATTTATTATCGTTTTGGGTTTTTGGAGGGATTATTATTAGACGTGTGGAGTAAGGAAACTTGCCCAAGGTTTCGCCCTGCCTGGAATTGAACTCAGGTCTCTCGCTTGCAAAGCGAGTGCTCTAACCACTGAGCTACAGGACTCCACTTATCAGTCTTTGGGCATAACAGTTTGGTCCTTTGCAAATAACCACCTTTTTGTAACAAAAACAACTGGCTTGCTATTATGTGTTTCCAATTTATATTAAAATATGATGAAGGAAAAATGGCATGCATATGTGTCTGCTGGCAAATGCCCATTTTTGCAATTATAGGTTTTACAAATAAGTGAACTCTGCTGAACTCGGATTGTTTTCTCAGCCTGGCGTCTGCTGGATGTGATGGGTAAGAGCAGGTGGAATGGCTGATTTGCATATGAATCAAAATGCTAACAATGACTGCAACTTTATACATAACAATTCAGATCTTTAAATAAGTATGATTTGAATGGCATGTTTTCAGAATAATGTGTTTGGGGAAATGTGGGCATACTTTTTATTGTGTAGTGTTTGCTTGTACTCGCCAACGTACCATTAATGCAGTTTGAAGCTCATATGGAGTTAGCAATAAAAAGATATTATAAATGAGAGATGCCAAAGTGTCAGTGTAAAGCAGAACAGTGAGCAGAATTAGATAGGGAAAACTAATGTAACAGCCATTCCTATATGTAATTCATATAGCGCAGAGATTAATTTAGCACAGCACATAGCTCCCCCATATGAAAATTCCCTAAAAATCAGTTACGCAAATATGGACTAGGGTTGTTCCAGTTTAAGCTTTCTCTCCAGAATCCAAATTACAAACTCTGAACATTATGTGCTATAAATCTTCCATAAATGTGCATTAGAGGACCCTGAAATTAAAGCTGCTGAACAGTATATGTAATAATTGTTGCAGTTTGATATAGAACCTTATTACAATGTCAAGATGTCTCAAAGCACTTCACAGGATTTACTGTAACGTGTGGTGATTGTGTATTTCTCATAGCACATGTCCTACAAACAGTGAACAACCAATTTCATCTAGCCAGGACACTGGGAGTACTCTTTTTGAGTCAAACTATTTTTGAGTAGTGCCATAGGATCTTTAATGTCCTCCTGAACAGGAAGATAGATGTCTCAGGCAAAGGGCAGCACCTTCAACAATGCAGCATTCTCCCAGTACTGCACTGGAGTGTTAGCCTAGGATCTAGACTATGAGTTCAAAATCCTGATATGGGACTTGAACCCACAGCCTTCTGATTCAAATACTCTGCCTGGCTTCTGTAACCTCCAGTTCATCTGTAAGACATTTGGTGCTTGGAATTGGTTCCTTCCCTTGAACTGCTCCTTACCAGTCTAATGCTGAAAGCAATGGCAGTTCTTCTAACTAGGAGATATGGATGACTGCTTTCAACAATGGCAATGAAAATAGGGGGTCTTGTGTCAAATTGGCAGTGCAGCAAAAGGCTGCAGGTGGAATGCTTCCAGGCAGCATTAAAGAAACTGTGAGGTACATCACAACATTCTTAGTCGAGGCAAGGAGAAACCAACCTTCTCAACTGTAATGATTTTGGATAACCTTCAAATATACCAAGAATATAAACTACCTCAAGTGACTCCCCCAACCTCCATCCATGTCTACTGTCTCATCTACTAGAGTTAGAACCACCTTGAGAGTTCAATGGCTTCACACGACAGAGAAACTTGGACTTTGCTTTATGACTCTGATGGAAAAAGAACCTAGGCCTGCAGCATTTATCATTGCATGTTACTGAATGAGACCTCAAACTTTGCTGAACTCCTGCACCTCACCTCTATTAGACTGATCATCGTGTCAGAAACCTACAATTATTTCCATTCTAAAAATGGTTTTGGTCACAAATTGTGAAATGTTTACACCTGTGTATCAGCCTGCCTCAGACAGTAGCACTCTCACCTTTGAGTTAGAAGACTGTGGTTTCAAGCCCCATATTGAGTCTTACATATGGTCTAGGCTGACACTCCAGGGCAGTGCAGGGAGTATAAGACTGGGACCATGAGAGCATGAAATTCAGAAAAAAACATCCATGCCCATGAGATGATAAACTACTGTTTCCCAGGCAACGGTTGGTGTATCTATGCTCCAGCCTTGAGAAACTGCACTTGTGTCGTTGCGAGGTGCCATGGCCATGTTGAGCTACAGAGCGCCTCACGCATTCCACGCTGTGATTAGCCATGCCACTTCCCAATTGATGGACGGCCCTAGCGGATGTGTGTTTGCCCCTACTGAGAGGCAAGCCATGAGTAGAGGGAAAAGGCTACATGGTGTAAGAAGAGTGGAGCAGAAAGACAGAAATGGCCTTAACACCTTACTATACTATCACTGGTTTGCACTTTGCAAAAATCTTTAGAAAATCTTGGTGTGTCCGGAGTTATGGACAGGTACTGCAATGGACCATGCATTGTATGTAGTATTTTGTGGTAAGTAACATTATAGTATTCTGTGCCTCCCAGTCAGCTGGTATACTAAGGGACAGGAATTGCTTCCTGCTAATGCAAACCAAACAATTTACATAACATGCCTATTATGAATATGAGACAATATGCAGCATCCTGAATTTGAGTGTTTCGTCATTTGCTGCTCGCCAATCTGTTTCTTTCTTGCTTAGAAAATAGAATGCACTACAAAGAGTGCTTTATTTATAATCCCAAACATATGCTGTATGCATGATGTGCACTGAATCAGTGCAACTTTAGTGCAATTGCCTTCGAAAGCTTTGAAGGGACAAGTAGGAAAAGAAATTTGAATAACATGTAATTTTATCTGTCACAGGTAAAGCCATGGGACTGATAGAAACAGAGGTCAAGATCAGAGGTTTCACCCACAAAATATACAGTCAATCCACTTTACAGTATATTCTGTGAAGTGCTTTGAGACATCTGAACGGCATGATAAGGTGCTATATGAAATGCAAGGATTATTATTATAATCTGCACCAAACAACTCACAAATATTAGTGGTACCCTCTCTGTTTATGGTCTCTTCTCTCATTACTCTTCAGATAAACCGAGATTATTCGCAATTCATTATTGGCCAATTGAGGAAGTATTATTGTTTTCACTCTCTTCCTCTCTTTGTCCTCCCCAGCCTGAAGACAAATCGAATGCCACGATTTTCTTCACAGAGAACAAATACAGTATCTTTGTCAGTCAAAGAATTGCTGTGCTAATGATAAACAATCACCTTCCATTTTTCTTTCTAACCCCTTATCTGGGTTTCACCCAAAAAAGTCACTTTGCAGTATATCCTGTAAAAACGCTTTGAAACATTCTTCCGACGTGAAAGACGCTATACCAAATGTAACAATTATTATTATCATCTCCTTAGGTCCAAATGTTACATGTTCTGAAATGCTGTGCTTGTATTGGATAATCAGAGTCATAATATACAGGGGGAAATAAACTGAAAACCAGTCAGAGGTAAAGAGAAGTGAGAGACAGTATTTCTGTGGCTCACTTTCTTCAGCAGTCAGAGACAGGCTACGGATATGACTATTGCATTTGATGACCCCATTGATTCAGGAGAGCAACACCGGACAGCAAATAAACCACAGCAAATCAATCACTGATTTACAGTCTAAACATGTGGTATAAATATAAAACGTGCAGAGAAAAAAAGAAAATATGGTGAAATCCAAAACTGAGCATAAAGATGATAGGGAACATGTTACTTCCTATAACTTCAGCTCATAATCTAATACCATCAGGGTCTCTGTGTGACAAGAGGATTACTGGCAGATAAAGTAGGTATTATATGTCACAAGTAATTCAGTAAAACTATGTTAAGGATGGAACTGTTTTTCCTTGCTGATAAAAAGGATAAAAAGAATCCCACTACTCATTTTAGTTTCTTCATAATAATAATCATCCTTCCGTTTCATATAGTGTCTTTTGTGTTGGGAGGACGGCTCATAGCTCTTTATTTCACTGTGAAATGTAGTGACTGTGTATTTTTGTAGGTGCTTAGAGAGGAATCCAGTAATTCATCAGTCTCAGATTTTCTTTCTGATTTGCATGTGCTTGAAAGCATCCCGAAGTATGCGAATGGTTAGCATTTCGATATAATAAATCTTTCAGCAAAAACAAAGACACCATTGTCATGAACATGCTGAATGACAGTTTAACTTTGATTAGTTCGTGAATGGACCTTGATAGACTTTTGGCAATTTCAAGAGGTAGTAGTAAAACTTGTAAAGGTTATGCAGACTGCATTACGTGAAAGACTTATTAAATAAAAGTGCAATTACAACAACAACAACTTGCACTTATATAGCGCCCTCAACGCAGGGTAGTGTCTCAGAGAGCTTAACAGTGGCGGAGCCTGACTCCGAGCCAGGGGTGGGAGGTGGCCGTAGGCACGGTCGAAGAGGGAGAGGATAGGTACAATTAACCTATTTAATCTATTATATACATTAATACATTGAAATATCGCTCAACTTACAGATTTACATTCTCATCCTACTCCTTGAAATGTGTGACCATTTATCATTCCTTTCAAATAGATTATTCGGATATCAGGTTACTGACCATATGACAGTAATACTATGTGTTTTTTCCACCTAACATAACATAAACCTAGGAATTCCTATGCTTAGCATTCTAGAAAGAAGGGCACAATGTGGGGAGAAACTGGTATTAGCAGGAAGGAAACACTATAACAGAGTCAGCAACAAAATACCATGATGAAAACTGACATACACAAACAAGGAGAAGATACCATGGTTACAGAGCAGGGAACTAGTTACTAAAATTCCATTGTTGGAGGCAGCATCAACTGTTGCAAACTCCACCTCACCAAGTCAGTTAGGAACCTGGGCATCTTGTTCAACCCTCAACTGTCCTTTCTCCCCTATGTCCATGCCATGACTGGTTCTGCCTTTCCCCATCTCCGCAACATTGCCCGACTCTGCAACTGCCTCACCCCTCAGGCTGCTGAAACCCTCATACACGCATTTGTCACCTCAAGGCTTGACTACAGAAAATCCCTCCTTGTCGGCTTCCTCAACTCTTCCCTCCACAAGCTGCAGATCATCCAGAACTCTGCAGCTCGTGTCCTCTCCCGCACAGGACTCCGTGACCCCATTACCCCCACCCTCGTCCGGCTCCACTGGCTTCCCATTCCCCTTGAGTATAGAATTCAAAATCCTCGTCCTCACTTTCAAGGCCCTCCATGGCCTTGCCCCCACCTACATCTCTGACCTGCTGACCCCCTATCAACCGCTCCGCTCCGTCCGCTCAGCAGGCTCTGGCCTGCTCCAGGTCTCCCACCCGACCTGCCCTACCATCAGCAGCCGGGCTTTCAGCCTCTCTGCTCCCACTCTTTGGAACTCCATCCCACAATCCCTTTGCCTTGCTCCCTCTCTTGCCTCCTTCAAGGCACGACTCAAGACCCTCCTTTTTGATCGTGATTTCAGCCGCCCTCCTACCCCCTCTGCCCTCCCTTATCCCAACCCTGCCCCCCACGCTCGGGTCCTGATCCCTGACTGTTCAGCTCCTTGGGACAACCTCCCAGCATGAAAGGCGCTTTACAAATGTAATTTTGTTGTTGTTGTTGTGCCTCCTTTCAGTTGAGTTATTAAACTGAGGTCCAACCTGCCTGTTCAGGTTCAATGGCACTATTCAAAAACAGAAGAGAGTTTCTTGCCTTGTCCAGGCAACAATTCCTCAAATAAAAGGAAAAAATTGCTCTTTCACGGTTGTTTGTGGGACATTTCTGTGTGCAAATTGGCTGCCGTGTTCATTTACAAATGCACAGTCGCTGCACTTGATTGTAAATCCTGTGAAGTGCTTCCTCCCGATGTGAAAGATGTTATATCAAATGTAAGGATTATTATTATATATCCGATTCAGAAAATACTGTTGGATCAGTATTTAGAAAAAAAGGTTCATCACATTATTAAACACACCGAGCAGTTGACCCTCTCTGCACTCCTATAACAGAAGCATGCCTCACCTTGTAATGTCATAAACATGTCCGTTCTTGCATTGACCGTATGCAGGAAAATACATAAAAAGTAAGCTGAATACACAAATGTAGGTGTGATAGAGGTTATAAGCAATGAACTCATGAGCGAGTTATGCAGGTTTCCTTCACAAGTGGGTACACATCACATTCAAGAACTTTAAATGCAGTATTCTGTTTTAATGTCCAAACATGACTTCCATGTTCTATAAATTAAAAATTAAAAGAACATTTCTGTGATGTAAGCAAAGTTGCGGTTACTGCTTTTTTCATTGTTTTGTGATGTGTACGAGTAACTGAAAATACTCAGGGCTTCATAATAGTGTTGGCACGTCTCCAGTTACCACTTGGAGTTAGAAGAAGAGTCTGTGGAGGAGTATGCATCCACATATGCATGTATGCCAGCAAATACATACATGTGTGTATGTGCACGTGTGTGCCCTGGCCAATAATCTCCAGATAAAAATCAGGCATTCACCTCATGGCACCTTACCATGCACAACATTGGTGCTACCCTCACATTAAAGACAGTCACCACGCATGACGATGATCACTATAAGGTTCTATGCGATGTTTTTAAGCGATAAAGCACTTCGCCTGCGAGTGGCTGTATCCACACGAGTGCTCATGTGCAGTTGCATGGTCACAAGGATGTGACCTTTACAGGATGGTGTGAAGCTCCCTGATGCCTCAATGAGTAAATGTACTAAATGATCCACAAATTCCATGAAGGTCCGATTTTAATTCCTTGTCTGAGCCAAATGAACAAATTTCAGCCATGAGCAGTTTCATGATTACTACAACAACAATTTGCATTTATAAAGCGCCCCTCACACAGGGTAGCATCCCAGAGCGCTTATATCTAAACATGAGAGCAGGCTGCTGGTCTGAACATTTGGACTGTAGCTATGGGTAAAGATTTGTTTCAACATACATTAGGACATTGCATCTGAACCTAATAGATGCATTGGCTTTGAACGTTAGAATGGATCTGACACATGACTCCACTGATGGACCACAACCTTGGATAGTCTCAGTGGAGATGGAAAAGATGAATCAGAGTAACATTTATCAGCTCCATACTGCAATTTCAAACCCAAATCATTTTATTTAGGTATACACTTTCCTTAATTTTTTTATTTTATATCATAAAAATAATCCATGCATTGCGTATTGTGCCTTTCACACTGCGATGACATCTCAAATCGCTTCACAGGAATTACTATAGTGTAGTGACTGTATTTTGTAGGCTAACATGTGGGACAATTTGCACAGAGCAATGTTCCACAAACAGCCATGACATGAATGACCCATATTATTTGAGGAATTGTTGACCACGATACTAGAGAAACTTCCTTCTCTTTTCGAATAGTACCACAGGAATTTTAACAAACACTTGAACAAGCAGATGGGAACTTGGTTTAATGTCTTAACTGAAAACCTTCAACAATGCAGCACTCCTCAGCATTGCATTGGACTGTCAGCCTTTAGTACAAAGTCCCGAAGGGGGTCTTGAACACATAATGTTCTGAGTCGAGAGTGCTACAAGCTGAGGTAGGCAATTACTTCAACACATGAATAGCAAAATGTAATCAATGATAAAAATTGCTCAAAGGTTTATCCTGACTGTTTTAGCATAATATTCTCTCTACTTTAACCTGCAAAATTGCTATACTTTTTCCACCGTGTTTAGGCTAGATTCATTCATTTTAAAAATAGTAACTGGAAAAAATTGCTGAGAAGTGCTTTCATAAAGTATAAAGTGAAAACGCAGAAGCCTTTGGTTAATAATCACTGCTTCTTTCCTGTCTACAATTGATGTGACAGTTTAAAACAAAAATCCAGTAAGTTTGTCAGGCATGACTTAATGTCCCTAAATCTGAACTGCCTCTCATTACAGTGTTCCAATTACATCAATGCCCTTGAATCACATGTCATATGATAGTTTCCAATGCAGCACTTTATCTACTCTGATTTACCTGAAGCTTCCAGAAACTCTCTGCTATTTTCATTCATTATCAGCCTGGCTAAGTTGGTAGTACTCTCACCTCTGAGTCAGAAGATTTGCGGTCCAAGCCCCAAGTTGGTACTTTGAACTTACAATCTAGGCTGACACTATAATCCAGTGCTTAGGGATGTTCTCCAAAGTCGAGTATCCTGTTTAGGTGACGTTAACAACAACAACAACAAGATTCCATTTATAGAGCGCCTTTCACGTCGGGAGGACATCCCAAGGCGCTGTACAGTTGGGTCAGGACCCGAGCAAGGGGGAAATGGTCAGGGTGAGGGAAGGGAGGGAGCGAGGAGGGGGTAGAGAGTCGAAAGATCCATAGCTTTGAGCTTTATCTTGTGCTTTTAATGTGGAAGGGAGCGGGGGGTGTAGTAAGAATACTGCATGTGATATTATCACCGTGAACACCAATATTCTTTAAATCGGTCCCTCAATATTTAATAATAATAATCCTTGCATTTGATGTAGTGCCTTATCACGTCGACGACATGATTTCTATTTACAAAGAACTAAAATTTTGCAGATATTGCAGATTTCGATTCAGCACCTTGGTGGTAATCTTACCCCGGTAATAAAGGTTTACTGTCAATGGAGTCCAGCATGTAGCAGTTTCTGACAGGATCCTTTATTAAGGAAATCTGAAATAAGTTCTTGCTGACACATTCTACTTTTGGAATGACATTGCCACGAATTTGGATGCTGTGCATGATATAAGGAATCACCACTTGAATTCTTTATAAAGAAGTCCCATTGGGAAATTAGAATATGCAATTCAATACAATTTATGTATATATATATATATAGGGCCTTTCACCTCGAGAGTACGTCTCAAAGAATTTGATACTCTTGGATGGGCACTTGGCGGGATCCAAGGGGATGGAGAGGGGAAAGATAACTAAAATTGTGGTAAACAGGTACATCTTGAGGTGGACCTTAAACTACGGGCGGAAGGAAGTGAGTCAGAGGGATGGAGATCCAGGGGACTGGGAAAGATCTGAAAGCCCACCCGCTGATGGTGGGGCAGGTAGGGCGGGGGCATGAAGCCGGCCAATGCTTCCTGAGCGAAGAAAGCGGTCAGGTCGGTAGGGTTGAAGGAGGTCACACAGGTAGGGTGGGGAGAGATCGTGGAAGGATTCAAAGGTGATATTCACAGCTATTGGCAGGATATATTTACAGCTTCATAATATGGACAAATCTGCATGGCGCATTCCTGATCTAACCTCTAGACAGTCGATTGGACTGAGTCATTGCTTTGGTCACTAAGCGATTTCCTTACAGTTAAATCTCAAAATCTGGTTAGCTCTTAGCATTGAGCGATTTGCAAATAAAACATCAAGGGTCTGTGTGTCGGATTGTAAATGTTTAATTCAAAGGTATAATGGACTTTATTTTCACAGAAATACAATCTTTTTCGTGTCGCCTTTCAACCCTTCAAACTTATTCAACATGCCAGTATCGAGGAAATGAAGCAATGCCCGGAACAAAGAGTCAGCTACCATAAATTTTATTTTACAGTGACAATAAGCGCCTATTATTTAGCCTAACCTTACTTGTCCTGAGGAAAAAGGAGGGCAGAGCTATCATTCGCATTCAGTTTAGATATTTATCACCAACTGGGTCTTTGCCTTCAAGTATTTTCTGGCATTCTGCTTTGTAACTGACCTGGATCAAGCTAATATACAGCCCTGTAACTCATTGAAAAGTGCCTGCTCCCATTAGACCACTCTGAGTGACTAAACCCTAGACGGTGCTGTGTTGAAAAACTGAAGAATCTAGGCCTGAAAGTTGGTGCGAAGGTTATTCTTACCTATCACAACAATAATATATGCCTTGCCCTTAGAGAGCAAACTTTAACAAGTACTCATAGCCTAAACGTGGCAGAGAGTGCAAATCCAGGTCACAAATGTGAGCTAAGATGACGGGTGTGATTAGTTTGACCAAGTTTGGACTCAATCCAAGTTTTGCTTAAATTCAAGTTGATCAAACAGATTTTTTTTAAATGGAGGTTTGTTTTTGACATAAGGACTTTTTCTTAATCTGAAAGATGTCAAAACAATCACTTGAAGGGTATGCTTTAATCAAGGCCATGAGTTAGAGTCTGCAAAATTAGAATTCCCAAGTGCAAAATTCATTCTTTATTATCAATTATTTCAGAAGAAACAACTTCTCCACTTTTCTTTCGTAATCCATTAAATTATTTTCCTCCTCGCAGAAATAATGTTTTGTCCAGCGGTGCTTCAGACTAATCATTTCTATTTGGAATCTGCACTTGAAGTTCCGGGGTGGGGTGCGGGGTTGTGGTCATCTTATTAAAAGAGTCAGCACAAACACGATGAGCCGAATGGCCTCCTGCTGTGCTGTATAATTCTATGATTCACTTTTATACTTGGTTTGCAGTTCTCCAGTCCACAAAGCAACAACAGCTGTACGGTTATTTAACAAACCTCACATTTTATATGGCCCCTCATCACATTGTTGAGACGTCTCAAAGTGCTTCACAAGATGTAAAATATAGTGACTACGTATTTTATAAGTGAACACAGCAGCGAAAGTTGGGCATAGCCATATCCTACAAACAGCCATGGAGTGAATGAACAATTTATGTCTGGAGGATTGTTGGCCAGGACACGGTAAGGTGAGTTGTCGGTTTAGCATCTCATCTGAAAGGCAGCATCTCTGACTATTATTATAAGTATTCAATCAAAAAAAAAAGTGAAAAAACACTGCTAATCGAACATGGACTTGCTCGATACAGACGAATGTTTGGAGGGTAGGGTAACACTTCTTGAATGCCCCGCAGGCCACTTCCGGCTCATGGGTCACAGGTTGGCAACCATTGTTCTGGAGTATGTGCTCAAAGTCCCGATGTGGGGCTTGGACCCACAGCCTTCTGTTTCAGAGGTGAGAGTGCTCCAAAGTGAGCTAGACTGACATGTGATGATGATTTACAAGCATTGTCAGTAGAGGCACTGCAGAGGGGCCTGGTACCAATTTTACCAATGAGAATAATAGAGCTGGAATGAGTGCTAATCTTCACTTCACGTGTTGTTTGCATTGTATAGAAATAATTTCATTATAGATTGCACTAATCCATAGAATAACAGAGAAAATGAAAAGAGAAAAAGAAAATGTAGTTGTCCCTAAAATAGCAGCAAGTTTGCCCCTCTCTTTCATTTTTCTCTTTCAATACTGAGTACAACAGGTCTGCTATGTGAGAATGTGTTAACCGTATGTAATTTCATATGTACAGAAGAAATTAGAAGTATCCTAAATTAAGGTCACCTGCAATTCTATCTCCACACATGCATTTGTACACTGGTACACGTGCACACTAGTAACAGACATTAATATTGGCTACAATACCACATGAAGGACCTACTGAATGGATAGATCCTAATAACATAAGATCACAAGAGAGGTTCAGGTGAAGTCCCTTTAGCCCATTTAATCAAAATGTTCCAGTATACCTGCCTGACTGTCTTCCCATCGCCGCAATCAAGCTGTTTTTTTTAATGAATCCAGTGACCTGGGATCAACAGCCCTTCCTGATAATATATTTCAGTCATGAATTTATAGCATGTCCTGTGAAGCATTTTGAGACATCTTCCTGAAGTGAAAGTATGTCAAGTGTAAGCATTATTATTATTATTACATGTGCTTCCTATTCTTATTTCCTATTCTCACATTTCCTTGTCTCAATCCCTTTGTCTCGACCCCTCTTTGTCCATCTTCAAATCACAGCTGAAGACTTTCCTCTTTCCCCTTGCCTTCGGTCACCTTCCTCCCTTTCCATCTCGGAGTCAAACCACATTGTTGTTAAGCACTCAGATATGAAAGACACTGTATAAATACCTATTCTCGTTACTTCCTTTATGCAGTACCTAGCATTTATCTGTTTTGAATTACATTTGCCAGTCATCAGCCCATGTGCAAACTCTATCAAGCTCTCTTTTTCTTTCATTGTTGGACAGTTCTCATTGTAAAACAACTCTTTCAGGCCTTTCTGTACTTTCTGTATTCCTGCTCTGCAACTAGCTGCAAGGAGCTGCTCTCAGGTTGGCTTATTTTGTTTCTCTCCCTCTCCTCTTCTGACGAACATTTCACGTACAATCTGCTACCAAACATTCCTGCCTGGCTCCGAGTAATCAACCATCTGGAAGTCCCTATACAAATGTAATCTTGTTGTTGTTGTTTACTTGTTTTCTTCACAATGGGAACTTGACCACAATTGAAAATCGAAATGTGCTGCGGTTTTCTCTCTGGCTATAAATCATTGCAGACATTGAAAATGCCCTTTAAGACAATCAAATATGCTTGCGGTACGAGTAATTTATATTAGATTTACATAGAGGCCTGAGGATATCAAGAGGAATTATCAGCCAGGTCTTCAAGGCTTACCAATTTTCTCTTACAAGGAGATAAGTTCAGCATACATGACAGATTTGATTAACATTCACATTGACAACCCATATGTAACTTCACAAGCCAGTCTCCACAAATCTGATTACTATTCAACATATTTGCCAGGACAAAATGAGAGAAAATGTAGGAATTCTGACATAATCCTCAGAAATTGGACTAAATTATTTGTGAGAACGGGATCTAATTTGTGACGAATTTGCAATGCGAGTAATTATTGCAGACTCCAGGTCTGAAATACCATCTAGCTTTAGTCTGTCAGACCATTCTTTCCTTTAAATTTAAGATTGAACAGAATTATGGGGCATGTTTTTAATTCGGCCACAAAATATACAATTAATTCACTTTACAGTATATTTTGTGAAGCACTTTGAGATGTTTGAGAACTCCATTATCTACTCCAAGTCATGTAGAAGTGGGATCCTGAGAGCCAAGGTAAAGCACTTCTAGTTTCTTGCCCTATTTAGGGCTCAGCAGGTATAACGTTTCGAATGATTTTTGCTCACATGACCATTTTGGTCTTAAATTTTAAAGATCAGGCAAAACTGAGCATTTTTCAATTCAGTCATAATTTGGGAAGCGGTTTTCTGTAGTCTTTAAAACGAAACGGCTCTCGAATTAAGACTGAATTAATAATAATAATCCTTGCATTTGATATAGCGCCTTATCACATTGTTGAGACGTCTCAAAACGCTTCACAAAATATACTGTAAATTGAATTGTGTATTTTGTGGATGAATTAAAAAAATCTTCTGCAATTCTGTTCAATCTTAAATTTAAAAGAAAGAATGGTCTGACAGGCTAAGGCTAGATGATAGTTCGGACCTGGAGTCTATAATAATGATATGAAAGGTGCTGTTGTTGTAAAGTATTGAGTAGGAATTATCCAGACGTGCAGGAGGTAGATTGCTACCCCCATGTCAATGTCCATCAAGCTGGGTTCCCTCATTCCACCTCCAGTTCAGCATTGTGCCTTTCGGCCACTGTTAACGAGGTTGTAATTTTTCCTTAACCAAAAATCTCAGAGCAAGACGCATTCCTGCAACTGGCATTGAATGTGGGACTCGCCTTGAGATTCTATACATTGGTATTGAGAACTCTGCCTGGGAAGGGAGGACCTGCCATCCTATTCCAATACAGTAATTCATATTTGATTCTTTAGAAATTTTTATGGCCTCATGTGGTGTTGACGATTAAAAATGAGGCCATTCTCTTCTGGGTTGTGGAGCTGCCACTTCCCTCCCCCAGGAAAAGGAGATTGCTGTGAAGGTAACGGAACACCAAGGAGATATCGGGGGTGAGTAATCTGAAATTTTAATGTTTTCAAAATTACATGTTAAATTTTAATGATTTGCAATAAAATAGTATCGAGCAAGATTGGTGCCCTTTCTGAAATAGCATTCAGTGCTGATAATGGTACCTCAGGCCTTGAATTATGACTGGCTTCCCCCCCCACTCCCGCATGACTATACATCAGCGTTATCTCATCGCTTAATCGAGGTGCATCATTTGCACGTGGGGAATTGAGTTTTCTCTGCGCAATGTGATTCAGACCCAATTTCACACTGCCCCAAGGGTTGGATACAGCATATTACTTTTGATAATAAAAAATAAGCTAACGTATGAATTCTAGGAACAAAATTTAGTCTTTGATTTCCAGCACTTCAAGAGAAAAAAATCTTACCATCCTTATGTCAATGTCATCATCAGATCAATAATGAATGGCCAGCGACCAAAGCAGAAGTGAAGAGAAATGATAATGATCCAGTTCAGGGTTCACTGAAGATAAAGACTTTTAAATAATTTAGTCAATCTATTCTTCTCCTCAAAATGGCAGGAGAGCTCCATCCATTAGACACTTAATGCAAAGAATTTGAGTCGTAAGATGGTACTATATGCTTCTTTTACCTGAAAGGTGGTATTTAAATACAAATTGTTATTGTACTGGGCAGAAATTTTGTGTTCCCTGCCTCAGCTAAACAACTAAAGAACATAGGAAAGCATGCAATCAGAAAAGGCCTTCAAGTCCATTCACTTTCCATGACTGCTCTATAATATCCGTTCCCCCCACACACACATACTATATTGCTGCAAGTAAAGTTGCTTTACTTTCAGTAGACCACAGTGGCGGACTGGCTCCCCGAAAGGGCTCGGGATTGTCGAGTAAAATGGGGTCGCCAATTCATGAATGGGGTGCTATGGGGTGGTAAGCATTGGGAGCTATTCATGGGGCCACACAGGAAATGTCCTGAATTTTCATATACTCAATCCAGCCCTAGTAGAGGAGCCATATTTTGAACATGATCCTCTTCACAGATACAACACCGTATTATTACGGTGTAAAAACTATTATAAAAACTAGTATAATTAAACTAGTATAATAGTATAACTATTATAAAAACTAGTATAAAAACTATTACGCCATTGGGGTCGAAAGATCGCTTGAGTCGAATAAATGCTACAAAATTCACTTCACAAAGTAAACTATGGAATGCAGGAAGAAGAGGAACAGGAAGATGCCATTCAGACCATTCAGCCTGTTTCACCAGTTTTTAAATCTTGGCAGATCTTTTAATCTTAATGCCCTGCCCTTTTGCCATATGCTTTAACACCTCCATAACCCAAGTATCAGTCAATTTCTGTTTTGAAGTTCGTGATTGATGCCACCTATACAGCATTCTGGGGCAGAACATTTTACATCATCACAACCCTCCGTTCCTGACTTCAGTTCTAACGATCTTAGTTCTTATTTTAATGTACTTGTAATAGATCTCTTTATCAGAGGGAAGAGTCACTCACTATCTAGCCTATCAATTCATTTCATTTGAAATACTTAAATCAAATTGCCCTTTAACCTCTTCCACTCGAATGAGTATAACCCAAGACCTGCCAGGCTCTCATCATAGCTAAACATCTTCAGCCCAGGTATTAATCAGGTGAGCTGTCACTGGACACGCTGCAGAGCTAGTATATTCTTCCTAAGATTGAATGCCCAGAACTGAATATAATCCAAATAAGCTCTGACCAGTGCTCTTCATAACTGGAGGAGCACCTTCTTACTTTATTCCTTTGCTAACTATCTCAACTTGATGCCCTCCAGTGGCTGACTCAATAACCAGTGGAAATGATTTCTCCCTATCAACTCTATAAAAGAACACTCATCATTCTGAAGACATGTATCTGGTCTCCCCTTAAACTCTCTGTTCTAGTGAAAAGAAGCTCAGTTCCTCGAGTTTCTGCTCATAGGTGAAATCAATCAGTTCTTCTGAAAATGCATATTGCACCACGTCCACAGCATTACCTCTATCTATTCTCTTGGTAATTTCATTAAAGAACTCTATTAGATTTGTCAAGCAAGACCTGCCTTTAACAAACCTATGTGGGCTTTCTTTAAGCAACCATATCTTTCTAAGTGGGTATTAATATTATTGCATACTATGGCCTCTAAACATTTGCCTACTGTGGATGTTAGGTTGTTGGATCTGCAGTTAATGACTTATCATATTGTACCTTTTTGAACAAAGTGATATCTGGGCCCAAAAAAGCATGGCTGTGATGTTTAATCCCACCACAGAAATGTCACATTAATTTCCGAGAGAATGGCAGTATGTTGAGGTGTAGCTGAAATGAAGGTGCAATTGTACTCTTGGTAATCCATAAAACATTAAGCCTACTTCAATTCTTTTCCCTCCACTTCAAATCCCAAGTGAGTACTATTAAGCTAGTCTTTTCCACATGGCCTTTGTGTTACTGTTACTTTGTGTGCTGGGAACACACCAAGGAGCAATGTAAAAACTGTCTTGGGCAGTGTCCAACTGGAGCCATTTCCCTGCTGCATCTGCAGTAATAGTTGGAGTGATACAGGGACCGAGTGTTTCAGCTGCAGTGACAAGCAAAGACAATTTGCAGTTTAAATCCATTTTTTGGTTTAGCAAAGTGATTTTAACTCTGGATACAGCCAAGTAAGCCCAGTCATACTTCTTCCAAGAAATACCAATTCCCTAGCTAGTGAAGGCCAAGCATGCTGTTGAGAATCTCTAATGCTCCTGGTAAGCCATTGCATAGTTTGCATTCATAGCACTCAGAGATTTCACTGCTGTCTCCTTATTTACTGTAATAACCTGCCTGCTCACTGTGCAGGAATGAAAAAGCCCCATCTCAATATTGCTGCTCAGGACCAATAAACCTTCATCCAAAAAATATAATATTCACCTTTTTGCTTTCAAACTAATTGAATCCCAGCGGAGCCCTGCATTGTCGGTAGTGCTGACTTTTACATCAGGCGTTATACCAATATCCTACCTGCCTGGTTAGGTGGAAAGTTAAAGGTCCCAGGACAATATTTAAAAAAGAGAAGGGAGTTTTTCCTGGTGCCTTAGACAAAAGTCCTCCTGGTAAATTGTTCATTCCCCTTAGGACTGTTCGCAAATTGGATGTGCAGTTTGCCTACAAAATACACAATCAATACATTTCACTACCTGTGACGTGCTCTAACCAATATGCTGCAAAGCCCTCCATGGTCTCGTCCCACTCTACCTCTGCGACCTCTTAACCCCCTACCAACCCGCCTGATCCCTCTGCTCAGCCGGCTCTGGCTTGCTCCACGTCCCTCGACCCACCCGCCCCACCATTGGCGGGAGAGCCTTCAGCCACTCTGCCCCCAACCTCTGGAATTCCAACCCCCAATCACTCTGCCTCGCCCCCTCCTTAGACTCCTTCAAGTCCCGCCTCAAGACCCTCCTCTTCGACTATGCCATCGGCCACCCCCCTTCCTCTCCTCTCCCTTCTCCCCCCCTGACCCCAGCTCGGGTCTGAAATGCTGTACACTGTCCAGCACCTTGGGACATCCTCCCAACGTGAAAGGTGCTATACAAATATAATCTTGTTGTTGTTGCTGCAGGTTAAATAGCAGCTTTACTCTGTGTTTCTTTAATAAAGCCGCGAACTAGCAGTCGAATGCCTGGATCCCGGCTTCATGGATCTCTCTATTTCATACTCAGGGAATAGTGAATATAAAAAAAAATTGATCCTAATAGCACTGACTCATTCTGTAGGGACGCTTAAATAATAATAATAATAATCCTTGCATTTGATATAGCGCTTTTCACGTCGGGAGGACGTCCCAAAGTGCTTCACAGAACACACTGTAAAGTGAATTGATTGTATATTTATGGGCGAACGCAGCAGCCAATTGCGCACAGCAATGTCCCACAAACAGTCGTAGATTGAAGATAACCAATTTATTATTGTTTTTGGTTTTGGAGGGATTATTATTAGGCGTGTGGAGTAAGGAAACTTGCCCAAGGTTTCGTCCTCTGCCTGGAATTGAACTCAGGTCTCTCGCTTGCAAAGCGAGTGCTCCAACCATTTAGCTACAGGACTCCACAGAAGTCATATGGCAGAACCTGCATCTAATTCGGAACCTCCAGTACCTAAAAACAATTCCAACCTGGTAATTCCTCACACTGCTTACGGTCTGTTGACAACTTTCATTGGCTTTTACATTGACTCTATGCATCAGCCATTTTTGGAGCAATGAGTTCCTATCACTGGTCTCAGAATCACACTGTACATAAGAAAGAAAGTTAAAAGATGTCAATGTGATATTGTCGTAATGCAAAATGGTTATGAACCTAAAATGGTCTCTCTCTCTCTCCCTCTCTCTCCATTTCTTTCGAGGCAAAATGTAATCTCGCTCGCCAATTAAAAGTATGAATTGAATGCGACCATACATTCAGAGGGACACCTATATCAGCAATTATGTTCAATATTAGACATTGCTTAAGTATATTAATGCATCATTAGACAGTTATTAAAGCACTATTGTATAAAAAGCATCTCACTAAAAGCAGGTTGAAAGGTTGGCTTATGTTGAACATAATCTAATAAGATTTCTTGCATAACCATTGATCATTTGCAAACGTCCCTCAACAAGCAACAAACAGGACTTAATTTTAGAGCAATAATAATGAAAAGCTTTGAGCTCTGTGGGTTTTAGTGCTGCCTTTCAGGTGATGAATGAGTGATATTGTATCGGGTGGGGGGGTGTGAGTTCTATTCAGATTCATGGGGAAGGAAAGCTCCAATTGGCCTTTGGGTCTTGTCTATTTTTTGGTGGTTTAAATCTTTGTTCTGTAATCATTTACAACAACTTGCATTTATATAGCACGTAGGGTAGAGTCTTGGAGTACTTAACAGTGGCAGAGCCTGATGATGATCCAGGAAGAGAAGGGAGGTGACTGTGAAGACAGTTGAAGAGGAAGAATCAGGCATGATCTGAAAAAGAGGAAGGATGGGGCAAGACAGAAGGATTGAGGGAGACTGCTCTAGACATTTGGTGAGAAAACTGCTGAAAGCATGGCCACTAGTGGTGACACAGAGAGGGCGAGGAACAAGCACTGCAGATGCTGGAATCTGAAACAAAAACAGAGAGAGCTGGGAACACTCAGCAGGTCAGGCAGCACCTATGGAGAAAGGAAAGTGAGTCAAAGTTTCAGGTCCATGACCCTTTGTCAGAATACTAATCCTTGCATTTGATATAGCGCCTCATCATATCTTTGAGATGTCTCAAAGCGATTCACAGAATATACCATAAAATGAATTGACTGTGGAGTAAGGAACCTTGCCCAACATTTCGCCAGTAAGTGGGTGCTCTAACCACTGAGCTACAGGACTCCACATTGTACACCAAGAAGACTAAAAGTTGCTCAGTGGCACAACTCAGGACAGTAAAGACGAAAGGAGTGTGGCAGATGGAGCAGGGTTGGTCAGCCCTTCTGGTTCCACATGAGCCAAGACCAGAGCTGGTTTCATCTTTATCTGTGGGAATTTTCCTACACTTGCAAAGTGGGTAAGAGCATCACAGAGTGTTTGTGATGTTATCCTCACTGTGGGGTAACATTCCACCTCTGCACACAGGCAGTAGCCCCTAAAGCATGGTGCTCAATAAGGAGACAAAGTCTCAGAGTAAGCAAATTTGTTTTTTTTAAAAAAAAGAGGAAAACAAATGTTGTTACTCTTGTATCAAGCAACGTATCCCTGTTCTTGCTCCAACCCAAATTGTGTGGGCAGAAGGAAAATAATGTGATCAGGCCCAAATGTCAGCTAATATCATGTGAAAAATGACAGTGAAATTCAGGGCATCTGAGGCAGTGATTCATCCACAGCACAGAAACATGTCAGAAAACTCCTCCAATCTGCAGAGGCTCCAGCTTTTAACTCTGCTTCATCTGTAATTAATACCCGGAAGAGCCATCCATACCACAATCAATTCTAAATGTCTGTGGAGAGCTTCAGAGGAACACCGGCGAAATAAATAAATACTGCAGAATGGAAATAAACAAGACACTTATTTACATCATAAATCTTTACACACTAATGTGGCCTCCATCACCCAATGGACGACGAATATTTTACATATTTTCTGACAGCGCTGAGGTGTCTCAGAGAACCTAGCTGCACACTAGAGATTGAGGAGTGGGTTTAGGAATGATGTGGCTGAAATCTCTTATATTGTAGTCTGAGCTTCATTTTCTTAATATTCAAGACATTACAGAATATTGAAATTCAGTCCTAATTTGGAATCCAGTTCATTTTAAAAACTGTAGAAGCCTGTTTTCAAATTAAGGCAGAATTTAAGAACTGTGCAAAAATTGTGTATAATCTTAAATGTTAAGGTTATGATTTGAAGGCTTAGATCATGAGACATTTCAGACCTGGGCTAATAAAAGGATCAGGCTGGACTATTAATTCTTCCCCCTCATCCCATGCTCAACTTGCCCAACCACATTGTCTTATAGATCAGGAGTGATCTTTCCCTTTTGTATTGGGATCCAAGTTAGAGATATGATCTGAAAGTTACAGCTGAAATGGTTAGGAGATGGTTGTGTGAATGCGTACACACTGACTCAGAAAGCCCAGAAAGCTATCTGTTCCCTAATGCAAACTCTCTGGATTGTGGTGTCCTGTAGCTCAGTGGTTAGAGCACTCGCCTTACAAACTAGAGACCCGGGTTCAATTCCCGGTAGGCTGAAACTTTGGCCAAATTTCCTTACTCCACATACCTGATAATAATCCCTCAAAAAAAACAAAATAAAATTGGCTACTTCAATCCACAGCTGTTTGTGGGACACTGCTGTGAGCAATCGGCAGCCGCGTTTCACCCACAAATATACAGTCAATATATGCACTTTACAGTATATTCTGTGAAGCGCTTTGAGACGTCTAGAAGACGTGAAAAGCGCAATATCAAATGCAAGGATTATTATTATTATTACTGTGAAAGAGAGATCATGAGTGTTCACGTGGAGGATGGACAGATGAAGCTAGCTGACACTGTTAATTGAACAACCATATGGGTTTTGTTGTGTGCTTAAGTAAGTGGTTCACATCCTGAAGGATGATTGATTGCGCCCGGAATCTGTAATAGGACCAGGGCAGAAGCACATCTGAGAATGTTTTATGACTTTTAAGGTATTGTACTAGAGTGATGGCCTATTGATTTTACCTCTTAACCCCACTCATTATCATAAAAGAAACAAGTATTAGCATACTTTGTTGTCAAAACACGACTGACACAGGTGACGTGTGAGTTCTCTGATAATAATAATCATTATTAGTTAGTGCAGTCCTCTGAAACCTGGTTACTACCATTATTGTGTCTAGGTTAGTAGTTTACTACTCTGTACAACTATTGACTGCTGAACTGTAATAAAGGAAACAATTGTTTAACATCTAAATTATGTGCACACTACTTCATCATTAAATAAAATTAAAGTTTCCTTACACCCAGCACTGCCTTGGAGTGCCCATCTGGATTATATGGATTCTGGAATTCCTTGTGACTTTTATTTAGAAGCTAGTACCTTTTAGAGAAGGCTAATGAACGAGGAGTCCCATAGAGAGCCCCATTCTAAGTCAGAGATTATCTTTCAGTGCAGTACGCTTAGGGGATGGGAAATTTTAAAGAAAGGAAGAATGTACCAAAGATAATGATAAAAATAAAAGACAAATATATAGTTCCAAACTTACCAATTGTTGTGTACAGACAGGGCATAGACAAATCTGCAGGTGTGATGCATTTGAAGTAGAATAAGGAATGTGTGGTTTATCTGAAGAAGGTACTAAGCAGGAAAATATTAAATGTCCAGTCGAGTTAACAACAGGAAAGGGAATCATATTTGAATTGCATACAAAGGAAATGGACGATATTGTGTCAATATCACAGAAAAACATTATATCTATCAAGAGTTGACATGTTCCATCAGTGATCCAATCTTTTGCAAACCCCAAAACATATGATACAGGTGGGCAGGTATCAAATGGCACCAGTAACATTCTTTATGGAAATACAAAATTTGCAAGCTAAAATGCCAGATATCAAAATCAATAAATATTTACCAAATTTTACAATTCCAATCAGACCCCTGACTTTGAATTTGATTAACTTAATGAAACCCAAAGATGTGCATTTGATGAAAAATTCCAATAATATAGATCAGATTCAAAGCAGAATTAAAGAATTGCTCTCTGCTAATGGCTATCAACTGTTTATGGAGGGGTCATTTGGGGAATTAATCTTTAAAATCCTTATAATAGCACAACTTATGCTAGTTATGATTTTGTTTATGATGATTTGTTGTGAATGTCGGATCCTGATGATTTGTTGCAGATGTTGGATTATAAGTCGCATAAAAAGGAGATTTAAGATGATGTAAAACATGAACACTTTTATGAACAATTAGGAATGATAAAAATGTTAAAGTAAGCTAGAGATCGAATGTGAGGCTAGAGATGGAGGAGAATTATACTGATTTTAATTAATTACAGAAATGATAGTGGGCCTACGTTTGTGACCTCGTTCCACTAGAAGAGGGACTGTAAGGATTAATTAATGTGTTAACTATTATCTGATATTATCAAGGCTGAAAAACACACAGGATGTAGAACAACTCCCTAAAAGGGTCTATCAGTTATTTTCCCCTGGGAAAATAGTCTGCTCAAGACCACTGACTGCTTAATGCTACAGTCCATTTTCTCAGAGGGAAAACTAGAGATGAAGGAACCATCTTGCAAAAGGTGAATTAGATGAAACTGGGTAAAGAGAGATTGATTCAGGAAGAAAATCGGAAAAGACAAGGAGTTGTCGGTGCATTGTTGGAGTTGTCGTCCTTCAGATGAGATGTTAAACTGATGTCCCGTTTGCTTTTATAGGTGGACGTTAAAGATTCCATGGCACTATTCGAAAATAGAGTTTATCTCGGTGTCCTGGCCAACAATCCTCCAAATAAAATTGGTCGCTCACTCCATGCTGTTTGCTGTGTGCAATTGGCCATGTTTCACCCACAAAATACAAACATTATTTATTCTTATTAGTCCTCTTTGGCAGAAATGCCATTGAGTTCAATGTTATGGAAGAATTAGAAACACAAAATAACTTATAGGATTTAGTTTGAGGACAGTTACATTGCTATAAGTAGTTATTAAATACATATTTAAATTTTGTCATAGCTGATTAGTTGGCAATAGATTCATATGCATGAAAGAAAAAAGGATATGTGTATGCTTAAACAGCAACTGTGCTAATGGACAAAATAGGAGAACCCCAACGTTTATAGACCTGCTTATTTGTATCAATCCACCAATATTAGAATCTAGTGGAATCAAAGCTCTTCAGTTAATGAAAAAATAGCCATTATTTAACTGGGTCTCAGACATTTGCTTCTAATAAGTCACACTACACATCAAAACACTCAGGGAAACAAATACAACAACAACTTGCATTTATATAGCGGCCTTCGGAGTCCTGTAGCTCAGTGGTTAGAGCACTCGCTTTGCAAGTGAGAGACCTGAGTTCAATTCCAGGCAGAGGGCGAAACCTTGGGCAAGTTTCCTTACTCCATACGCCTAATAATAATCCCTCCAAAACCCAAAACAATAATAAATTGGTCATTTTCAATCTACGACTGTTTGTGGGACATTGCTGTGCGCAATTGGCTGCCGCGTTCGCCCACAAATATATAGTCAATTCACTTTACAGTGTGTTCTGTGAAGCACTTTGGGACGTCCTCCCGACGTGAAAAGCGCTATATCAAATGCAAGGATTATTATTTATTATTATTTACATGGGCTCGCATCTCGGAGCACTTGGTAATAAAGCACTTAATACATGGAGAGTTCATTGAATAACATGAATCTTTCATTGTTTAAGTGACATAACTGCAGCGAATGTCATCTTATCTTATTTGAACACAAAAACTACTTATACAAAGCCTACTTTCAGACAAGTATTAGAGCAACATTGTATTTATGTATTCAGTTTTGAGAACCAGATACCACTCCATTGATTAGGAATTACATATTGTTATCTGGAGGACATGGTTGCCTATTACTTTGAAGTACATGATCAGACCTACAACAACAACAACTTGCACTTGTATAGCACCTTCCACGCAGGGTAACATACCAAAGCGCTTAACAGTGGCAGAGCCTGACTCCGAGCCAGATATGGGAGTGGGGAGGGGGAGGTGGCCATAAGTATGGTTGAAGAGGAAGGTTGTCAGGCGGGACTTGAAAAAAGGGGAGAGGGGGCAAGGCGGAGGGATTGAGGGAGAGCGTTCCAGAATTTCAGGGGGTAATGGCTGATAGCACGAGCTCCGATGGTGGGGTGGACGGTGCGAGGAATGAACAGGAGGCCGGTACCAGTCAACCGGAGGCCCCGGGTGGTGGACTGGGGATTGAGGAGGTCGGAGAGGTAGGGAGATGCCAGGGAATGAAGGGATTTGACAACAAGTGTGAGGATCTTGAAGTTGATCCGTTCGATGATGGGAAGCCAGTGGAGCCTGGCCAGAACTGATGAGACGTGGGTACAGAGTTTGGTCTGGGTAAGTATGCGGGCGGCAGAGTTCTGAATGAATTGGATCTTTTGAATAGTGGAGCTGGGGAGACGGGTGAGGAGTGCGTTTGAGTAATCCAAGGTGACAAATGCATGCACGTGGGTTTTGGCTGCATTTGGACCTAACTGATAGTCTCCAATCTCAAATTCATCTTTGCATTATAGAATCTTCTTAAGCCATTTCTCATTTCACACAAATATGCTTTAACTTCATAACCAGTACCATCTTAGCTAGAAAATCAAAAATGCTATCTTCAAAACATGGTACTTGACCAGCTTGGGATTCAGTACCCCATCAGAGCTTTGACTCACAGTGTTGAGGATCTGTATTTATCTTGAATTCTCAATGATGAGCCAGACATGTTGGTCACCCATTGATAGTACATTGGATTACCACAGACCTACCTGGATTTTCCAAGTGTCTCTCCTCTGAACTAGTTCATTCCTAGAGAAATATTTCTTATCATCTTCCCGCGTACACAGAATAGAGTCAAGGAGGAAAAAGCTCTTCAGTGCGTTGATCTTTTCCACCACCAAAGCACCTACCCTTTAGTTTTCCCAATCCAAAGTCAAGTGGTTTCTTAAAGAACTCAAGTATTAAAATCATCTGGAGTCTTATGGCTGTCTGTAGGAGGGCGTGGGTCACCCCCAAAAAACAAAACTTGCACAATAGTTTTAACACACAAAGGTTTATTTTAACAAAGGAGCTCTACCTCTGTACATCCATCTTCTCAAGACTTTTCTTTCACACGCCAAAGCCCCAAGTTTTATATTGGTGCTCAATTATCACAAACTCCAATCAAAGCTGATTGTAGTGCAGCCCCTTTGTTGCTCCCTTTAACAGCATCCATGCCATGACCTGCTTTACCTTCCCCCACCTACGCAACATTGCCCGTCTCTGCCAATGCCTCACCCCTCAGGCCGCCACAACCCTCATACACGCATTCGTCAACACAAGGCTCAACTACGGAAACTCCTTGTTGGCCTCCCCAACTCTTCCCTCCACAAGCTGCAGATCATCCAGAACTCTGCAGCTCGTGTCCTCTCCCGCACCAGGCTCTGTGACCCCATCACTCCCACCCTCACCCGGCTCCACTGGCTCCCTCAGAGGATAGAATTCAAAATCCTCATCCTCACTTTCAAGGCCCTCCATGGCCTTGCCCCTCCTACATCTCTGACCTGCTGACCCCGCTCCCTCCGCTCAGCAGGCTCTGGCCTGCTCCAGGTCTTCCGCCCAACCCGCCCTACCATCGGCAACCGGGCTTTCAGCCTCTCTGTCCCCACTCTTTGGAACTCCATCCCACAATCCCTTTGCCTTGCTCCCTCTCTTGCCTCCTTCAAGGCATGACTCAAGACTCTCCCTGCTTTTTGACTGTGCCTTCAGCCTCCCTCCTACCCCCTCTGCCTTCCCTCATCCCTACGCTGCCCCCCTCCCATGCTGTCACTCCAATGCAGTGCTGGGGGTATGCCACATTGTCAGAGGTGCCGCTCTTCGGATGAGACATTAAATTGAGATCGTGTCTGCCTATCCAGTTGGACGTTAAATATCCCATGGCACTATTCAAAAAGAGAAGGGAGTTTCTCAAAGTGTCCTGGCCAACAATCCTCAAAAATAAAATTAATTATTCACTCAACAGCTGTTTGTAGGATATTGCTGTGTGCAAAATTAGCTGCTAGGCTTGCCCACAAAATAAATTAGTCCCATAATTTTACAGTATATCCTGTGAAGCATTTTGAGATATCTCACCAACAAAATTAGGTGCTGTATCAAATGCAAGGATTATCATTATTAATATTATTATTGATGGAATGCAGACAACTAAAACCATGCAGTAAAGATTATAACGCTTCCACTGTTTTTCCAAACTACCCTACCCATGAGAGCATTGCTTGCATGGTCAACAACAACAAAAAGATTACAATAACAACAACAACAAGATTACATTTATAGAGCGCCTTTCACGTCGGGAGGACGTCCCAAGGCGCTGTACAGTTGGGTCAGGACCCGAGCAGGGGGGAAATGGTCAGGGTGAAGGGAGGGAAGGGAGGGAGCGAAGAGGGGGTAGAGAGTCGAGAGGGGAACTGAAGAGAAAGGTCTTGAGATCGGCCTTGAAGGAGGAAAGGGAGGAGGCGGCGAAGGCACTGGGGGATAGAGTTCCAGAGCCTCGGGGCTGAGAGGCTGAAGGCCCGGCCATCGATGATAGGGCGGTTGGGGCGGGGGATGTGGAGCAGACCGGAGCCAGAGGAACGGAGGGTACGGGCAGGTAGGTAGGGGGACAGTAGGTCGGAGAGGTAGGAGGGAGCAAGGCCATGAATGGCCTTGTAGGTGAGGATGAGGATCTTGAATTCGATCCTCTGGGGGATGGGGAGCCAGTGGAGGCGAGCGAGGGTGGGAGTGATGTGGTCCCGAAGCCTGGTGCGGGACAGTACACGAGCTGCAGAGTTCTGAATGACCTGCAGCTTGTGGAGGGAGGTGCCGGGAAGGCCGGCGAGGAGAGAGTTCCCATAGTCCAGCCTTGAGGTGATAAAGGCGTGGACCAGAGTTTCAGCAGCGTGAGGAGTGAGGTAGTGCCGTAGTCTGGCGATGTTCCAGAGGTGATGGAAGGCAGTGCCAGTTGTGGTGCGGATATGAGGGAGAAAGGACAGCTCAGGGTCGAACAAAACGCCGAGGTTCCTGACCGGCTTTGAGAGGTGGAGAGTGCAGCCTTGGATGCTGATGCTGTCAGTGCCTGAGGTGCGGAGGCGCTGACGCGAGCCAATCAGGAGGGCCTCAGTTTTACGCACGTTGAGCTGAAGAAAGTTGTCTCTCGTCCAGGACTCGATGTCGGACAGGCAGCAGTCAGGACATCGGTAGTCATGAAGTTGAGGGTAGAGGAGGAAAGGTAGAGTTGGGTGTCATCCGCATACATGTGGAAGTTAACCCCATGTCTGCGGATGATGTCACCGAGGGGGAGCATATAGAGGGTGAAGAGGAGGGGACCGAGGACAGAGCCCTGAGGGACACCGCACGAGACAGTGCGGGGACTGGAGGAAAAGCCGTTTGTGGAAACAAAATGAAGGCGGTGGGAGAGGTACGGCCTGAACCACTCAAGGACAGGGCCTTGAAGGTTGAGGTGGGAGGACAAGCGGTGGAGGAGGATAGCATGGTCGACCGTATCGAATGCTGCCGATAGGTCGTGGAGGACGAGGAGGCAGAGGGAGCCCTGGTCACAGATGGTCAGGATGTCATTGGTGACCTTGACCAGGGCAGTTTCTGTACTATGGGCAGCACGGAAATCCGACTGAAGGGGTTCGAATAATGAATGGGTGGAGAGGAAAGAGCGCTGCTGGGAGGCGACAACTCTTTCAAGGACCTTGGACAGGAAGGGTAGGTTGTAGATGGACCAGTAGCTTGATAGCTGCAACGCATCAAGGGAGGGTTTTTTCAAAGTGGGAGTGATGGTGGCAGTTTTTAGGGGAATGGGAACAGAGCCAGAGGAGAGGGACAGGTTGATGATGTCTGTGATATGTGGGGCGAGGAGGTGGAGCTGAGAGATAAGGAGTGGAGTGGGGATGGGGTCAAGGGAGCAGGTGGTGGGTTTCAGGGATAGGATGAGTTTGGTGACAGAGGGTGGGGAAACGGGTACGAAGATGTGTAGGGGAGGATGGGTAGGAGTCGGAGAGTGGGACGGAGGGGGTGCGGGGTGGGTGGATGTTGGAGGGGAAGTGACCGCGGAGTGAATTCCCTTGCTTTTGGATTCAAGGAAATCCAGCATCTCCTCGTAGTGAAGGTTGGAGGAGATGACCTGTGCGGAGTGGTGGGGGGGACGGAGGAGTCGGGATGTGGTAGAAAACAGAAGCCTGGTGTTGTTCTTCGCCTCCAGGATTATCCTGGAGTAGAAGGATGACTTGGCCGAGGCTAGAGTGGAGCGGTAGGTTTTGAGGAGGTCCAGCCAGATTTGTCGGTGGACCGTTAGGCCAGATTTGAGGCAGATGCGTTCAGCGGCCCGCACCCGCACCTGGCTCTTCGGTGAGCGGAGGTGGGTGGTGAACCAGGGGGAGGAGCGAGAGTAGGAGACAGTACCGGAGGTGATGGGGGCAAGAGTGTCGAGTGTGGAGGAGAGGGTGTTGTGGAGGAGGGTGAGAGGAGAAGAGGGTCAGTGAGGGTTGAAGGCCAGAGGGAGAGGAGTTCAGAGGACTCCAAGGCAGCGGTTAGGGATTGTGGGGGTAACTTCTTCCAGGGGCGGTAGAAGATGGTGATGGGTCTGGTGGAGGTGGGGAGGGGGGTGGAGGTGGTGAAGAAGATGAAGTGGTGATCGGAGACGGCCTTGTCGATGATAGTGACATCTGAGACACTGAGGCCCCGGGTGATCACCAAGTCGAGTGGGTGGCTGTGACTGTGAGTGGGGGAGTTGATGTGGAGGGAGAGGTTGAGCGAGGAGAGCAGGGAAGAGAAGTCCGAGGAGATGGAGCTGGAGGGGGTGAAGTGCAGGTTGAAGTCGCCCAGGATGATGAGGCGATCACAGCAGAGGCAGAGAGATGTAAGTAGTGTCGAAATATCGGAGATGAAGGTGGGAGAGGTTTTAGGGGGCCGGTAGAGGAGGAGGATTTTGAGTGAGAGGAAGGAGGGTGGGAGAGGGTGAGGTGCTCAAAAGAAGGGAAAGAGCCAGAGGAGTAGGGGCATAGGGCATGTGGTGTCCTTGAGATAAGGGCTACACCACCGCCACGGCGGTTGGGGCGAGGGATGTGGTGGGAGGTGTAGCCGGGTGGTGTGGCCTCTGTGAGGGGAAGGTGTCGCCTGGAGTGAGCCAGGTTTCTGTTAAGGCCATGATGTCAACGCTCTCATCAAGGATGAGATCGTTGATGACCAGGGTCTTGTTACAGAGGGAGCGGACGTTTTGTAGTCCGATGTGGATGGAGTGGTTGACAGAAGGGTGTGTGGGAGGGGAGGGGGGGTCCAGGTTGTGAGGCAGGGGTGGGGGGAATGGGGATGAGGGAGGAGAAATTGGCTCCCCAGGTCTGTGTCCGGGGTGGCTCCGAGTGTGGTGGGGAATGGGGCAGTCGGTGTGGCTGCTGCTGGACGGCCAACGCCGAGTGCCACGGTGAGCCTGGCGGAGGATTCCCAGGCTGGAACAGAGGGAGGTTGTGGGAGGGTTAAGTGGGAATAGAAGGCGAGAGGGACAGAGAGAGAGGAGGACAGAGCGGGAGAGATGCAGAGGGTGAAGGGTCTGGGGGAGAGAGGAGGGGGGAGGGAGGGAGGGAGGGGCTGAGGGGGCTCGGGTCAAAGCGGCAGCCATAGTGTGCACGCTATTACATTTGTACTGCGCCTTTCACGTCAGGAGGACGTCCCAAGGACATTTATTTAACAGGAGTTGAAAGGGGAGAATCCCTGCTGCCAGTGGCTATTCTGCTCCTCAGGTTCTGTTAACAAGACAGGCTGGGCTCTCTGTCATCAACAGTGCCTTGGTGTTCTTTGACTCAGAAACCTAACCACTGAGACCCACCACAGAGGATTGATTTGATTCTTATATTCCATTGCCAGGTACATCTCCTTGGAACCAACCCAGTGCCAAATAATAATCTTTATGTTTTGCATTTGCTATAGCACCTTTCATGTGGAGAGGACCTCTCAAAGGCACTTAACAAGATATTCTATAAAGTGTCGTGATTATGTATTTTGTATACCTTATCTTCTCCTACCTTATGAAGGTTCAGCGGAAGATTACATAACTTGCCATACCAGAGCTGAACCCAGAAGCTTTGCCTTTGCAATGCTGGCTTGGCTATAGCTGGATTTCATTTCTAAATTGTGAACTCACATATCTGCCATTAGTTGGGGGTGCCTGCATTTCTTTTAAGATTTAGCACCATACAAAGGCGCTGGTTTTATTCAGCTGAAGCAATTTTAAAACATATACAAGTGCTGTATGTTTAGGCCCTCTATTGTTTGTTATCTGCTTCCCTTATCGATATTGTTAGAGCTATCCCTGATTGTGAGGTTATTTGTTTAATATTTTAAAGGTAATATTATTTTAATGATAATAACCCTTGCTTTGAATTTAATATAGTGCCTTTCATGTCAAGAGAATGTTTCATAGTACTTCATAGTGAGGTGACCGTGCAGTGGTAGACAAACCTGGCAGACAATTTGTGCACAGCGATGTTCTACAGTAATGTACAGCAATGTGTTGGTGTACCAGCAGAATAAACTGGTTATTGGCTGCAACTTTGCAGCCCCATTCACGGTTCATTTTCAATCATCACCAGACCTCAGAAAATTAGGAGGGAGGGAGATTGGAGAGCGAGTGATATGAACCTCCTAGTTTCTCTTTGCAAAACTGCAAAGTTTATCTGCTCCCAAGCTTAGGACTGGGCTTCCCCACCTCCGCAATATTGCTAAACCCGTGGACTGCCTGACGAACCCAAGAAAGAGTAGAACAAGAAAAGGCCATTCAGTCCATCAAGCCCATTTCTTTCACAGATAATGGAGAACCAATCTTTGAGTGGAATGTACATCAGGGTGGGGGAATGTTCTGCACACATATGCTCTGATTCCAAAGACAAATAAGCAAAAACTAAAGAATATTCATGGTATCCCCACATCACAATATTAAACTCTGACCTCCTTTCCTCCACAAAACCCTAACTTTCCCCCATTGTGTTTCTTGAATTTGTAAAGTAAGTGATAGAATGGGTAGATTAAATAACAACAACAATAAATTGCATTTATATGGCTCCTTTCATGTCGGGAGGACATCCCAAGATGCTGGATAATTGAGGGTTTGCACCCAAACTGAGAGTTGGATGCAAGAGGAGTGGGGACCAAGAGGAAAGGGGTGGGGGTGAGAAGATGACCAAAGGCGTGGTCAAACAGGAAGGTCTTGAAATGGACCACAAAGGAGATGAGGGAAGGGGCAATCTGAAGGAATTCAAGGATGGAATTCCAGAGGAAGAAAAAGGAAATATTGCAAAGGTGGGGATCAGCTGAACATGACAAGGCATAATAGAGGAAAAAAGTTAAAAGCAAAAGATTTCTTGAAAACATCTTATTTTATAATAGTGTAGTTATCTTCTGATTAACCTGTCCCTAATTTGATTGATCTGAAGGCACAATATAAATATAATATATTGCAATGTATTCCTCAATTACAGTACATTTATTTTCACTGTTCAGGACATTCTACACTATACTTTCCACAAAAAGGTCAGGTCCTTAAATAACTGCAATCTCCAAGAAATAAAAACTGTGGTTACTACCCAATGGAGATGGTGTGTGATTTGTTTCTGATTAATAATGCTATCTCAACTCCTGTATAGTACAACAGCACTACACATACTGGAGTAAGAATGTAGACTTACCAGAAGGCTGTGGATTTCAGGCCCAAAAGGCTGTGAAGGCCTGAAAACGTTCCTGTTCGACGGTGCTTGTGGCCACTTCCCTTCTCCCCTCAGGCTCTGCCACTGTTAGGCGCTCTGAGACGCTACACTGCATGGGGAGAGCTATATAAGAGCAAGTTGTTGTTGTTGTTGGATCTGATCTTCCTATTTTCATAAAACGTAAAGCAAATTTACAAAAAAGGAACAAAGTATTAATAAAATCTGAAGAGTTCCAGCATTCCAGGAAGACGACTCTCAGCCTAAGTATCAGCCAATAATGCAGCAATGAGCATTTACGGCTCCTTGGGATGTCCTCCCGACGTGATAGGTGCTATACGAATGTAATTTGTTATTGTATTCATATATTAAAACAACCAGGTCACTGGGCTTCTTTACAATTCACAGCCTCTGCAAGTTAATCTGTGGAGTGTAAAATTCCGAATGGAAATGCCCTGAAGACAACATGAAACATGTTTTCTAGATGAGACAATGTAAGTTTTGTGGACAAGTACTGTGGAATCACAATGCTACAACACAGAAATAGGCCATTTGGTCAGTGCGGATGTTTATCTCCACATGAAGTATTTCGCCCCGCAATATATACAGCCAATTCACTGTCAATTTTAGAATTGCTGTTGTAAGCTGACTTATTTGGCTGTTTTGCAGTTTTGCACTGGATACATTTTGCAGGGGCCGCTATCGTCTGAGAATAGAGGTCTGGCTGCTGTGGTTTAACGCAAGGATTCTCAGTTTACAATCAACTTTATGGTGCATTCATTCTAATCCCTCCTGAAGTATGGAACCCAGAAGTGTAACTACAGTAGTCACAATTCTTCGTGGTCAACTGAATTGCAATCCTGGCCTCTTCTCCCCTCTCTCTCTTCTGCACACTTCCGCACCCACACCCCCCCACACACACACCCACCTCTTCTCAACTAGCAGACAGGCAATGTGGAGAGAATAGGTTGGGTGGGTAAGCAAGCGCTTTGGGTGGCATTCATTCCTCATACATTATGTTTACTCTATTTTAGTAGCTATTTGAGGGTATTTCGTGGTAGGAAAAAAAAGAAAATTTTAATTCTCAGAATACCTCTGCAGTATTATTATCGCATTGGCAAAGTATATTACTACAGATTGTTACATACCAAGATATACACTTTTACAGGGGGTGTTTTTTCAGTATTCAGTTGTGCACAATATCTGAAAGCAAATCCCTTTTGAGGTAGAATTCCTGTGTTGACTTTGAACTTTGTCAGGAGCGAATAATAATAATAACCATTGCATTTAATATAGTGCCTTATCACGTCATCGAGATTTCTCAAAGCGCTTCACAGGATATGCTCTAAAGTGTAGTGACTGAGTATTTTGTCTAAAAGTACCTCTCATAACAGAGGCACAATTTTTATTGCAATTAGTTACTGCTTATGAGTTTGAAATTCTTGTTGACATGCACCAGCAATTGTAGAGTTGCAGCAGGACACCTGGGTTCAATTCCAGGCAGGGCGAAACCTTGAGCAAGTTTCCTTATTCCACACGCCTAATAATAATCCCTCCAAAACAAAACAATAATAAATTGGTCATTTTCAATCTACGACTGTTTATGGGACACTGCTGTGCGCAATTGGCTGTCATGTTTTGCCCACAAATATACAGTCAATTCACTTTACAGCATATTCTGTGAAGCGCTTTGAGACGTCGAGAAGACGTGAAAAGCGCTATATCAAATGCAAGGATTATTATTATAGAGTTAGGATTGTAAAACTACCCAGCCAAATGCTTGTCAGTGTTGGTCAATATATAGAAGCTGAAATGACAAGCGGTTGACAATCTAATGCATGCATGCATCAGTGTGCCTTATTAAAATGATGGCAAACTGGAATTGATAACACGTCTTACCATCCTTTCAAAGTACTTTTGGAGTGATTCTCTGATCAAAGGTAGATTTACTAGGAGTGCACCTTGCTCTCTGCCGGTCAGTAAATCACTCACTCTGCAAGGTCGGTAAATTAACTAAACATGGAAAAGCCTAGCCTCTTATACCCAATGAATTATCTTAGAATATTATATGTTTTTAGCTCACAAGAGGCCATTTGGCCCATTGTGTCTGTGCTAGCTCTCTGTAGGAACTATCCATTATGAGGCACTATATCAAATGTAAGGATTATTATTATTATTCTTGATTAGGCCCACATCCCTGCCATCTCCCCATGTTTTTTAAATATGTTTTCTTTCCCGAAATGTATCCCATTTCCCTTCTAAGCAGTTATAGATTCTGATTCAAGCACTAGTTTTGATAGAGCATTCCTGAGATGAGGTAAAATCCCACCTCAGTGTAGATTCACTCCATTAATACAACATTTCAGAGCATCTGCCACATGCCAAATTCTTAAATCCAGTCTTTAATTCTGAACCCTTTTTTCTGTCAGTTTATTTCAAGAACCAGGAAAATTGAGCATCAAAGTTAAACCTGAATTCAACAATTTGTCAAATTCTGCACATTCTGAAACATTACGTTAAATAGAGCAAATCTAGATCCAAGTTGAATTTTACCACTTTAATGTCCTAATTACTGCTCTGTGTAATTTCTTTCCCTAATCTCCCCCTTTGTGGTTTGTTAATGACCTTAAATTTATGGCTTCCTCTTTGCTGACTCACCAGTCCATGGGAATAGTTTCTCCCTATTTACCTTGTCAAAATCCCATCAGAATTCTGAACACCACTATCAGGTCTCCTGTCAACCTTCTCTGTCGAGGTGAAGAAAGCCTGTTTCCCTAGTCTCTCCTCACAAGTAAAGCCTCTTATCCCTAGTATCATCCGAGTAAATCTCTTCTGTAACCTCTCTGTGGCCTTCATATCTCCCTCACAATAAGCTGTGATTTCCCTTTCTTTTTCTCAGTTCTCCTGTACCACAGATGTTAGTCCTTATTAATGCTGATCCAGGGCTGGCTGCATTCAAGTGATTTAGTCAGAAATTGGCACCGAACATAAAATCAAAATACATAAATAAGAAAATGGCAGTAGCTGCCTCTATGTTCAGTACAATATCATGTCCTTCAATCAAACTTCCATTTCCACCGAACATCTGGTGCATCTACATTGCACAATATTTTTACTGATACATTTTGCATTATTGGTCGTTCACAATAGAACATATCTTGGCGCAGTACAAAAGGCTGCTCAGCTCCCAAGGGCAGAGCTCTATTAAGAATGCAGCTTATTTGTATTTTCCTGCAGACAAAATAATTATTGCCTCGTGATGATTTTCTGTGACTGGTTACCATGGTTACATTTTTCTCCCTCCCCCCCCAATAGATCCACTCTCTTAGATCATTTTGTACATTGTATTGCTGTCGAGCAACAAGTCGATTAGCATTAAGGCTGAAATCTACAGAAATTAATCAGAATGTGCTGAAGGAACTGAAAGACAAGTTGTGGACATAAAGTCCTAAATCTATATTCTTTTAATGAAAAAGTATAATAATGTCAAAGTTCATACACAGAAAATTTGAAACCATGGAATATGTCTTTTTAGAGTAGATTTATATTTCTACTTTTCCCATTATTTAACATGACTCATTTTAGAGGACAAGCTATTTTCCACTGAAATATGTTTCTTATTACAAGATGACACAAACAGCGTGGACATAAAGATACAGAGCAACTGTAGATGTGGATTGCCATTGGTTCATGGACTGGTGCAATGATTGAAATGTTAATCGTGCAGGCAGAAACTCATTCCATGCACTATTACCAAACCTGCATCAGCTACACAACAGGGATATAAGCATTCAGGTGAAACTGGAGTTCAGGCTTTCGACAATCCAGAATCTAAATCATCTAAATCTACCAATCCAAATTTTCTACCTTTTAGTGAATAGTAATAATAATAATGCTTGCATTTGATACAGCGCTTTTCACATCTTCTAGACATCTCAAAGCGCTTCACAGAATATACTGTAAAGTGAATTGACTGTATATTTGTGGGTGAAACGCGGCAGCCAATTGCACACAGCAGTGTCCCACAAACAGTCGTGGATTGAAGTGACCAATTTATTATGGTTTTTTTTCTTGAGGGATTATTATCAGGTATGTGGAGTAAGGAAATTTGCCCAAGGTTTTTCCCTGCTGGGAATCAAATGCAGGTTTCTCGCTTGCGAGGTGGGTGCTCGAACCACTGAGCTACAGGACTCCATAGTCCATGTTCCATCTGTTCTTTCTGAATAATACTAACGATGATTCTCAATGATGATGTAGAGACATTGTAACTGGCACTAAGCCTCCGTTTGTTACCATAGATTGTGTTAATTGTCCCATCTTTCATAAATGTGGCCAGCTTGGTCGTCTGATAACTAAAATTGGTCAGCCCTCCAGCCTGAGTCCATCCTAGTGGCTGGGCCATATGCTCAAACATTAAACATCCACCCCATGGGTCAATAGTTGGTGGGTTACTAGCTTAAAAGTTGAGTTAGTGTGTTGAACAGGTATCTTGCAAACCAGCTACTGGATTCAGTTGTTGACTGGCCTCCTTGGGTGCATTTATCAGAAATGTGATAATTATCACCAATGAAATTAAGACATCACAGGTCACAATTTTCACCCAATAGCTGGAGAGAGTAAAAATACTCTGGATATGGTGGCTGGCACAAAGCCTCCATTCAAACCCCAACGATTACCAAAGTACATTTCCACCATTGCGCAAAACACTTCATCCAAATATCGGTTGTTGCTTGTGAACCCCTTTCCCTGAAATGCTCTGGCTCCCCCTAGTGAAGCTGAGCTCTATGGCAGTAGGTGTGTAAAGACTCCACATAAATTCTGAACATGGAAATAGTGCTTTCAGTATATTTATTGAGCACTGTAATTTCAAAAGTAGAGTGGAAAAGCAATAACATTTGATTTGCAAATAAGACCAGGTGCAAAATACAGTAACAGATGGGACCGAGTTAGATCACGCATTGTGAGTTTTATATTCGTAAACTGTGATTTGAATTGAAAATTTTCATAATTATGAAAAGCATTTGTAACAGCGCCACTTTTCCATACAGATGATGGATTGCAGTCAGCTAAACAAAGGGTTCTTTCATTAAATCCATTTATGGGAGCAAAGTTCAGTCTTTTAAACTGCTGTGTTTGCTTATTCCACAAACGAGTACCAAATCATTTATTTTATCCTGACTCTCAAAACAATATCCCAACGGCAATTTATTATTCTTGTAATTGAAACTATGTTTTTTTGCTGTTGGTAAGCCTTGTACTGTGGACCTCATTTAGTCGCAAGCTACAATGCTAGCAGGGAGAAATTTCACCTGGATCTAAATTTACTCTATTTATTTCACTGTGTCTGGGATTTGGAAAATTCTTAAAGACATTCTTAGTTTTTAAGCTTTTTCTCTGTAAATTCTTGAAGAATTAGAGGAAAATGACTTTAAAGTTCAACAATTTGCCAAATTCTGGACACTCTAAAATGATAGATTAACAGAGCAAATTTAGAGCCAGGTGGACTTTCTCCTCTATTCATGTTTCACTGACAGTGAAGTCGGAACCATCAAATCTCTGGGGGAAGATTGTGCTACATTTAAGCTATTTTCAAGGAACGGCCAAGTAATGATGAATCTGACTTGAGTCAGTGTCGAGGAAACATAAATGTATTACATTAATATTATTATGGTAATATTAATTCCTTAATATTAACAAATTTTAAATCTGGCAGCAAGGGTAAAAAGTGCCATTCAAAATGGATTATCTTTACGAGTGCAATGACAAATGTAATATCTCATAATAGATATGATCCTTCTAAATCTCTTATCGAATTTACCAAGAAACATTGCTTTTTCCACTCCAATGTACCTTGAGTGCAACAGCTCAGACATTTATTTATTTCTTATGTGACCTTTTTGACTAGCTAAAGGCAAGCGAGAAGCAGAAAGGAATTTCACGACTTTGATTTTAACACAAACAATTAGAAGACTGAATCAGAAATTAATATTTGGAGCCCATATAATAGAACTTAAGAAAGCATAAATAAATGAACCGGTAACCACTCAGCTTAGAACAATATGAAATGACCTATAAAATTGAATCAATTAAAGACTCCGCCGCCCGGATACTAACCGGCACAAAACTCTGACACCAGCCCTTGCCAGGCTCCTCTGGCTCCCAATTACCAAACTAATCAATTTCAAGATCCTCTCACTCATTTTCAAATCCCTTCATGCCCTCGCACCTCCCTACCTATCCGACCTGCTTACCTCCCACTCTACCACCCGCTTCCCCACTTGGCTGGCTTCAGCCTCCTTTTCGTCCCTCATCCCCTCCACTCCATCATCAGTGGCCGTACCTTCAGCCACTACGCCCCAAAACTCGGGACCTCTCTCCCTCAAACCCTCCACCTTGCTCACTCCCTCCCCACTTTCAAATTCAGCCTAAGCCCCTTTCTTTTTGATCAAGCTTACTGTCACCTCCCCCTTCCCTTTCCCCCTGGCTCTGGGTCAGACTCCACCACTGTCAAGCGCTCCGGGATGCTACCCCTGGTGAAGGACACTATATAAATGCAAGTTGTTGTTGTTGTCTTTCTGCTTTTCTCCTGAAGGCACTGATTCATGCTGGAGTTTGTTTCTAAAGGCCCCTTCCAGCTTCATACTTAGAATCATGGAATCATAGAATCATAGAATCGTACAGCACAAAAAGAGGGCATTTGGCCCTCGAGTCTGTGCCAGCTCTTTCAAAAGAGCAGTGTAATGTCAATCCCACTCCCCAGCCCTTTCCCCATAACCCTGCAAACCCGTCCTCCTCAAATACCCGTCCACCGCATTTTTAAAAGTAGTTATCAAATCGGCCTCCACCCCCCTTTCATTACATTACAGATTCGAACAACTTGCTGCGTAAAAACATTTCTTCTCACCTCCCCTCTGCTTCTTTTAGAGACTATTTTGAATCTGTGACCTTGAGTCCACCAGTGGAAACAGTTTTTCCCTTTCTAACCTATCAAATCCCCTCATGGTTTTGAAGACCTCTATTAGGTCTCCTCGTAACCTTCTCTGCTCCAATGAGAATAATTCCATCCTCTCTAACCTTTCCCCATAATCAAGGTCCCTCATTCCTGGTACCATTCTTGTAAATCTCCTCTGCACCCTTTCCAATGCCTTAACATCCTTCCTATAGTGTGGTGCCCAGAACTGGGCGCAGTATTCTAACTGAGGCATAACCAGTGCTTTATATAAGTTAATCATAACCTCCTGACTCTTGTACTCTATGCCCCTAATTATAAAGCCTTACTTGCATGGCTATTCTCCATGTGTGAGTGTGGATGGTAAACACAGAAGATATTTGACTATGAAAGTTAACAGAACCAATCTTTACACATTAGGGACAAATTCGCCCACAAAATATATGGTCAATTCACTTTACAGTATGTCCTGTGAAACGCTTTGAGATGTCTCAGCGACGTGAAAAGGCGCTGTATCAAATGCAAGGATTATTATTATTATTATTATTCCACCTGAGTGAATTCTATTGATGCAGCATTTTTACAGCATCCAGATTTTGTCAAATTGTTGTCAAATTTTTCAATGCTGGGTTTCTTTATTATAAATAATGATGATAAATCCTTGTACTTGATATAGCACCTTATCACATTGAGAACGTTTGAAGCTCTTCAGAGTTCAAAGTGTATTTTGTAGACAAATATGACAGTCAATTTTGCACACAGCAATGATTTCTCTATTTAAGTAGTGCCATGGCATCTGACGTCCACCTGAACATCCCTGTATCTCTTTCAGCTTCCCCCTTGGCATGTTCAATCGCATCCTTGGAGTACTGTGTTTCCTATTCTTGGATCCTATGTATTTATCAGTATTAAACTTAATTTCCCAGTTATCAGCCCATGTGTATACCCCATCAAGTTCTCTTTGTGGGACCTTTGCTGCCTCCTCTGATTCCACTAATTTGCAAATTTTAATATCTTAAACTGGGTCTGCAAATCCAGGTTATTAATATATGCAAGGGACAGAAGGGTCCCAGTACAGATCCCTGAGGCACGCCACTTAATACCTCTCTCCATGTTGACCTCATTCCCCTAACAAAGATCCTCTACTTCCTTCCCTTCAGCCAATTGTGAATCCACGTCCATGTCTTGTTCTTGATACCAAAGACCATGGATGAATCTTGGTCTTCTTTTGTCTAGCAATTCGTATGTTTTTATGTTCTCATGATTACAGTTTCTGAAGGAGTCTTTCATAAGGTATTTTGCCTTTTGGAGGCCAACAAGTCCAAAAAGACTTTTGGAAGTCTAGATACACTGCACCAAATGGTTTCCCACAATCAATTGTTGCTGTCACCTTCTTGAAAGAAAAGTCTACGAGATTGATCAGACAGGACCTACCCTTTCTGAACAGGTGTTGACTGTCAATTATTAGATTATTTTTATATTGGCAATCTTCCACTTCCTTTCTGGTGAATAACTCCATACATTTTCCTATTACAGGCTAATGGGTATGTAGTTGCTAGGTTTAGTATAATTGCCCTTCTTGAAAATGGGAACACGGTTTGCTTGCTTCCAATACGTTGGAACCTCCCCAGCTCTGATCGACTTCCTCATAATGTCTATCAATCTCCTGCCTTGCGCCAGCGCCCCCCCCCCCCCCCCCACCACCCACCTCCCCACCTCTCCCAGATACCCCAGGGTACAGTCCATCCACTCGGGGCTTTGTTAGTTTTAAGACTCTTGAGCCTATCCAGAATATCAGCCTCACTTATATTAAAGTCCTGGAGCTCAGTGTTTGCTTGCTGTTGGGTCCATGTATTTAGTATCTTTAAAATGTGGGAACATCTTAAATTGAATTGTAATCTGGAAGCTTGGTGTCTTTAATAACTGTGAGAAAACCAGCTTTCAGAATTAGACATAATTTAACAATTTTCCACAATTCTGTGCAATGTTAAACTTTAAAACAAAACAGTCTTGCAGGCTAAGGCTAGGTGGAATGTATGACCCTCTAAATCATTAACTTGCTTCTGCCATGCAAATGATAATTTATATTCATATCACGTATTCCCCAGAGAAAGGTCTAAGGTTCAGTCCACAACATATTTAAAATCTCCCTCCCAAATAATTGATGACTTCAATGCATTAATTTCTCCAAAAATATTGGTCTTGGTTTGAATCATTCAGATTTGCTCAAATTATTTCTTGTCATCCCAACAATCTTTTCACAATAATGTATCTAACTTCAGCATCAATAATTGCTCCTGAGGGGAAAGAAAATTATAGATTTTTGGGGGAAGTAAGGTTTTGCCTTTTATTTTTAATGAACATGAACCATTAAAAAAAAACTACTTATCCTAATTTAATACTTTTTGACATTTATTTCTGTAAATTCTGCAATTTTTTTCTCAAACAGATGCCTGAAATGTTCATCCATTTTAATTAAAGTTTTTATTCCTTGGAATTTCCTCAAGGACCACTTTTATTCTTTAAACGTCGGAATTAGATCATCTATTTTATCTAGTCAGCACTCTTGCCTCTGAGTCAGAAGGTTGTGGGTTTAAGTCCCATGTCAGGGGTGCTGGGAGTGCATTGTCAGAGGGGCTGTCCTTCAGATGAGATGTTAAACTGAGGTCCCATCTGTCTGTTCAGGTGGATGTTAAAGATCCCATGGCAATATTCGAAAATAGAAAGAGCTTTTCCCGGTGTCCTTCCCAACAATCCCTCAAATAAAATTGGTCATTTACTTCACAGTTATGTGTGGGACATTGTTATGTACAAACTGGCTGACACATTTCGCCTACAAAATACATAGCCGAATCGCTTTACAGTGTATCCTGCAAAGTACTTTTATATGTCTTGATGACGTGAGAATTCACTATATCAAATGCAAGGATTATTATCTTCCTGGGTATTGCATTCACCTTTACAAAGGACCTGAAATTCCAACTAGTCTTAGCTTGTGAAAGTTATTTTAGCTTAAATTTTAAGATTGCACAAAATTGTTGGAAAATCAGTGTGTTAATTTGAAAGATCATTCTATTTAAGAAACTGTAGAAAACATGTTTACCCATTAATACTGAATTTAAGAATTTTCCACAGTTCTGCATGATCTTAAAAATTCAATTAAATTATATACATATATCAACAGTTTTGCTTAAAATTACTTTTTACAAATTGGTTAAAAAAAGCGAACAATTATTACAATTACAATTATTAATTTATTGAGTGAAATATTACTAAAATATTAGTAATCCTTGCATTTGATACAGTGTCCATAATATCAAAACATTTTAAAGTGCTTCACAGATAATTTGGTAAAGTGTAGTGACTGTGTATTTGAAGTCAAACGCAGCTGCGAATTTGCACACAGCAATATCCCACAAACAGCCATGAAGTCAATATATCATCAGCAGTATAAATATTTAGTTGTGTTTTATGTTTCTCTCATTGAGATCTCTTGTGTTTCTCTCATTCTCCTCTCCTGTCTCATACTCATTTTGCCCACAAATATACAGTCAATTCACTTTACAGTCTATTCTTTGAGATGTCTAGAAGATGTGAAAAGCACTATATCAAATGCAAGGATTGTTGTTATTATTATTTTACAGCATACCTCTTGGTCCCTATCTGTTGCCTTGCACTTTAGCAATGCACTCTTGTTCAAGTACCATACAACAACAACAACAAAATTCCATTTGTAGAGCACCTTTCACGTCGGGAGGACGTCCAAAAGTGCTAAACAGTCAGGTGTCGGGGCCTGAACATGGGGGAGGGGTGGTTTAGGGGTGAGGGCTTCGGCAGCCTGAGGGGTGAGGCAGTGGCGGAGTCTGGCAATGTTGCGGAGAAAGGACAGTTCAGGGTCAAACAAGACACCCAGGATCCTGACTGGCTTAGCGAGGTTGAATGTGCAGGCGTGGAGGCTGATTCTGCCAGCGCCCGAGGTGTGGAGGCGCTTGGGCGAGCCAATCAGGAGGGCCTCGTCTTGCTGACGTTCAGTTGGAGAGAGTTGTCCCTCATCCAGGACTTGATGTCGGACAGGCAGTCGGTCAGGACGTCAGTAGTCCTGGAGTTGCGGGTGGAGGCAGAGAGGTAGAGTTGGGTGTCACCCGCATAAATGTGGAAATTTACCTCATATCTGCGGATGATGTCACCAAGGGGGAACATGTAGAGGGTGAAGAGGAGGGGACCGAGAACAGAGCCCTGAAGGACACCGTACGAGACGGTGCGGGGGCTGGAGGAGAAGCTGTTTACCTTTGGAGGTTGTGCATTTACATCAGAATAATGGGGCGAAATTGCATCACATGATTATCAATGCCAAAAACTGGGGGTTGAACCAGTTAATAACTAAAGATTCCGCCCCCCCCCCCCCCCCCCACAACATTGGCGCAGCGTTTGTGCCTGTTTGAAATAATGACTGCAGAGATTAGCCTTTGATTGATGCTTTACGGGATATCAGTGCAGCTCGTTCACGTGATTTGAACACAGTTTATTCCTATTCTCTACTTTCTGTCTCTCAGCTAGCCCTCCATCCATGCTGCCACTTTGCCTTCACTATGATGTGCTTTAATCTTCACAACATGTCTCTTGTGTGGCACATTATCAAGAGCCTTTACAAAATCCATTTACTGTGCATCCATTGTGTTCCGCCATTGATATGCGTAGTCAAGCACCGTATGTCCTTTATAAATCCGTGTTAACTGCCTGTACCTTCTAAGTGTGAATAATGTTATACTCATTGTGGTCTCTAATGATTTGCCTGCTACCGAGGTGAGACTGACAAAACTATAGTTATTTAAGATAAAGCAACAATCGTACGTAAAACCTCAACGAACATAGAATGTAACAGCATAGAAGCACGTCATTTACATGATGAAATCTGCGCTAGTGGTTTTATCCTTATGAGACAACTAATTTAATTCCACTCTCCTGCACTCTCCCCACACCTTTTAACATTTCTCGTAAAATCAGATTCTGTAAAATATTCTTTTCCCCTCCAAAGAATAATTGAGCAAAATCTCCAGGACATTAATCCAACATTGCAATCTACATTATTGAACCACTGCCAATTCTATTCCACAGATGGCTCATAACATAGCACTGAGGGTATGATTGAAGAATAGATAATGAGGCATTTAGGATTATTTTCTCTGTGGATAATGGAAAAGGAAATACATAGTGGAATGTGAAATTGCAGGTGAAAAAATTGCAATGGCTGCAAATTACATGACGGATTTGGGATTTTGATTTTGATTCGGCAAGTCCTGTGGCAAGGTCAGAGATTTATGGTGTGTCAGCCTGGCTCAGTTGTTAGCACACATGCCTCTGAGTCCGGCGGTTGTGGGTTCAAGCTTCACATAGTCTATTCTAGCTGGGAATACACTGTATTGCTGTAGTTTCTGTCTCTCGGATGAAACCTTAAACCAAGGTCCCATCTGCCTGTTCAGGTGGATGTTAAAGATCCCTTGGCACTATTAAAAAAATGAAGGGAATCTTTCATAGCATCCTGGCCAACAATCCTAATAAAAATAGTCATTCACTTCATCTGTGTGTGTGAGACATTGCCTTGTGCAAATTGGCTGTTGAGTTAGCCTACAAATTACAGATGCTAGTAGTATATTCTATGAAACACTTTGAGACATTGTCCTGATGTGAAAGATGCAATATATAATAACATAATAATAATCCTTGCATTTGATATAGTGCCTTATCGCATCTTTGATATGTCTCAAAGTGCTTCACAGAATATATTGTAAAGTGAATTGACTGTATATTTTGGGGGCAAAACGCGGCAGTCAATCACCCACAGCAGCGTCCCACAAATAGTCGTGGATTGAAGTGACCAATTTATTATTATTATTTTTGAAGGAATTATTACCTCTTAAAAAGCGATCCACCAATCAACTAACAACTAGGTTGTTACTTACTTCTAGGTAAACAGAATTCGTCCTGCCAGGAATCAAGCCCAGATCCCTCGCTTGCGAGGTGAGTGCTCTAACCACTGAGCTGCAGGACTCTATATTTAAGGATTATTATTATTGATTGGAGGAGTAGGAAGCAGATCAATGAGTATCAGACATTGTGAATACTCTCTCTGATGTTCAGAGTCCCAGTTAGGACATCCAGAAGAAGGAGCATGACTTGAAGAAAAACATTTAACATTCGTAAAAATTAAAAATGAGTGAAAAGTGATATTAACACATTAATACATATACTGATGTAGGTGAACAAACTCATTAAGATACTTGATCAAGAGCATTAGGATGGCACAAGCAACAGTCAGAGACAAAAAGGAATGCTGTGAAAACAGGGCCACAGGATACATATAGGCAAGTGTTACTTCCCTGTACAAAAAGGGGCAGAAGGATAAACCTGGGAACTACAAGCCAGGGAGCCTAACATCAGTAGTCGGGAACTATAATTCGGGACAAAATAAATTTTCACTTAGAAAAATATGGGTTAATAAAGAACAGCCAACACAGATTTGTTAAAGGCAAATCATGTCTAACAAACCTGATGGAGTTTTTTGATGTAGCAATGGAGAGGGTGGATTTAGGTAGTGCCGTTGATGTACTTTTTATGGATTTTCAAAAGGCATTTGATAAAGTGCCACGTAAGAAACTTGTAAGCAAAATAGAAGCACACGGTATTAAAGGGTAGTGGCAGCATGGATAGAGAACTTGCTGGGAGACAGAATAACTTTTGTTCTCTGTTTTTGATCTATATAAATTCTCTGTTTTTGATTTATATAAATGACCTGGACTTGGGTATAGGGAGTACAATTTCCAAGTTTGCAGATAATACTAAGCTAGGAAAAGTAGAAAACAGTGAGGAGGATAGTAGCAGACTGCAAATGGTTATAGACAGACTGGTAAAATGGGCAGACACGTGGTAAATGAAGTTTAATTTCAAGATCCTCACCCTTGTATTGAAGTCCCTGCAGTCCTCTGCAACCCCCTACCTCTCTGACCTCCTCTCTCCTCAAAACAATACCCATTACCTTCGTTCCTCCGGGTCTGGCCTCCTCCTCGTCCCCCGAGTTCTCCACTCCACCCTCGGCGGCCGTGCCTTCAGCCACTATGCCCGAGGCATGGAACTGCCTTGCTCACTCCCTTCGCCTCGCTCCCTCCCTTCCTATTTTCAGGTCTCTGCTGAAGACCTTTCTTTTCGACCGCGCCTTTGGTCACCTTCCTCCCCCTCCCCCTGGCTCGGTCCCGGGATCCGTTACTGTGAAGCGCTCTGAGACGCCGTCCGGCGTGAAGGGCGCTATATAAATCCAAGTTGTTGTTGTTGTTGTAATGTGGAGAAATGTAAAGTGATGCATTTTGGGAGGAAGAATGAGGAGAGGAACATAAGCTGATGGTAGAATCTTAAAGGGAGTGAAGGAACAGAGAGACCTGGGGTTCATATAAGTAAATCTTTGAAGGTGTCAGGACAGGAAGATAAAGCTGTTAAAAAAGCATACGGGATACTAGGCTTTATAAATATGGGTATAGAATACAAAAGTCAGGAAGTTATGATGAGCCTTTATAAAATACTGGTTAGGCCTCAGGTAGAGACTGTGTTCAGTTCTGGGCACCGCATTTTAGGAAGGATGCCAAGGCATTGGAGAGGCTGCAAAGGAGATTTACCAGGATGGCACCAGGAATGGGGGACTTCAGTTATCAGGAGAGGCTAGAGAAACCAGGATTATTCTCCTTGGAGCAGAGAAGGTTAAGTGGAGTCTTAATAGAAGTTTTCAAAATTATGAGGGGATTCAATAGGGTGAACAAAGAGAAACTATTTCCACTGGCGGGTGGGTCAGTAACCTGAAGACACTGATTTAAAATAGTTGTTAAAAGAAACAGAGGGGAGGTGAGGAGAAGAAGGAGAACAGCTCATAGTGAGCTGTTCGGATCTGGAATTCATTGCCCGAAAGGGAGGTGGAAGCTAATTTGATAACAACTTTTAAGAGAAGTAAATAATTATTTGGGGAGAACAAGTTTGCAGGGCTATGGGGAGAGAGTGGAGAAGTGGGATTGAATTGGATAGTTCTCTTCACAGAGCTGGTACAGACACAATAGGCCAAGTGGCCTCATTCTGTGCTGTATAATTCTATGATTTTATGATAAGACCATACGATGCATATCAAAAGTAAAATCAGAAGATTTAGAAAGTAGAACAACAGGATATATATATAGAAACCAAGTTTGTAAAATATGTATAGAAAGTAGAATCACAAGTTACATATAGAAAGTAGGATAACAAGATACTTATAGAAAGTAGGACCACAAGACATGACTGTGACACAAGTTCAGTTCATGGCAACTCAGGCTTCTTTCTTTACCAAATGAGTGCAACCTGGCAAGATGTTTCCAGCTCCCCATTAATAATAATAATCATTTATATGCATTTGATATAGTGCCTTATCACATCGTTAAGATGTCTCAAAGCGCTTCACAGGATATACTGTAAAGTGTAGTCACTGTGTATTTTGCGGACGAAACCTTAGTCACACTGCCAGAGAACTAATGTCTATGCTGTACAAATAGGCAAGCTGTTCAGGAGCAGAGCACATTGGCATTTCTTTTGCTGGGCTCCATAATTTTCTTTGACACAATGAACAAACATGCCAGTTGTGCCAGTACCACTTGAGGATCTGTATCAGTGTAGCACAAGGACAGAAAAATTAAAACAAAATCAATATGTGTATTCTTGCATAAAACGGGAGTTCTGCATGCCATCACTTTTGCTGTCCTTTAGAGGGAAAACAACATGGACGGACATTCCTAAATATAGAAAATGCTGGAGATATGCAGCAGGTTCCTCAGCATAGGAAAGAGACATGTCAAATAGTTTGAGTGTGTTCTCTGTGTAAGAATCACCTTTTGTTCCATTAATGTCTTTGACTTGGGATGTGTGCTCTATTTCTCTGCAGATCCTATTTTACAACATTACGCTGCATGGCCTTTACATTAACATATGTTAAAAAGTGTCATCAAGTGCTGCAGGGGGAACTGCAGTGTTTACACCTCAGTGCAAGCACAGTGCATTTGCATTCTGTTTGGATCACGTTTGCCGTTCATTTCTTGGAAGGGAAATATTCACTAACAGGGTCAGAGAAAGAATTTGTTTTCACAAGATTCTCTCGAGGGGAGTCTTTTAAGAGTCCTTGATAGACAGATAAGCTTAAAGCACTCTAATTCAAATGATCACTTTATCTTGTGTTCTCTGAGCAACCCTTGAACATAAGCTTTGTACAGATCACTTATTATAATAATTCTTGCATTTGGTATCATGCCTTCGGGTGGATGTATGAAGTGCTTCACAGGATATACTGTATAAAGTGTAGTGACTTTACTATATTAGATTGCAATTGTGTTGCAGTTTTGTGAGCTCAGTTGCATCTGTCCAAACGTCGATTTGTCTGGTGTGTTGCTTGGATCTGCTTTGTATCATCTATTTACATGTGCAGATGGCAAATCTCTGTTCAAATTTTAAATGCTTGAGAAAGTATTGTGTTTTGGCACATGAACACGATTCTGTACTGTTGGCAAGACTGGTTTTGGGGGTGCATTGTCAGAGGTGCCATCCTTCGGATGAATTATTAAACTAAATTCCTTTTCAGGTGGACATTAAAGATCCCATGGCACCATTCAAAAACAAAAGAGAATTTCTCCTGGTGTCCTGTCCTGTCCAACAACAACAAATTGCATTTATATAGTACCTTTCACATCAGAAGGACATCACAAGACACTGGACAATGAAAGGTTTGCACTGGAGATTGGAGTCAAGAGGGCTGGAGGGCAGGGAGGATGGAAGTGGGAAGACAACTGAACACACAGTCAAACTCGATCTTACACTCGATCCTCTGAGGATGGGGAACCAGTCAAGCTGGGCGAGGTTGGAGTTGATTAGCTCATGGAGTTTAGTGCAGGAGAGGGCACAAACTGCAGAGTTCTAATCCCCCAAATAAAAATGAATATTCACTTCATCGAGGCAATCATACAGCGGATTGGGTTGTACAGCGGATTCCGAATGTAATTTGTTGTTGTTGCTGTTTTGGGGACATTGTTGCATGTAAATTTGCTACTGCGTTTGCCTACAAAATACACAGTGATTACATTTTACAGTATATCCCGTGGAGCACTTTGAGACGTCCTCCTGAAGAGAAAGTGTTTCAAGACATTACCCTATGTGAAGAACGCTATATAAACAAAGTTTTTGTTGTTTATCAAAATTCAGGCTTATTATTACTAAAAATATGGCCATCACATGGCCTGAAAACAAGGCAATAGCTATTTAGTGGCTTAAGGTAAAGATTGGATCTTGGATTGTGGCTTTTCAAGGTTAGTTTACAGCTTAACTAAAATAGTGACTTAATTATAAAGTGCGACGAGATTGTCTGCTTCAGCTACGAAAGCAGTGGCCTCACTGAGCAGTAATCCAAGGCACTGGCTACAAACTTTTACAGTCAGGTTTTAGAACTACCGTTAAACAGAAGGTGATGGGGGAGGGGAGAGGGTGTAATTCAAAACCCATTTGAACCTTGCGAGGATTGGAATGTGTTTAGGAATACCACAATTTTGGCTCCTATAGTATCAATGTCAGACAAGGGCTCACCATCAGTCAATCTATCCTACCCATGTAATGTAGAATGTATGGAAGAGCCTTTTGCTTACCCCAGAGATGTTTCTCTTTTCTCTCTCTGTTTTGAACATATGCTGTACTGACTGGTGAAAGGCATACAAAATAAATTGTATGGAAATACTGGGAAAGCAACCCAAATGTAATTTCTAGTGAAACACTGGCAATGCATCCAACGGACTTCATGTAAAAATAGTGGCAAGGCATCTGAAGGAGATTTCGCATAACAAAAAAAAACTGGCAAAACATCTAAAGGCATCTAAAGGCGTTTTTACTGAAATGCTGGCAAAGCCTTCAAATTTCTGCAGATTTATAAGTACGCCTTTTGATTTACTTTTGACCGGCTTAGCAATCTTTCATTTGTGAATACAATGGTTACCCATCTGCAGAGTAGCTAAAATATCTGAGCTATTTTGTTAGCTTCACACACAGACTTTGTTTCTGTGTTGCTCTTCTAGAGCTTGTTGGCATTTATATTTCATACAAAGAAACTGGAATTTTTTATCATAAATGATATACGATGCGAGAAGCTCTTTTCATCATTTCCGTATCACTTGGAGGAGAATAGAGAAATATTATTTGAAAAATTGCAGAGATTTCCATTTGATGTATGGTGCTCAAATCTGACTGCTGATGAAGGTTGTAAGAATAAACTAGTGCTCCAAGGCGAACATAGAATTACACAGCGTGTACAGCACTGAAACAGGTCATTCAGCCCAACTCATCCATGCCACTGTTTAGCCTCCCCCCTTTAGCCCTCTATTGCCTTCTTCCAAACATATTAACAAATATGTTAATGCTTTCTGCTTCAACCACGGTTCAGACAGTGAGTTATACATTCTCACTGCCCTCTGTATAAACAAGTTCCTCCTGAACTCTCTTCTAATTCTGTTGGTGACTATTTTATATTTATGACCCATTGTTATGGACTCAGTAACAAGTAGAAAATGTCGATTTATTTTTAGCTTATCAAACCCCTTCATAATACAGTCACTAACCAACCTTTACAACTTTGGCATGTCCTCCCGAAGTGAAAGGTGCTGTACCAATTATAATAATAAAAATCCTTGCATTTGATATAGCGCCTTGTTATTAATATAATGCTAAACAAAATTAACATTAACATGCCACATAGAGACCAATGGATACCAGGGAATAAGGCCTATGAAGAGATTCAGATGGGATCATATTGTATTCTTGATTTTCAGAAGATTATTTAATAAAGTCCACATGTGATTTTTTTACAAGAAACCGTAGAATTAATGGGAAATTTCACGAGCGGCTTTGGAAATTACCTTGTTACCACATTGCACAAGGTGGGAAAATAAATAGGAAATTACTTTGTCTGGGAGAGCAGGTACAATTCATGTGGATCTATTCTGATTTCCCTCCTGTCCACATTTAGTCATGGGTGCTAAATAAAAGCCAAGCAACATCAGGGGGCTTATCATGGAGAGAACTAATGGCACACAAAGAAATCTGCACAGGTTAGATGGAGGCACAGAGGAACGGCAGATGGATCTTAAAGTGGATAGATACAAGATGCAAACCACGTAAGAAATGAAGAGGTCATGTTTTATAGTTTCTTATCAAATTGGAAAGCACTTTACAATAATAGCTGTTTGTAGGCAATTATTTTGGCACAGCAAGATTCCACAAACAGCCACAAAGTGAATGCCGAATTCATCCGGAGGACTGTTGCAGGACATCAGAAAAACTTTCTTCTCTAACAGAACATCACTATAGGATCTTCACAACCACATGTCAAATAGAACCTTGGTTTTAATATCGCATCTGAAGGAAAACACCTCAGACAATGCAGAACTCCCTCTACCTTCCATACGCACTGGAGAGTCAACCCAGAATCTGAACTAAAGTCGAGATGCAGCCCTTCCCAGAGGATATTTTGTGCCATTGTTTTATAAACCTTGAAAATAGGGAAACCAGGAATACATTATCACTGGTGACTTGTGGTGCAATCTACTTTCAGAGCAGAGTTTCCGTGAGGTGGCATGATGCATGTAATGTCCACTCAGTGCCTTTTATTAAGAAATCCCACTAAAAGTGACCAGATATGAAACCACACACTCACGAAAATGTCTCTTTAAACTCCACAAGGAAGTTTGCAAATATGTTTGTCAAACCTCCGAGATCATTTCCATGTAAATCTGAGGCTATTTTCAAAAAGAAATTTCACAGAGACAGCACAGAGCAAGGTACACCCACCATCCTGTCAGTTTCATACCTTCTGACATGTAAATATGTGAATGGTGCTTCAGAAGATTTGAAATACTGTAATCCCAGCTCACGACATCCAATATCTGTTCTGAAATCTCCTTAATGCTGTTATTGTTATCTTATTAACATTGTTCCAATTTTATTCACCGTTACCTGGAGCTGGCATATGTTACATATGTGACAGCAGCAGGATTAACAGTGAGCTATCAATGATAATTGTGAGCCTGGAAGACACCACTAATAGCCTTTAAGCAAGATGTGAAACAATCTGACCATAAGACATTTCACCTGAAATCTTGCTTGATGAGACCTGTTTGTTTTATGTCTGCAGGAAAGAGAGCTTGCATTAACATAAGATGATCCCGCGATGCTTATTTCAAGATAACATCACTTAACAGGCAGCGCTCAAAATATAATCTCCTGGTAAAGTTGCAGTATCTAACAACAATTATTAATCCGTCAGCGTGAATGTCATTTTGTATCAAGGACGCATAGCCATCTGGCAATCAGCAACCACACTGACAGCTGCTGTCAAGGTAAAGCTGGATCCAAGATAGGGGGTGGTGGGAGGTGGGGGAAACACAGCCCATAAAATCTGCAACACGTATTATGGAAAGGAGATTCAAGCATTCTGGTATAAAAATACCTGCAATACTTCCTCTCCCACATCCCTTGTCACAACCCACCTATAGAGCAGCACTTTGGCCAACCTTCACTCACTGCCTCTTCCTGAAGCATTGCTGTGATGAAAACTCACCATATGGGGGTTTGAGTTGAAGCCCAACTCCACTCTGCTGCTCACACCTTTCCTTAAGGAGGAAGATATCACTCAATCCAAACCACTCAAACTGGGTAACAGTTGTGATTTTTTGTTTAAGATCGATATCAATCCATTTCAATTCCTTCGCTGTCCCTCATCAGGCCAGATACTCATGGTCACTTAACCCTTTCAGTGCCATGGGTGAATTTGTTTGATCAGGTGCTGCCAAGTTAGTAGAGCCATCACTGAGTCCACTCATCAGTGTCATTCGCTTCCTGGGATTTGATGTGATTTTTTGTTGACCAAATATTGACCTTGCTTTTGTGCCTATGAATTGACACAGTTTTGTGAAAACTAAGTGTTTTTTTCATTCGAGTTCTTTGTCGGACACTGAAATAACAGTTTGGAAATATATCTGCAAGTTTCTTTAAAGACAAACCTAGGTGGAATTTTGCTTTCCTTATCAGTATGGAAAAGAAAGAGGGAACTTGCATTTTTATAACACTTCGTCAGGTGGAAATGTTTCAAAATGCTTCCTAAGTAATTGTTGTCTAGTGACTGTTTTCACAGCTTAAATGAGGCAACCATATGCATTACCAATATCCCACAACATCCATGAGATGAACACCAAGAGGAAAACGTTAGCAAAACGAGCTGGAGTATGTAGAATACGTTGAAAAGAGCCAACATAAAACAAGATTTATAGTTTGAATTTTTGTTTAGAGTTTTGTTCTTTATATATTATTCATTCCATGGTTAATACTACTGTAGAAGGGAGTTTCTCCCTGTGTCCCCCAAATAAAATTAATCATTCACTTTCTGACTGCATGTGAAGCATTGAGGTGAGCACATCGGTTGATGCATTCACCTACAAATACATAGTCACTACACTTTAAAGAAAAAAACTGTGTGAAATGAATGTGATGTTGTAGGCAAATGAAAGTATTATTGAAATAAGTAGCGTTTCCTTCAGTGTGTGTATGAGCTCAAAACTCAGAGAACTGGTTAGCCCCAGATTGCCTGCAAATTTGCCAGGAGTCTGAGGGTTAATGATTCCCATGGCAAAATCGTTATTTTTGCACACACACAAAGTACATCCCAGTTTAGAAAATGTCATTATGCAATGATGTTCCTGCTGAGAAGCAGTCAGTGGTGCAATATCTGAGATGGTGGTAGACAGATTGAGTCCGCTGTGATTTTTATATTAAACATAGTTTCAGACAATTTCAATAGTGAGATCTTCATATAAATGTGCTTTTATGAAAATCTTGCTCTTGACGCAGCCTCGAACCAATATAAAAAATATAAAAACTGCAGGTGATTCGATTTTTTTCTAGTGCCATTGTTGATATTACGCTCTGCCTGCTTTAGCTGATAAAATGAAATTTGATGATAAGATGCCTTTGAAATATCGCCCAAAAGTAGAAAAGGGTATTCTGAGGATGCAGCCATTCTAGCACAACACAATGGCATTGCAGCCACTTCTGTTTCTGGGCTCCATTCAAGGCATCCCAGTCTCCTCACTCCTTTTTTTAGCCGCATTTCTACAGAAGAAAGGAAACACGAGTCACCCAACATTCAGTGTACCTTAATTGCACTAAAAAAAAGCTTAGTGAAAAATTGAGGTTTGGGAATTTACCTGAGACTTAAATTCAACTTGAAAAGGTCTAAAGTTCAGGTATTCATGAAAAATAATTGGAATCCGATACTCAAATGTTAAAACCACTGAAAGCAACTTAGAACTCATTAATATTTCCCTGTAAATGCTCTGCAGTAAAGCTGAAAACAACTTGCATTTATATAGAGCCCTTCTTACGGGTAGCATACTAAGAGCACTGTATACAATATATTCTTTGAAGGATTTCAACTACTGTATTGGTTAGAAACCATCATGATGTTAAAAGTTGTCTTGTGCCCAAGAAGGCATTTAATCTCCTTCAGTCCTCTCTCTCTCTGACACCTTTTAAGGGAAAGAGACAATGCCAAACTTGATATGCTCCAAATAGGACAAAATTCAAACCTTAACGAAGAAACCTGAAACTCCTGCTCTAGATTTTCATTTCATACCAGGGTGCAAATCTTACCATTTCCCTGGTGTTCTCATTTTCATTGTTTAAAACTCATGTTTGGTATAATCACCTCTCCATGTGAATTTCCTGTCAATTCAATCCTCAGTAAACCACCTTGAGCTACACTATATCAAGCGTGCTGAAAAGTACAATTATATTTTTACCTTTGTATGAGTTTTTTTTATCCCAAATCTGTCTCCCACATTCTCTCCTACACTCTGCTGCACATGTAAGCTCATCACCTTATCCTGGACTGGCTCCCTATACCCCAAAGGATTGACTTTAAGATCCTTGTCCTTGCTTTTCTTACCTTATCTCCATTGCTTTGTCTATCACTGAGATCTCCTGTGCTTCTATTCCCTCACCCACCCCCTCCACTAACCTTGGCCTGCTTCATGTCTTCTCCTCTCTCCAACCCAACATCAGTGGTTGCACTTTCAGACACTTTAGCCCCTATTCTGTGGAACTCTCTGCTGAAATCCCTCCACCTGGCTTTCTCCTTCTCTGCCTTCAATATTCATCCAGAAACCTATTTCTAATTACACCTTTGGCCATCTCCCCTTATCTCCCTCCCAGCTTCATTTGTCCCTTCATCTTTGTAAAGTACTTATAAACATTCTCTAAAAAGTACCGTATATGTACAAATTGTTCTTACTGTTGAAATACAGTAGAGTTTACAATATTTATTACATTATCAATTCATTTTCTGCATCTACATTTTATTTCTCATTTATTAATTACAATGCATATTGTTTGATATGAAAAACTGTTTCCCACAAAGTGACTTGTGGTTGTGGGAGGGGCTGCCAATTGGCCTTATTGTCCCTAAACTGTGCATTTGCCCACAAAACACCCAGTCACAACACCACACACTAAATCCTGTGAAGCACTTTGGGATGTACTGATTGTTACTATTATTAAAGGGGAAAACCAAGTCAGGGTTTCCACTGGTGTGTTCATTAACCAATGAATCTAGTTGGACAGTGTATGCACCCGAACACAGGCGAGCAGGATCACTTCTGACATCCTACAGTTGAACAGTCTTTCAATGCTGTCCCTGTTAGCATGTCAAGGTAGGTGACAACAGATGGCTGCTGTCAACTGTGGATCCATTGAAATATATCAGTTTCAGGAAAGGAGGAGTTATAATTAGAAAAGATAGGTTCTGCTTTGGTTATTTTTATGAATGGCTGCCAAAATCAAATTAAAAGTCCTGAAACTCTCTTCTCCATATTTATTTCTGTCCACCTAGCGAGGGCTCAACCCATGCTTTTCTGATGTCGAATGACCAAACAGTGGCTATTGGGGCTAAGCTGGCTCCAAAATGAATTGCTTGTTAAGAGGATATCAAAATCAAGTCAACCCTCTGTGGTCTCTAATCCAGTTCCTGAGATAGGATGGTCTGCCATAATACAATGCACAGCTGATGATGGAGCATCCAGTCTTGCTCATTGGCAGGACTTGGAGAAACAAACTAATCACTCTGGACAGGGATCCTTCCCACTCAGCTCATGATACCCTGCAAGTTAAAGCCTTAATTAGATAGGGTGATCGTAGCTGGAAAAGCAGTATGAAGCTTGCCAGACAGTGTTCACAATGACAAGCAATGTGGTTTTAGTTGGTTAAAGTCCAGTAATACCCCCAAAACACACAATTTGGAATCTCCAAACCATGCCTAACATATTCTGAAATTAGGGTAAGCAGGATGCGTCATTCCAGAGAGAGTGTACATTCCATTCCAGACACAAGGTATCTTAGATATATCTATCAATAAAGATGGGGCAGATTAGAGCTTTTCACTCTGGAGAAGAGACAATGGAGAGGGGACCTGATGAGAGATGTTTAAAATTCTGAAAGGGTTTGATAAGGTAGACATAAATATATTGTTTCTACATGTTGGTGAGTCCAAACCGAGAGGGCATAAATATACGATAGCCACTAGCAAATCTAAAAGAGAGATTAGGAGGACCTTCTTCAGGCAGAGGTTGGCGAGACTGTGGAATTCATTGCTGAAAGCTGTGTTCGGGGCATAAAGCATCAATGTATTTAAGGAGAAACTTGATGCCCACATGAGGGAGAAGAGAATAGAGGAGTATTGAGAGTGGAATAGAAGGGTTGAAGGCTCATGTGGAGTATAAACAGTGGCATGAAGCAGTTGGGCTGAATAGCATGTTTTGGTGCTGTAATTCTGTGAAATTTGTTATCAGCATGCATGTGCAGAACTTTCAGTCTAGTTTGGATATTCTTAAGCATGATAATAGGTTTCCATGTGTGTCAGACATCTGGCTGGCGAAAAAAGTGACTTATTTCTAGGTCATCTGCCATTTTCCAAGTTCAAATCCCGATAAGTAATACAACTAGATAGAAGTAGGACAGACTGAGATCCTGGCTTAAGTAATAAGGTCTGATACTATTCATAGTCTTTGCCATAGGAGAAATTGCAACAAAACAACACACTCTTAGCTTCCAAATTACGGCTGAATTCAAGATTTTTCCAACAATCTTAAATGTTAATACAATGGTTTTAGGACTAAGACTAATCGTGAATCGTTGGGCTTCCAGGGGATTTTCTTTGTTGCTGATGAAATGCAAATATGAGCCAACTTCACTGAAAAACTCCCCAATATTATTAAGTATAAGGGCCCCCAGATCATAAGCAACAGAAAGAGAGAAAAAAAAATTTACTTGAATTTTAAAAAAGCAGACTTTTGGTGTCTGGTTTCATGTAAAGGTTCCCGGGCAGCCCTCTCATAAATCAAACAGTGGAGTTCAAACCCAGGCAGCTGCCAGTGCTGTTCATTTCCTAAAGCTCTTTAGACATACATCAGCTCGGAATCCCTATCCATCATTCACTTACGCAGTCAATTCCTGCCTGTTTCACATTTTAGGAAATGTTATTCCAAAATTTATACTTTCAAAGCGTGACCTGAACAAGTCCAATAATAAACACATCTAAATTAGCAGCTCTTTGAAGCCCTGTAAAAAGTCATAGAAATCTCACTTAAGATTCCTTGGATTTTGATTCTATTTCAAACAGAAATGTCAACCAATTTTTTTTGCTTTGGGTGGGAGCTCTGTAATTTTGTGCTTATGAAGATAATAATAATAATAAACGTTGCATTTGATATAACGCCTTATCATGTCTTCTAAATGACTCAAAGCGCTTCACAGAATATACTGTAAAGTGAATTGGCTGTATATTTTATGGGCGAAATGATGCAAAACAAGATGATGAGTGACAATACCCTATGGGGGTTATCTGTATCAAATACCATAGCAAATGTATTCAGCTCTTAAAATGGGAAATTAAAATGTGTTCCTGCTGGTGAAGAGTGCACGATAACCCCTTATAAATGTGAAGAGTATAAAAAAGGTAATATTATAAACTGCTGTAGAAACGAAGCAAAGCATTTCAAAATGACAGCAAAGTAAATCAAGTTTAATCTCTGGAAAGGGGAACTAAATAGGCCATTTACCAAGGAAGGAAGATCCAGGAAATAAAGTATAAATTAACTCATTTAATGTAACTTTGAGCACAGCGTGTGGTCCACTACATTGATTGTGGATACCTGCTTTACATATCTCAGCTAACTGGTTTAGTTTTATCCAACTGTGTCCACTGCTATCTCTGGAACGATTAACGAATAAAGATGGGAATAGTCTCAGGGTCTGTGATTAATGTCTATTGAAAGAATCGCTTCAGCTTAATGTGGGTCTGCAATATCCTGAGTTGGCAGTCCAGTCAAAGCATGTTAAACTACAGAGGTAACAAGGTCAATGACAAACCTAGGTGAATCACCTTTGTTTGGTATTCTGTTGGTTCCATTTATATTTGGTGTCAGCCTGGCTGAGGTGTTAGCACTCTAATCGTTGAGTCAGAAAGGTTGTGGGTTAAACCTCCACACCAGGACTTTGAACTCATATCTAGGTTGAAAGTCTAGTAGAGTGCTGGAGGGTTCAGCATTATTGGAGGTGCTATCCTTTGGATAAGATTTTACACTGAGTCTGGTCAGGTGAACATTAAAGATCTTGTGCCACTATTCGAAAAGAGAAGGGAGTTTTTCCTGGTGTCCTGGCCAACAATTCCCCAAATAAAATTATTCATTCATTTTATGGCTGTTTGTGAGACATGACTCTGGGCAAATCAGATGCCATATTCACCTACATGGGTGGACATTGCTCTTAACATTAACAGCATATATTGTGAAGCACTTTGAGACTTCTTGATGACGTGACAACTTGAATTTGGTGGTGGACAGAGCTTGGTACTGCCACTGATTGCAAGGGTATAACTCACGACAACCATGGTGGCAAAGTGCCTTAGCAGCAGCAAAAGGTGGATAACATGCTCCCTCTTGGCAATGTCATCCGGAGACACTTCCACGTGGATGCGGATGACACACAAATCTAATTTACCTCCTCCAGTATCGACTCCAGGTCCGCCAATGTTCTATCAGTTTGTTTAACAACATCAGGGCCTGAATGAGTGCAAACTTCCTGCAGCTGAATGTGGAGAAGACGGAATCCTTGACTCTCATCAACGTTTTCACTCCTGCAAATCTTAACTTCTTAAATAATGCACTTCTCAACCTTCCTGGGCTCTCCTCAGACTCACCGAACCAGTGCACAATCTAGACATCCAGTTCAACCCCCAGATGTTCTTCCTCCCCCACATCCGGTCCCTGACCTAGACCACCTTCCTCCACCTCCGCCATATTGCCCGCCTCAGACCGTACCTTGCCCCAAATGCAGCCGAAACCTTCTTGCGTGTGTTTGTCACCTCTTGCCTGAATTACTCTAACACACTCCTCACTGATCTCCCCAACTCCACTATTCAAAAGATCCGGCTCATTCGGAACTCTGCTGCCCGCATACTTACCCAGATCAAATTCCGTACCCACATCTCACCAGCTCTGGCCAGGCTCTACTGGGTCCCCATCACCGAAAGGATCGACTTCATGATCCTCACAATCCTGTTCAAATTGCTTCAGTCCCTGGCAAGTCCCTACCTCTCCAACCTCCTCACTCCCCTCGTCACCTGATATCTCCGCTTGAATGGCACTTGCCTCCTGCTTGTCCCTTGCTCCCTCCGCTGCATCATTGGAGGTCGCGTTTTTAGCCACTACACAACAAGAAAATTACATTTGTTTAGTGGCTTTCACATTGGGAGGACATCCCAAGGCTCTGGACAATCAATGTTTCGGACCCAAGCTGGAGGTCGGGATTCAGGAGGGTAGAGGGCAGGTGGAGAAGGAGGGTGATCGAAAGCACGGTCAAAGAGGAGGGTTTTGAGATGGGTCTTGAAGGAGGGGCAAGGTGGAGGGACTGCGGGATGGAATCCCAGAGGGTGGGGGCAGTGTGGCAGAAGGCCCGCCCACCAATGGTGGGATGTGTGAGGCGGGGGATGTGTAGCAGGCTGGAACCTGCTGAGTGGAGGTAGCGGGCAGGATGGTAAGGAGTTAGGAGGTCGCAGATGTAGAGGGAACGAGGCCATGGAAGACTTTGAAGGTGAAGACCAGGATCTTGAACTATATGATGGGAAGCCAGTGGAGTCAGACAAGGATGGGGGTGATAGGGTCACAGAGCCTGGTGTGGCAGAGAATACGGGCTGCAGAGTTCCACCTATGGAGGGGGGAGTTGGGGAGGCTGACAAGCAAGCAGTTTGCGTAGTCAAGCCTGGATTTTATGAATGCGTGTATGAGGATTTCGGCAGCCGGAGGTGTGAGACAGTGGCAGAGCCAGATGATTATGCGGAGGTGGGGGAAGACAGAATAGTTCATGGCATGGATGTGGGGTAGAAAGGATAGTTGAGAGTCAAACAAGACACCAAGGTTCCGGACTGGCTCAGTGAGGTGGAGTGTGCATACATCGATGGTGATGCTCTCAGCGCTTGAGGGGTGGAAGCGCTGACCGGAGCCAATCAGGAGAGTCTCAGACTTGTTGACATTCAACTGACGAAAGTTAGCTCTCATCCAGGACTTGATGTCTGACAGACATTCAGTCAGTACAGTAGTGGTCCTGGAGTCGAGGGTGAAGGCAGAGAGGTAGAGTTGGGTGTCATCCGCATACATGTGGAAGTTGATCCCATGTCTGCAGATGATGTCACCACTACGCCCCAAAACTCTGGAACATTCTCCCTCAATCCCTCCTCCTTGCCCTCTCTCTCTCCCTTTTCAAGTCCCACCTGAAAACCTTCCTTTTCGACGGTGCTTATGGTCACCTAACCCCCTCCCCACCACTGGCTCTGAGTCAGGCCCTGCCACTGTTAAGCGCTCTGAGATGCTACCCTGCGTTAAGGGCACTATATAAGTGCAAGTTGTTGTTGTTATTGGCTGCCTCATTTACTTTATAAAGTATGGCTTGAGCCCTACTTGACTAACGGCCAATAATACATCTCGGCAAACGATTTCTCCCCCAGCCACCAGGTGGTCATCTGTAGAGGACTCCAAGTCTCCATTCTTGGTCATCTTCTTTTCCTTTTCTACACACTCGGCCTCAGCGAAGTCATCCACAAACATGGGGTCAACTTCCACATGTATGCGGATGACATCCAACTGTATCTCTCTGCCTCCAGCCTTGACTCCAGGACCACTGCTGTCCTGACTGAATGTCTGTCAGACATCAAGTCCTGGATGAGAGCTAACTTTCGTCAGTTGAACGTCAACAAGTCCGAATCCACTGATGGCCTGTCAGCTTGTTTGATGGACATTAAGGCCTGGATGAGTGCAAATTTCCTGCAGCTGAATGCCGGCAAAACGAAAGCCATATTCATTGGCTCCTATCAACTTTTTCTCTCCTGTGGGTCTGACTCATCAACCTCCCTGGGCTCTCCCTCAGACTCTGCGAACCCATGCACAACTTAGGCGTCAGGTTCGATCCGTAGCATTCCTTTCTACCTCAAATCTATTCCCTGACAAGAACTGCCTTTTTCCACCTCCATCACATTGCCCGCCTCCGTCCGAACCTCACAACAAAAGCAGCCAAAACCCTCGTCTAGGCCTTTGTCACTTCCAGGCTGGACTATTCCAATGCCCTCCTCGCTGGTCTCTCCAGCTCCACAATGCACAAAATACAACCAATTCAGAACTCCGCCGCCCAGATTCTCATCCGCACAAAACTCCGTACCCCATCACAGCAGTCCTTGCCAGGCTCCTCTGGCTTCCACTTACTGAATGAATCGATTTCAAGATCCTCTCACTCATTTTCAAATCCATTTATGCCCTCACATCTCCATACCTATCCGATTTTCTTGCCCCCCACTCGCTACCTCCGTTCGGCTGGTTTCAGTCTCCTGTTTGTTCCTCGTCCCCTTCGCTCCATCATCAGTGGCCGAGCCTCAGCCACTAAGTCCCGAAATTCTGGAACTCTCTCCCTCAATCCCTCCACCTTGCCCCCTCCCTCTCCAGCTTCAAATCCCGCCTAAAACACCTTCCCGACGTGAAAGGCGCTACACAAATGTAATCTTGTTGTTGTAATAATAATAATAATCCTTGCATTTGATATAGCGCTTTTCACGTCGGGAGGACGTCCCAAAGCGTTTCACAGAACACACTGTAAAGTGAACTGACTGTATATTTGTGGGCGAACGCGGCAGCCAATTGCGCACAGCAATGTCCCACAAACAGTCGTAGATTGAAAATGACCAATTTATTATTGTTTTTGGTTTTTGGAGGGATTATTATTAGGCGTGTGGGGAAGGAAGGAGGTGACCATAAGCATGGTCGAAGAGGAAGATCTTCAGTAGTAATCTAAAAGAGGGAAGGAGGGGGGGCAAGGTGGAGGGATTGGGGGAGAAAATTCCAAAGCTTTGGGGCGTAGTGTCTGAAAATCTACTATTGGCAGAGTGAGGTTTAAAGAACTGGTGACAATTAATTTGATTTTAAAGCTGTATTGTCATTCTGGACTCTTGGAAATGTTACGTAAATCTAGACTCAGGTGGAATTTCTCCCCTTTGTTACAATGAAATACATCTTAATCTGCTCCATTCAGTTCTTTTGATGCATCCCTTACTGTGCCTTTATAAATAAATACATGTAATGAAATTTTAAATGTATGCTAGTGATTTTATATTTATAATTGTAATACCTTTTTATATGTTATTCTGGCACATTCTGTGTAGCAAAATTGTTGCAGATTTGTTAATTCTTATCTTGCGCCATTCAACAAATGTCATGAATTTGTCTCTTTATACTTTAAATGAACTGTTGAGAAGTTTGAAAAGTACGTTTAATTTTAAAAATGTAGTGTTATTTCAGTAATTTATAAGTGTACAGAGCAAAAAAAATCATAGATGACATGCATGGATACTAATCCCCAGAGTGAAAGTGATCCGACTGTTCAGAAGTTGATCATGCCATGCTAACTTACTTTGTCACCCTGAGTGCCTTTTTCCACTAATGCATTAATGAGTCTGTCCTTGGTCCAAAGAGCTTCGACGTCTCTGGTGCTCAACTTTGTTTCAGGGTAAAAATACACTACCAGAGACATCAGGGTAATACTGAATCAATTTTTGCAACTTATTCAGTAAGACATTGGTAGCATCAGGATAAATTTTCACTGCAATATGTAAAGGTCACTGAAGCATGTATTTACATATTTAAACATTTTTTGCAATCACAAGAGGAATCTTTATTTAAAGCTTTGCAATACCATAGTGATTTGGGGCAGGACGGCAGGTGGTAAATCTGATACCATTAAACCTGAGGTTAAATTGTACGTCTTAAATGCAACCCCAGAGGAGCACTCCTGGTTGTGAAATCATGTCACTCCAATTTCCTACACCGCCCAACCTTTTGACCTTTCTAAGTGAGAAGAAAGCCAGTTCTGTCGTGGCAAATTTGGCCAATTTTGTGCTCTGGGCTTCAATCCACAGGGAACTGTGTTTATACCACACTCCTTTCAGCTAAGACCCTGAAAGGCCTTTGTGTCATCTCTTTGTGCCCTTTGCCTGCCCTGTTAGTCACATTAATGTCTGTTCTGGACTCCTGCTACGTCAACACGATTAGTACGCAACATCAAAAATAATGGTGGGTGGATTGAGTCTATGCTGAGTTTATGATGAACTGTTTGGAATTAGATATTGAGAAAATTTGCACCAGATGATCAGTCTTGTTAAGATCCTGCTATCGGTCCCTTCACAATTTATTTATTGTGAAAATGCAATGGGCTCAATCTGGCTGCTGCCATCTTCAATATTACTAAACAAGTTACTATAACAGGAGCTGGAAGCTGACAGGCTGCTGGTTTACTGACATCTATTTTCTTACTGGCAAATGGGGGCAGGGGAATTAAACAGTCAGTGGAGAGATGAGATGTTTAGCCCATCTGTCTAGTCTTAATTCAAAGCTCAGTGGCAGAGATGAAAGGAGTAAGGGTAGTATTTCATCTTGTTCTGCATCTCAGACTTTTACAATTAATTTTTTGAAATGAACAATAACTGGATTGACTGCAGGATCGCTGTTGTTTCATGTGTATGAGTATTAAAAATGATTATTTGCATGTGTGAAATTTTATTCAGCAGCAGAAGGTTTCCCAGAAGGTTCTACAAGATCCACAAACCTTTGTGATAAATTGAAATTAGCAATGGATTTATGAGGGATTTTATTTCCCCACAAGTAAATTCAAGAGCAAATCACCATTACGTAATATTTCATCCATTGTGAAGTAGAGCAAATTAAGTAAACACAATGTCGCATCATTAAAGCTTTAACAGCCCATTAAAAAAGTGAAGATGGGTAGAAAATATTTAAGTAAATAGTATTCTACCTGAGCCATGAAGTGTACTGAGTAGCTAAATATACTTTATTAATGACCTGAATAAACAGATCAAATGACAATGTGTATCTAGCCCAGTGAGACAATTAAGAGTAATAATAATCCTTGCAGTTGATATAGCGCCTTATCACGTCTTTGATATGTCTCAAAGCACTTCACAGAATATACTGTAAAGTGAATTGACTGTATATTTTGTGGCAAAACGAGTATAAGAGAAGATCTGAGAAACAAGGGGTAGCAGCACAAATCAAGATCCATAAACCTGCCTGGAGACAACACCACCATCAGCAATAGAAATGGTCAAGTTCCAAGATCTGTTCCCAGGTCCCAGGAACAGCAATCAAAGCATGCGTGGGAGAGAGGTAGAGGTGCTGGTGGAAAAAGAAGAATTGATGAGCCTTGGCACAGTGGATGTGCCTGAGGATTTCTACGTGCTGAGGCTGTCTAGCAACTGGAATGGGTTCATGGGAAGGGTGATTGAGGCCAGGTTGCTGGATATATTAATAAAAAAAGAAATTAATGCTGTGATGGGAGTAATCTGCCATACTTTAAAAATGGTTTGAAATCTGAGGCATTTCATAATGTGTTCCATGTGATCATATCATATGCATTATAACATGCTTCAAATTTCACCTCAATAATAAATAAATCGGTCAACGCAGACACTGAAAGTTTTATCAGTCCTCCCCAGAATTCTAAATGAATGAGATCTCTGTACAATCAGAAATGCTTGAGATCACAACAATCATTTAACATTTATGTGGTGCCTTCCACATTGGGAGGACGTGTCAAAGTGCTTTGCAGAGCTGGTTAGGAGCCTGAGCTGGCATGCCGGGAGCTGAGAAAGAAGGGGGGAGAATTTGAAAAGAAAGGTCATAAGATGGGCTTTAAAGGTTGGGAAGGAGGGGACTCTGGGGTGGAATTCCAGAGAGCGGGTGCAGTACGGCTGAAAGCTTGGCCACCGATGGTGGGAAGGGTCAGGCGGGGAACATGACCAGTCAGGCAGCAGCAGACCACTGTTTGCTGAACGGCTGGGTCTGTGGATTGATAGAGAGTTGCAAGAGGATGGTACAAGAAAAGTTTTTTCCAAGGCAGATTGGAAACAGCAACAGTGCTTGTAACAGTCGTGTCATTTGATTTCATTATTTTCTCTGAGCAGCAAACCATACCCTCCCTCACCGACCCCCTCCACACATACACACACATACATACAAACCCCCTCCAGATATCTACTCAGTAGATTTTACAGATGGAGGTGGTTATCCTCTTAAAAAACAGGTATATAGATGAGTCTCTCCACTTGAAGTAAGCAGTTTCTTTTATTAAGTCATCTGGTTTGTTTTCAACCAACAGGAGAATGAAAATTCCATCTAGTGTTAGGCTTCCTTCAAGACTATTTTACTTTAAAATCTAAGATTGTTCAGAATTATGGAATACTCTTAAAGTGAGCCTAAAATTGGAGCTGGTTTCTTTTTAAGAAATGTGAAATAGCAGCATCCAAATGAAGGCTGAATTTAAGAATTTTCCAGTTTTAGGTGATCTTAAATTTTAGGACAAAATGGTCTTATAGGCTGAGACTAGTTGGAATATCTGGCTTTAGCTGGAATATCTGGTATTAAATAGTCAATTATCTTCATCCACTCTCACTAAGGATATGCCTTGATCATTGTGTGGGCATAGAGACATCCAGAGTAATGCTCAAGTGATTCTCAAGTGGAAATGCATGTTCATTATGTATGATTGTTTTAGATTGGACCATCTCTAGGACAATATAAAAAAAATACATAACGAACATACATTTCCATTTGAATATCACTATTATAAGCACGCAATACAACACAAGTTTATATTTAGATAGTACCTTTCACTTTGGGAGGACGTCTCAAAGTGCTTAACAGTACTGGGTGGGAGTCAAGGGAGGTGGGGAGGGGAAAGGTGATCGTAAACTTGGTAAAAGAGGTTGGTCTTGAGATGGGCCTATAATGAAGTGATTGAGGGAATGAGTCAGAATGACTCTTGGAATGGAGCTCCAGAGAATGGGATCAAAAAAGCTGAAAACGCATCCACCAAAGGTCCGGTAGATGGGATGGGGAACATGAAGCAAGTCAGTGCCCACTGAGTGAAGGTAATGGCCAGGTCGATAGGGTTTGAGGAGGTCACAGAGGTAGTATTGGGTAAGACCGTGGAGGATTTAAAGGTGAAAACAAAGATCTTGAACTCGAACACGTGGTAACAAAGTCAATAACATTGCCAACCAACAAAATTTCATATTTCATTAGTAGTATAAAAACAATCCGTAGCTCAGGCAACAAAAGCAAGGATAGATATCTCAAGAATTTCACCCTGAATGTCCTGGATAGACAGGAAACGTTGGAGAATTTGCACTAAATACCAAAAGATATTTAGTCATAGATTTACCTGGTTCAGCTAGTGATGTTTGTCTGCATCTGAATTTTTGCACATAAGGGGTAGTGGGACAAAAAGTGCAATATATCATCACAAATTCAATGGGATACTAATTTCCTGCTCTTTGGAGCTCGCTCCCAAAATGTATCTTTCTGTCTCCCTCTTTTTAAAACTTTTCTAAAAGAAAATGAACTCTTCCATGTTCCTCCTACCCATCCCTTTTGTTCCACTTGGCTTGGTTGTTCCACATTGTCCTGTAAAGTACTTTGAGTCAATCTCCTATGTGAAAGGCACCAGATAGGTGTGAGTTGTTGTTTATGATACATTAAATATACAGTAAACTCACGATAACTCATCACTCCAAGGGAAAAAGGCTCAGCAACTAGGTATCCAGAATGGTTAGCTAGGTATTGGTCCTCCTGGGCCACACAAGGGGATGCTTTGACTGGTGTAAGCACTTGACAGAGATCGAGTGTGCACAGGATGTGGGGTGGCCCTCCAATAGAACAGAGGCCTCTGCAATATATCCGAGCATGTGTGCCCAACCTTTGCTGAGCACCCGCACTAGTCACAGGATAGGGCAGGAGGTCTTTGCAATGCAAAACACATCTTACAGAACTAGTTATCCAATCAAGTTTACAATTTAAGTACTTGCAAGAATTTCTAGAATGCTAAGCAGAGTGACAAGTAAAGCAGTTACTTATTTACATTTTGCATCAGAATGCAGCCTGGATATTAACAGCCTGGCAACTTAAATGATCATGACTAGTTAAACCAGTATCTTGTTATCAGGAGTTCATTGTGTTTGAAACACCACATTTTGTGTCATTTTGTTCCAGGCAACAAAATTGTATGGGAGAAAAATGCACAAGTAAAGGAAATGTATGGAGTGTCACTCCTGGCAATGTGTATGGATATTTCCAGCCTCAGCAGCTCTGTGTTACAACTATAAACATGGAGATCTGGCACACACAGACTGGTAATTGTTGTGTGGTGCTGTACTGAACTGAAGGCTTACCATATCTCATCAATGTTGTAAACGAAAACTTTAGCAGTGGAATAAGACAACCTTGTCAAGTCCAATGGATTGCAAGGCCTTAGACTGAAATGATGCCAAGAGCAAAATATATCTATTCTTTGCAGTTTGTTAAATAAAGTTTAAAATATTCATACTCTGTGTGTGTGTGTAGACTTTATACTGGGTATCGACAAAATTCGCTTACCCCCTGTTACAAAGCAGCGATATGAGAATACGGAGGAGCTGAAACAAACTGTCAGAGATGCATTTTGCCTCGTCACTCCATCATGTTACGGAAGATGTTACACTGAACACGGCGACGGATCATTATCTGCCATGAAACTGATGACGCCTCACACACAACGATCCTCTGGACATCTATACACCAAAATAGAGTTAAACACTTGTAATGAATACAATTAACTATTTTTAAATATAATTATTATCATTCAACAACAATAAGATTGCATTTATAGCATTCTTTCAATTGTTGGTCAGTGTATTGAAGAAAAAAACATTGGGGTAACAGGACTTTGTGGAGACCCTGCGGTATACTAAAGTAGGGCTGATGTTTCTTAAGCAAATCCCTCTTCTACCAGTATTTCTGAATATGTTTGTTACTTGTTTGCCTCAGTTTGGTTCAAATGTCATGACCAAGACAAGGACCTGAATTATCTGCAATGAAGAGACTTTGGATCCTTTAATTAGTTGGTCTTACCTTCCCTGCTTACTGGAACATTTACGCTTTTTGGTTTACAGTACAGCACAAAAAAATCAAGCCAAAAAATGTTTTCCTGCTTGGAAGGAATATTGGAGTTACAGTTCTTATGATATGATTTGGTTGGATTTAGCTCAGATAAATCTACCTGATAAATGGGATTCCATACAGAATAGGAGCTCCCTGCCTGAGACTATTTAAGTTATTTGGCTGCTACTGAACCTTATGCTTAGTTTTCCTTTCAATACGCTAATGAGAGACTATTTGAATGAATGCAGACCGATTTGTGGTCAAATGCGCAAACTGGTGCTTTGTTGAGAGCTTTCAGATGACTTGGAAAGTTAGTCAATACTAGATCATTACCTCCAGTTGGAGTGTCAACCTGACTGGATGAGATCATTAACAACTACAAAGGAGAGTGCTGCATAGCCGTGGTGGTCTGGTTTTTGTTTCCAAGATGTTTCCTCATTGTGATAATTGAAGTCAAGCTAATTCTGTTTGTCGTATTTCACGGGGAGCTGAAATGATGGAATCAGCAGCAGATGCTGTAATCAAAATGCCCTGCCTTTTCTTCAGAAATATTTATCTTCCAATAATTTTGAATTCATTCCAAATCTTGCCTGCTGCAGGTTGCCAGCAATTGCTCATAATATAGAACCTGGCACCATCTGTCCCACGGTCGTGCTGAAAGAGATCACAGCTATAACAACAACAACTTGCACTTATATAGTGCCCTCCACGCAGCGTAGCTGGATGGGGTTGGGGGAGGTGGCCGTAAGCACGGTCGAAGAAGAAGGTTTTCAGACGGGACTTGATAAAGGGGAGAGAGGGGGCAAGGGGGAGGGATTGATTGAGTGTTCCAGAGTTTTGGGGCACAGTGGCTGAAAGTGTGACCTCTGATGGTGGGGTGGAGGGTGCGAGGCATGAGCAGGAGGCCGGTGCCAGTCGAGCAGAGGCACCGGGTGATAGATTGGGGAGTGAAGAGGTTGGAGAGGTAGGGAGATACCAGGGTGTGAGGATCTTGAAATCGATCTGTTTAGTGATGGGGAGCCAGTGGAGCCTGGCCAGAACTGATGAGATGTGGGTACTACGTTTGGTCCATGTCAGTATGCAGGCGGCATGGTTCTGAATGAGCTGGATTTTTGAATAGTGGAGCTGGGGAGACCAGCGAGGAGTAGGTTTAAGTAATCCAGGCAGGAGGTGACAAACATATGCACAATGTTTTCAGCTGCATTTGGGGTAAGGTAGTCGGAGGCATGCAATGTGGCGGAGGTGGAAGAAGGCGGTCCTGGTCAGGGAGCGAATGTGGGGAGGAAGGACAGTGGGGAGGAGGGAGGTCAAACCGGGCAGCTAGATTGCACACTGGTTCAGTGAGTCTGAGGGAGAGCCCAGGGAGGTTGAGGAGTTTAGATCTGCAAGAAAAAAAAAGGAGCTATGGATGTATATGGACTTATTTACCACTTATTCCACTAAGAATGATTCACAAATAACTAGTACGTCAATATTGCCAGCACTGTAATAACACAGCAAGAGATTATAGGTTGGCTTGAAAGCAATGACAGTTTGCCAAACATAAAGCAAAGAAATGGATCAATTTATGTGAACATCCGGTTTACCAATAGTCATAGACATTTATTTCTGAGACCAAATCCTAAATGTCCAGAAAGCATACGATCAATTCGCTTTACAATATATTCTGTGAAGCACTTTGAGATGTCTCGATGACATGATAAGGTGCTATATCAAAATGCAAGGATTATTATTATTATTATGAATTTGTAGTGAATTTGGGCTGTTCTTTCCATGCAAAACAGCATCTGGGACTCGAATTTGGAAATCCAGGACAAAGTTCTAAAGAGTAGCCATAAATGAGTCCTACACCAGAAAGATGCTTCTCGACATCAGTCATTGTTTTCACACTAGTATATGCATCCTGGTTTCTCAACACTGAAGATTAGTTTCTGTCAGTTTCTATACTGCCGAGTGGAAGGGTAGACTTGAGCAGCCAGAATAAAAATGTCTTCAAACTACTGGAAAATTTGACAGGCATGAATTGAACACAGTTCTAGGATGACCTATTCTAAACCAATGGGGTAGATACATAGTCCAAGAGGATTTAACTATTATGATACTCAACCAGTATGCAGGCGGCATGGTTCTGGATGAGCTGGATGTTTTGAATAATAACCATTATTAATAACAACAAATTACATTTGAATAGCGCCTTTCACATTGGGAGTATGCCCCCAAGGCGTTGGACAGTCAGGGAATTTGGACCCGAGCTGGGGGTTGGAATCAGGAGGGTGGAGGGCAGGTAGAGTAGGGGTAACCGAACGCGTGATCGCAGAGGAAGGTCTTGAGACGTGCCTTGAAGGAGGCAAAGGGAGCCCTCTCTGCCAAGTACTTTGGCGAGTTCCCCGAGGTGAAAGATGGGGCGTTGAGAGTGCAATCTGATACCGTACCGAGGAGTTACAAGAGGGAATGTGGTATCAGAGTAAAAAAAAAACCCCCCAAGGAAGGCGGCAGAAGAAATAAATACATGACATCTTTTTTTTAAAAAAATGTAGGGAGGGTTTTTTAAAAAAAAAAGCACAGATAATTTTCAGCTCTCAGTGGGTGAGAGTGAGTGTGAGAGTGAGGTGGGCGTTAGTGTGTGTGGTGTGTGTGCGGATGGTTACAGTAGCCAATGAGCAGAGGAGGGAGGGAGGGATTTCCTGGCGGCTGTGACCGCTGTGGGTGGGGGAGGAAGAGGCGGTCTGAGCCGAGCGCTGCTCAGTCAGTCACACAGACAGACAGACAGACAGAGGAGGAGAGGGGCAGCTCCTGGGCGGAAAGAACAGGTTAGACATCGGACAGGAGCTGCTGCAGGAGGAGCCGCGGCCCCGGGGCCGGGTCACAGCCAGACCGGGGTATGTGGTGAGCGCTGTGGCCGCTCTGTCTGGGGGGGGCCCGGGGGGGGGGGGGGCGGCAAGTGTGTAGCCCAATGTATGGGGGGGGTGCAAAATGCATGTGGATTGTGCAAGTTGTGTGTGAATCGAGTCAGAGTGCAAATTGTTTCAGTGTGTGTGTGTGTGTGTGTGTGTGTTGTATCTGTGTGCACTGTGTGGAAATTGTCTGAGTGTGTGAGTGTGTGAGTGTGTGTCGGGGGGAGGGAGGAGGGGAGGGGGTATTTCCGTTATTCTGGGCGCCGTGTTGCGGGGCGCGGGGGGAGACTGTAGTTACTGTGGACACACACCACCCTCACTGTTGTTATAATACCACACTGTTGTATGTATCCCCGGCGCCTGTGAGTGAAACCCAGTCTTTCGTGTCGCACACTGTACTTTATTACCGTGTACGTTTGCACAGAGTTTACACCGCACAAACACTGTGTAGGACACAGTAGTGTGTAAGTAAACTCTGTACACTGTGTAGTGTCCACGCACTTGGGCTGTGTGCACTGTATAGTGTACATTGCACTTGCACTGTGTACACTGTACAGATTGTTCTATGTACATTTCATATTTGCACACTGCATCCCCTGCATGTGGTTTACATTAACTTTGTACACTCAATAGATTGTGCTGCACACACTTCATTGCATGCACACTGCATACCTTGTACATTTAACTTTGTATGTGCGGTGTGTACATTATATTCAGCAAGTTGTACAATGGTGTACATTTCACATCGTGTACATTATACGCCGGCGATGGTGAATTTACATTATTAAATTGTGTAGCATACATTTCGTGCAATATGTAGATTGTAAATGAGATTTTTGTTTGTGCTGTACTGTGTACATTGCACACCACACAGTATACGATACACTATATATCAGCCTTATACATTGCATTCCATACATTGCCCAGCACAGTATATAAGTCTAAATCAGCATTGCACGAGGTACATTATGCCCTGTACATTACATACCGTAATGCTGTATATTACAGTCTGTTCTGTGCTCTTGACTGTGCAGAGTAATCTCCATAGACACCATTATATAGTGTGTGTGTATAGAGCCACAACTTTATATATAGCTTTTAATGTGTAGCTGCACGTCAGATTACTTGATACAATTATGTTACTCTATTAGACATTTGCAGTGCATTACGGTTCCAGGGGCTCTGTACACACTGCTGGATTTTGCCGGATTGCACATTATACAACACAGTATATAAGTGTACGTGTGTAAGGCGAGAGAAAGAGTAATATTTTCCAAGATAACATTGCATTTGAAGTCCATTCACACTATGTGACATCCAATGTGTGTGTGTGTGTATATATCTATATGATTTATAATACACCACATATTAGATACATGCACACGATGACAGTCGGTGTATATGTATATGTATAACGTTATATATACTACGTGACAGACATTATGTGAAGTGCATTAATTCTGTGTGACAGTCACAGTGGGCGATGTTACTGTGTCACATGAAACATGTACAGTATCGCGGGCCTCAGGCTCCCCCCCAGATGCCGCGCGGGCCCGGGCTCAGACTTTTGCACAACAAATTAATAACAGTGATAATAATATTAATAATGATGATGACAGTGGGGAGTGAGAGTGTGTGTTGAACGTGTGTGTGTGGGTGTGTGTGTGTGTGGGGGCGGCGCTGGGGGTAAACTTTCAGTCGGTTTCCCTCCCTGTCGGTTGGGGCCTATTTTAATGTCTGGTTATGTTCAGTTTAACAGCATTTCCTCCTCCGCCGCCGCGTGTTTAACGGTGTGTTTGGCCGTTGATTGCCCTGTTATTGGGGGCCACAGGTGGGCGCGGGGCTGCGGTCAGTGTTTAAACTGTGACCCCCTCCCCCGAGAGAGAGGGTGAGGGCCCCGGACACCCCCACACCCCCACCCGCTGTGTATGCACAGGTGTGTGTTTAAGGGCGGGAGGAAAACCTCTATGTTAGGCCGTGTTTTTGTGCCAATCCCTCTCCCTCTCCCCCTCTCCCTCTCTCCCTCTCCCTCTCCCTCTCTCTGCCCGGGTTTGGGGCCTCGTGGGGACGAGAGACCGAGAGGAAACCTTCACCACCAGCGCTGCTCTGCTTCCTCTATTACTGACTCCAAAGTTAGTCTGAGCCACACACACGGTCTCCCCCTCTCTATACCCCTCTCCCTCTCCCTCTCTATACCCCCCTCCCTCCCTCTCTATACCCCCCTCCCTCTCCCTCTCTATACCCCCCTCCCTCTCCCTCTCTCTCTATACCCCCCTCCCTCTCCCTCTCTATACCCCCCTCCCTCTCCCTCTCTATACCCCCCCCTCCCTCTCCCTCTCTATACCCCCCTCCCTCTCCTCTCTATACCCCCCCTCCCTCTCCCTCTCTATACCCCCTCCTCTCTCTCTCTATACCCCCCTCCCCTCCCTCTCTATACCCCCTCCCTCTCCCTCCTATACCCCTCCCTCCCTCCCTCCCTCTCCCTCCCCCTCCCTCCCTCCCTCCCTCTCTATACCCCCCTCCCTCCCTCCCTCTCCTATACCCCCCTCCCTCTCTCCCTCTCTATACCCCCCTCCCCCTCTCTACCCCCCCCCCCCTCCCTCCCTCCCTCCCTCCCTCCTCTCTATACCCCCTCCCTCCCTCCTCTCTAACCCTCCCCTCCCTCCCCTCCCCTCCCTCTCTATACCCCCTCCCTCCCTCCCTCTCTATACCCCCTCCCTCCCTCCCTCTCTATACCCCCTCCCTCCCTCCCTCTCTATACCCCCTCCCTCCCTCTCTCTCTATACCCCCCTCCCTCCCTCCTCTCTATACCCCCCTCCCTCCCTCCCTCTCTATACCCCCCTCCCTCCCTCCTCTCTATACCCCCCTCCCTCCCTCTCTCTCTATACCCCCCTCCCTCCCTCTCTCTCTATACCCCCCTCCCTCCCTCCCTCCCTCTCTATACCCCCCTCCCTCCTTCTCTCTCTATACCCCCCTCCCCTCCCTCTCTCTATACCCCCCTCCCTCCTTCTCTCTCTATACCCCCTCCCTCCCTCTCTCCCCTCCCTCCTTCTCTCTCTATACCCCCCTCCCCTCTCTCTCCTCTATACCCCTCCCTTCCCTCCCTCCCTCTCTATACCCCCCTCCCTCCTTCTCTCTCTATACCCCCCTCCCTCCCTCTCTCCCTCCTTCTCTATACCCCCCTCCCTCCTTCTCTCTCTATACCCCCCTCCCTCTCTCCCTCCTTCTCTCTCTATACCCCCCTCCCTCTCTATACCCCCCTCCCTCTCCTTCTCTCTCTATACCCCTCTCCCTCTCTCTCTATACCCCCCTCCCCCTCTCTATACCTCCCTCCCTCCTTCTCTCTCTATACCCCTCTCCCTCTCTCTATACCCCCCTCCCTCTCTATACCCCCCTCCCTCCTTCTCTCTCTATACCCCCCTCCCTCTCTCCCTCCCTCCTTCTCTCTCTATACCCCCCTCCCTCCCTCTCTCCCTCCCTCTCTCTCTATACCTCTCTCCCTCCCTCCCTCTTTATACCCCCTCCCTCCCTCCCTCTTTATACCCCCTCCCTTCCTCCCTCTTTATACGCCCCTCCCTCCCTCTTTATACCCCCCTCCCTCCCTCTTTATACCCCCTCCCTCTTTATATCCCCCTCCCTCCCTCTTTATACCCCCCTCCCTCTCTCTTTATACCCCCCTTCCCTCCCTCTTTATATCTCCCTCTCTCTCCCTCCCTCCCCCTCTCTTTATACCCCTCTCTCTCCCTTTCTTCTCCCCTTCTCTCTTTCTCTCTCTCTAATTCCCCCCCCTTTTCTCCTGTGTTCTCTCTCTCACTGACTTCTCCCCTTTTTTCACTCTCCCCCCCCCCCCCCCTTCACCCTCTCCCTCTCTCAATTGCCCTCTCTGTTTCTCCCCTTCTCTCTCCTTTTTTCCCCCTTTCTCTCTTCTTCCTCTCTCTGTCTTCTCTCTCCCTTTCTTCATCTTTTCTCTTCTCTCCCTCTGGCTTTTCCCCTTTTTTCTCCCTTTCTTTCCCTTTTCCCTATCCCTGTTGTTTCCCCTTCTCTCTCTCCCCCTCCTATCTCTCCCTTATCTTCTCTCCCTTTAGGTGCAACACGATTGCTTTGCAGAGTTCAGCCTGGGCTTTCTTGTCTTAACAAAAAAATAGTTCTCATGTTTCAAGATCTAGTTTTAAAATAATGACCACCAGAGGTTTGATTGTAATTGCTTGCACTAGTCTGTTATATTGCGCCCCCCCAAAAAAAACTCCATGTACAATGCTATTTGAACAGTAATTACTATAATGGTAGTTTCAGAAACTGCAAAAGCTTTTTTTTGGCAGTGCTAAAGTGGCAGTCTTTTCTCAGAAAGTGCTGCAGTCAAAGAAAAGGTCATTGGTAAAGGTGTTGAGATCATGATGTGCTGCAGCATGCAGTGCAGTTTGTTTACAGGTAATGTGCTGCTGCCAACAAATAATAAATTGTAATGCAGTCTTGTGATGTTGGAGCTGAAGATATTCTGGTTTATAACTTTACCCTGTACATCACTGTCATCTTTATTATTGTTTCAGCAGCGCTCCAATCCCATCTTTACTGTGCTCCATGAATCTGCTGCATAATGGAGTAACAGTCAAAATGAAATTTTTTGTTGTTGTGGGGTGGCAGGGAAAAAATTGTATGTTCTCTGCGACAGAAGTCTAGCGCTGAGTTTATAATTCAGTCTCTGGGTATACATGGTGTTTATAGACCCTTGTGATTTACTATATGATTTGCTGCCAGCCTTCTGTTGTAACATGTATACTGCTAATGGATAAATGATGGAAAGCAAAATAAAATTATCCTGCCTGATAAAACGCCACATCAACATATTTTTTAAAAAAAATGTTTTAATTTTTTTGTTGTTGATTCCCTAGCAGGAGGTCCAATTAAGTTGGCAGAATTGTTTTGTTTCCACTCCCCTGACATTTTCTTTCCCAAGTGAACTGCGATGCCTGGCTAAATTATTGTCTTTGTAGTAATTTATTTTATTCAGCTTGTATTACGCTTAAGGATTCCAGAAGCATTCCTGCACTGCCATTTTGTGTTTATTCAGAGGAGACCATATTATTAAGAAATTCTGTTACAGTTCTTTGCATTCTGCATTCCAATTTATAATGAGCATTGGAAGTTCATAGAGGCTTTTTTTTCAGATAATGTTACGGTTGTGATGAAAAAGATGTAGATTAAAAATCTGTAAAAACTTGACATTCAGCACGAGAAGGGTTATCTCATCCAGCAGATTTTTGATCAATCGCAGACCAAGCCTCATTGCAGTAAAAATTTAATATGGCGGACCCATTATAAACCTGCATTTGTTTTTTATTAGCCCTTACTAGTTGAGAATGGATCTTTTGCTACGCCCCTTGCTGAATACACAATATACTATTCCTTTTCAGAAAACGTATTGTGGCAATTTACCAATGAGTTGAGGTTAAATCCTCATGACGAACAAACATATTTACTTTTTTTGACATTGGTGGGATCTTATAAGAAATAAGTGCAAAAAGTGTTTGACAATCAAATAGTGATGTTTTTTGTTGCTGAGTGTCCAGTGTCTCATTGTTTCGGTTTCTGATCAGTTGTGAAACTGACTTGACTGTTTTTGCTTTGGTGGGCAGTATTCATTTTGACTGTCCTATAATCTTTGTGGAGCAGTATTAATTCTGATGTCACTGAAACTTTTGTAAGTTTGCAGGGATAGCTTTATCCCAGGAATTACTGCCATATTTATAGATTGGGAACAAAGCCTGTTTTTTTTACAGTGGGGGAAATTGGTTTCAAACTGTGCTTTTATGCCCAAAAGAATGCTGAAGTTTACCTGTTGTTCAGAACACTTAAAGCACAAGTTGTTCAATATGGGTGGGAACCATTGAAATCTTATACCCTGAAACCATAGCACCTTAGCAGTTCGATGTTGATTCGTATTTGTTAATATAATCTCTAGGAATTTCAGTGGTAGTTGCTGTCTGGTGACCTATTTCTAACAAGGGGTTATAAGGGTGGCTGCTAAATCCATGCAAGTTGTCAGGGCTTAAAAAGAAGAGGAGCCTAACGGCTAAATGCTTTTCACTCAGAAGCAATTGCTTTTATAATCTTGTCCATTGTAGAGCATAGCACTGGCTGAAAATCACATTTTGAGAATATTAATGCAGATTTTCTCTTCAAAACATGACTTGTTAAGCTTTTGATTGCATCTAACCTTTGCTTTTAGTGTACCATCTAGCTGAGGAAACTTGGGAGCTAAGCATGTTGCTTGTTTTACAAACCTTTGTGGCCTCTTATGTTAACACTTTTATGCTAGTGATTGGGAGCGGGAAGGGAGAAAAAGAAGCCTAGGTTCTTAATCAATCTTCCATCATTATTAATAGTTTGCAATATCCTCTCCAGCACGCTGCTCCCTCTAGCCATAAGCACAGATGACAGTTGTCAGTGTGTCTGTATGATCAACCAGCAAGAGACATGACTTGAGTCAGGATTGCCTGTTTTCTTCCTATTCCTCCCCACATTATTCTCTGTAGTAATCTGACAAAAACATCAAATTCAAGTTGAGTGAATTAAATTTTTTAAAAAACTTTTATTCTGGTACTAGCTTACACAATCTTGATTCAAATGTCCAAGTACACACGCACAAATTTCGTAAAAATCTCTATTCATACAACTCGTTTTCAGTACGAAGCCTCTCACAGCTGTTATATGTTTTGTATGCTTGTTTATTTTGGGTGGGGGATTTTGCTGTTTGGGTAGTGGTTAGGGTGAAAAGAGAGATGAGAGGTATTATCTTTCAAGAAGTATGGTAGGATTTTTGAATAGGTACAGAGAATAAACCAATAAATTGATAGATCTGCTTTAGAGTGAGTAGTGTATAGTGAGTTATAGTGAGTTAGTTGGCATGACATAGGGTAGATAGTGTGAGACAGTTTCCCATGGTTGGAGAATCTAAAACTAGGGATCATAGTCTCAGGATTAAAGGTCAGTCCTTTAGAACTGAGTTGAGAAAACATTTCTTCACTCGGAGGGTAGTGAAGTTATGGAATTCTCTACCCCAGAAGGCTGTGGATGCTCAGTCATTGAACATATTCAAGACTGAGATCGATAGATTTTTAAAAACTAAAGGGATTAAGGGATATGGGGATAGGGCGGGTAAATGGAATTAGGTTAGTAGATCAGCCATGATCTTATTAAAAGGCGGGGCAGGCTCGAGGGGCTAAATGGCCTACTCCTGCTCCTATTTCTTATGTTCTTATGACATGACTTAGTCAAGTTATAGCATGAAAGGTTGGATTTTTGGGAGTATGGTAGCACTGGTCCTGCCACTTAACACTTCTCAACCAAATGGATCAAAGTGTTGTGCTTATCGGTCATGCAGCAGTTCAAGTGTTTGTCTCCTTTGCCTCCCTTAAGAAATGAGGGAAATGAAATTTGTGAAAGTCAGACTTTTGAGAAGGTGAATTTAGTTAATTTAGAATGTCTGGACACTTGTTTACCTGAGAAAACAGATGCATTTTTCTTCAAACAGTAATTTTGATTGTCTCGATCAGTGTTGTCTTCCTGGGACAGGCAGTTAATGCCGTTGCTTAGCCCAACTGTGCTGTGGATTTAAGTCTTATTGGTAACTGACACTCCAACACCAACTATGGTATGTGTGTAATTTCTCAATGGGCAGCTGGTAATGGAAGGCGGAGACCCTGAGGGTAAAATAGACTGGCACATCAATGATTGTGCTACAGGAAATATGCAACCTGTCATATTGGAGCACAAATGTGTCCATTCCCCTGATACTCATTGTGCTATCCTGGCATTTTATCTGTTATATATTTTAACATATGGGTATATAAGTGTGTATAATACATCTCATTTGATGCATCCATTTTCAATTGGAGCGGGAATGAAATAGGGATCGTGATTGTTAAATTGAGGAATAAACCATTTTTAACTTTACAGTGACCACACCATGCAATCTGGGTTGCGCACCAAATAATACTTGTATTGATAATGGACAGTACAGGGTGACCAAAAAGTTGTGATAACTACCCTATTATCTAAAAAGCTCATTTTTTCAGACTTATTAGATATTATAATGGTATCACAACTTTTTGGTTACCCTGTACTTGCTCTTTGTTTCCAGTAGGACCTTTAGGCTTTGTCACAAAGTGAGATTTCTGATCTATGCCAAGAGTTCATGCACTTCAGAAGTAAATGAAGATTACCAAGCTAGTTTCATTTGAGACTTTTGTGTTGAAGGGAATTCATAATTCATTTGTTTTTTCTTGATTGAAGTTAAATCTAGTGGATAGGCTGAGAAATGTCGTGGTATTTCCTTGAAGGTCACGGTTTCCCTTGCTTCTCGCTCCCCTCACGTAGCGTACCAAATTAACAGACATATTGCTGATCCTTTGTTAGCTCGAATCTTTGAAGAAGATAACTAAACAGAAACAAACTGATGTTGGCAGAACACATTCTCCCTGCCTTTTGTGCTTAATATGACTGTGTGCTAAATATGGTATTTGTCAGTTAATAGCTGTTAGCTGGCAGACTGCAGCTGTCCAAAAGAAAGATGTGGCCTCAGTAAATGAAGCAAATGCAGTGTGCTTTAACCAGATTTCGGGCAGTTTAATCCATGACTTGCTTGCTAGTTTTTTTTTGGTCAATGCCTCTCTGCTCATTGTAGAGCATGCCCAATTCAAATTATAATGCAGGAAATTCTTAGTTATCAGTACCATCAAATGAAAGATGGGGGTCTTAGAGCCCCCAGTACTAATCAAGAATGCAGTCGACTAAGATAATTTCCAGATCTACTGCAGACCTTACCATAGGCAAAAGATTTCCAGAATGACAGGCCTGATGTTTTATGCATATAATATTTGTCAGCACTGGTGTTTTTTTGTTTCAAAATCTCAAATTGTGCGCAGTCTTGTATGAAAGCACAGATGTTGGTATGCATAATGTATGTAAACTGCTATCTCCTTCCACAATTCATGCCATTGTGTGAAATTCTGGACTAAAAATAAGTCTGGGCAATGCATTTGTGAAAGGAGTAAATGTGAAAGGCAGAATGTTGAGTATTAAAACCATGCGATGAATCGGACATATTAGGTAAGCCTTATTTATGATTGTATTTTCTAGTACAAAATGGCAGAGGAAATGTTGGTTTTATTACTTTTTCAAAATCAGCACAATGCGAATGAGCCAGTGCTTCCTTGATTCAATTAGGTACAAGCATTGAAGGAATATTTAATTCAGGCTGTTAGTGGAAACAAAATTCATGAACTTCTGCTTCATTAGTGGAAACGGAATTCATGGACTTAATTGGTTTCCCTACTTCCCTTCTCTACATATTAACTATTTGTTGGAGAGATGCGTAAAATGTTTTACTCCCGTTCATCATTATATTCTTTGAAACTTTGCCTTTTGAAGCTTTGCGCGTTTGACTTTGGGTGGTGAGCTGTCATTGTACTTGATTATTTCATGTGCCAATTTTCTTTTGCAGAATTTCTTCAGGATTAAATAGTGAGGCTGGTCTAGATGTCGACTCCTACAGATTCCTCTGGTGGGATGCCTCACCCTGGACCATCTCCAGGACCATCTCCTGGACCCATTCTAGGCCCGAGCCCAGGACCAGGCCCCTCACCAGGTTCAGTACACAGTATGATGGGTCCGAGTCCTGGGCCTTCAAATGTAACGCATGCAATGACACCTCAGGGCCAAAGTGACTACCAGCAGGACAGCATGCACCAGATGCACAAGGTAATACTTTCAAAGAATTGTTGAGAAGTATAATTACGTGTGTTGAAACAAAGGCTGTATTGTTTAATATTGAATAGACTAAATGTTTGTGTGTTTTTTCATGCGGTCAATGCTAGACCTCCAAACTTGGTATTTCTATAATGTTGAAGTAACAAGTTCTTTTCTGCTCAAGTTTACCACTCGGAATGCTAACTTTTCAAGATAGCACATTGTTTTGTGTGGGTAGTAATCCATCCATCCAGAAACCTAGGGAGGAGTCATCAACTGCTGGTATTCACTTCAGAGTGCAGCTAAGAGTTTGATTTGAAACCACTATCTTATCAAAAGTGATCTGGAACTGGTGACTGGATGGGTAAAGTTTCTAAAGGGAATGGCTCCTACTGCAACCAGTGATAGATCAATTGTAGTAACTAGCGATTTGATAGATTGTTGACACTGGGTGAATCTAATAATAATCCTTGTATTTGATATAGTGCTTTTCACGTCTTCTAGACGTCTTAAAGCGCTTCACAGAATATGCTGTAAAGTGAATTTACTGTATATTTGTGGGCAAAACGCGGCAGCACAGCAATGTCCCACAAACAGTCGTGGATTGAAAATGACCAATTTATTGTTTTGTTTTTTGGAGGGATGATTATAGTCATCCAGGAAAAAATCCCAGATTTCTCAGTGGAAAAGAACAAACTAACACTTGTTACCAGTGAAGATGGCTACATCTTTTCTGTATTGTCTCCCAGTTGCAGTTAATAGCAAGAGATTGTTGTTCCAATCTATTTCCTTTCCCTTAAAAAAAGTTTTGTGAGAGGGAAAAGGAATAAAGAGAACTTAGTTTATTTTAGTTTCATGCAGGTTTCATACTCTGCATTTTGCTCAGTCTGGAGTAGAAGCCACTTTGTCTTCCTCCCGATCTGAAAGGCGCTTTATAAATGTAATTTTGTTGTTGTTGTTGTTGTCTTCTCTTTACCCACTCCTTTCCTGCCTTTTCTTTCTTTTTCTCTCCCCCCACCCCCCCCAACTCTCCCTGGTAGTTTTCCAGTCATAGTGACTGCTGTATATGAAATTTTACATAAAAGGAAAAGAGGAATACTTTTTGTCCAATTTGAAGGCGCATTGTGACATAGCGCCATATCCATTACCTGTAGCCCAAAGTAGCCAGCAAGGTTGTCTGCTATGAAATTACTGCAATTAAAGAGCAATTGCAATGTTTTTTAAAAAAAAGTAGCCTGAAGGTGACTTGCCATTAGACTTATCCTTTTTTCCCATGGAAGCATTTAACCTTCCCTGGGTATCACTCTATAGCACCAGACTGAATTTGGGAATTTGGCTCTGGGGAAATTGCAACTGCAAACACAAGTTATATCGTTCCATATTGCCATACCTTGTTGCTGAACCACTGTGAGTCTATGTAATATATTTATTCCACTGCAGCCTGATATTTGCCTCCAGAATGAATGCTTGGCACAAAGGATTGCCTTGTGATTATGTGTCTGTCCAGTTAACTGAAGGTTGCTGATAACACCTAATTGAGAGAGTGCTAAACCTTATACAATATTCAGAAACCAGAAGGGGTTGGAGGTGAGGACATTGTATGTCTAATTACAGCACCTCAACTGAATGAGATAATATTCCCCGAATTGTATTTTTAATTGCTATTTTTTCCAAGTTGCATTTCTTCCCATGAACCTATGTGCAAATTTGAGACTGTGATTCTTTTGAAAATTCTAGAGAATAGTTTCTAAAAAGATTTGTTTCACAGGGCATACGAATTTTCAACACAATTAAGGGGCTGATTTTTTTTGTTTGTACGGAAATTTTCTGAGTGCTTGTGTAGCAATCACTATATTGTAATGTCACTTAAGCATACAAGTATCACCACAAGAATTAAATGTGTTTTGGGACTATATATTTTATTTGAGATGAAGACTTGTAGCCTTGAGTTTTTTTTAAATTATGATGATTTCTGTTTAAATTACTCTGCAAGAGTTATGTATTCAGACTAGGGAATGAGGTAGTTCCTAATTCAAGCACATCATCCTCTTCTCGTTCTTCACTCCCCACCCTCCATTGAGTTTAAGGGCAGATTGGAATTTTGCAGATCTTGCTCTATAACCTTACTGGTTCAGTATACTCCAGCTTTTGAGAGGCAATGGTGGTGATCTTAAACATTGTGCAATGCAGTACAGTATTCATATTTCACCAATGTTTGCTACATGGAGTCCTGTAGCTCAGTGGTTAGAGCACTCGCCTTGCAAGCGAGACATCTGGGTTCAATTCCAGGCAGGGCAAAACCTTGGGCAAGTTTCCTTACTCCACACGCCTGATAATAATCTCTCCAAAAAACAAAAACAGAACAAAAAAAATAAGAAATTGGTCATTTTCAATCCACGACTGTTTGTGGGACATTGTTGTGCGCATTTGGCTGCCGCGTTTTGCCCACAAATATACAGTCAATTCACTTTACAGCATATTCTGTGAAGCACTTTGAGATGTCGAGAAGACGTGAAAAGCGCTACATTTAAATGCAAGGATTATTATTATCACTGGGGTGGGAGAAGTATTGTTATCAGCTCAAGTATTTCACGATAGATTTATAGTTTTTCATTATCCACAGTTTAGTGTCACAGGCAAATAAGAATTGATATCATTTATTTGAGCACAGCACTATGATAGGGCTGTGGCTATGCATCTATAACTTTCCAGTTAGTGGGTTCCCAATCTCAACCTCACAATTGTACAGGTGCAGGGTAGATGGTAAGTGCCTCATCCAAAGGATGTGATAACTAGAGGAAGCTATCCTGGATTATTCTTGTACAACTGTTGCTATCTGTCAATATTGAGGAGACTTAGGAGCAATTGCGCTGCATTCCTTCTTGGTCTTAATATGGATTAAAAGGGAAATCCTGTACAAAATGATAGATTTTAATGGGAGCTTGCATTTTTATAGCATCAAATGAATCACTTCAGTGTCTCAAAGTGCTTTGCAGTAATTATTAAGTGTAGTGACTGTTGGTGGGGGTTGGGTCTTTCATTCGGCTTATGTAGCACAGTTCAAGTTCCTATCTTTGTGAAAGAAAGGGTTGTGGAATCAGCACAAGTATCAAGTCTTCATGTGATGCAATTATCTGGGACTTGTTCACAAGAATATTCACTGTTTTTAGTAAAGTGAAGCCATTAGCTGACTCGCTTTGTTTTATCATTATTCAGTTAGCTATAACTGCAGTTCAAAACTTTTCCAGTGAGTGAGTTTGCCTGTATTTGATGCTGTTTAAACGAATTCTCATCCCAACCTGTAAGTATATTATTTATGTTCCAAAACATAATCACTGCGTTCTCTTGGTTTGGTTCTTCATAGCCTATGGATGCAATGCATGACAAGGGCATGGCTGAAGAAATGCATTACGGTCAGATGAAAGGCATGGGCATGAGGCCTGCTCATGCTGGAATGGGCCCACCTCAGAGTCCTATGGACCAGCATTCTCAAGGTATGTTGAATAGTTTGCATTGCATTCATTTTTATGCATTGAGTGTATTTGTATCTACTGCTAATCTTTTATTTTCCATAATTTCTTTGTTAACAGTTCCCTTTACAGCCATAACAATCACTACAATGTTAGTAGAAACAATGGCTTCTATAATATTTTCATTATTAATGCTAGTTTCGCAGTCTAGAACAATGTAGCATATTACAATCTACAATAGAGAGATACTTATTTGCATTAATTTTGTCAAACCCCATTGTGGATCAGCAAATAGTGCAGATAGTCATCGCAAAAAATACGAATTGGCTGCACTGGGCATTGGGGACTGACGTTTCAAGCTTATCCAGAAAACCCAGTTGCAAATCCCAGATATTTTAACTTCCATTTGCCTTAATAAGTGGGTTTACACTGAATTAAAGAGTTAATTTTAAAACAAAATGAGGAACCTATATTAATTTAGATTTAGAGTGGACATGATTCAGATCTTAATTGGTGAGCAAAATGAATAATTTAGTTAAATAGACCATCTAATTTGAAACTGTTAGCATACAAAGTACAGTGATATGATATTCAATATAGACTAGACTTTTGTCCTCTGTAGATCAACTATCTATGAAATTACTCTGCAAAAGTAGTTCATGCTATATTGGTTATGCCTATATATATATTTTTTAAAAAGGCTGTAAACATAGTGACCACAAATGAATCACTTGTGCAGTGTAACTGGTTAGGGTTGAATAGGGGAAGTTGTGAGACTTGATTAATATTCTTTACTTTTGCTCAGTATTCCTTGGAGATCCATGAAAATTTCATAAAGCTTTAGTTTAAATATTTACCCACAGTTTGAAATGTCCCTAGGGAGTCTGAGTGCATTGGGTATCCACGCAGTTGATGCACTGGTCTTGTTCCTTCCCTTGATTTCTTATGAGTACAGCAGTACGGGTCTGGGAAGGCAACAGAAGATGGAAAGTACAGTACTTAGTTTAGAAGCTGTGAAGAGAATTCAGCGCTGAAGGGAAAGGTAACTTGTTGTTATTTAAGCACGCAGTACACTTGTTTAAGTAATTTATGTGCTTTTGAATCTGGCAAAATAATTCTAATCTGCACAGGATATATGTCTCCTCATCCATCTCCGATGAGTGTACCAGAACATGTGCCTAGTCCGCTTTCAGCGGGTGGCCCCACTCCTCCTCAGATTCCACCAACTCAGACTGTTCCGATGATGCAAGGAGACCCTCAAGCTATGCCTCAGCAGAACAGAGGCACTTCACCCTTCAATCCAGTTCAGCTTCACCAACTGAGAGCTCAGATTCTAGCATACAAAATGCTTGCAAGAGGTCAACCTTTGCCTGATAACCTACAGCTTGCTGTTCAGGGAAAGCGGTCACTACCCAGTATGCCACAACAGGCAGCCCCAGTTGCCTACAACAGACCACCCAGTAAGTACACATTTTAAGTTTCCTTTCTTTTCAGACTCAGAAGTAATTCATTAAGAGGTTTTTATATTGCAAAGTTATTTTCAATTATTGAAGATTGCAATTGATCTTAAAAAAAATTGCAGTTTAATTGTTTTCATTCTTAAGCACCTTTAATGAGATTCCATCATAACTCTACAGTAGATTTATATAGCCAATTAGTCTGTATTTCCAATGACTGTTGAAATATTTGTAGAATGTAATAGATTCAATAATGTTATTCTGGTGGGTTTATATGGCTATCTTAAGATATTATAGCAGAATTCCATAGCTCTATCTTGTTGCTAATTTGTGGCTATTCATTGATTTAAGGATTAAGCTTAGTAAAGTTCATGCTAATGAAATTCTATATGTTCCTTTGGAAGGAATGGCTAGATTGGTTGGCTGAGTGAATTCTCACATTCTTATCCCAGATTTAAATCTTCTCTGGTTTAATGTGTTTAGCCTAAATACAGTACCCTTTCATATGTAATTTTGTTTCTGTCATACATTTTAAACTCTTTCGCCCGCTTCCCGAAGACACTGCCTTAGGCTGAGGCACAGGTCCCAAGCATCGGTTACCCTCCTGTGTATCAATAAGAAACTAATTTTCATGCGTTAGCCCAAATGTTGGCAGACTATTTGGCCAAAGAGTTATTAAAGCTGAGCCTAATCCTGATGTTGATGCATGACTTTGTTTCGGCAGGGGTTCACTGAATAGTGATTAGAATTGGGAGCTCTGATTGATTTTTCTACTCGCAGAGCTGCAATCGGGCTACTTAGCACAGACCAGGGATTGCTTTACTAACTAGCAATGGGGAGGTTGCTTTTTTGTTTTTAAAAAATCAGATTAATGGATTTTATATATGGTAAATATACTCCTGAATTCAGAAAACATTAATTCACCCAAAGGATGAGAGAATGTGGAATTTACTGCTCCAGAATCAATGCAGATGCAAAATTAATCAATGCTAACCTTCAAAATATGCACAGTCCACTTGACAGTAAAATCCAGTGAAACGCTTTAAGATGTCCCCCTGATGTAAAAGGCACTTTATCAAAAGCAAGAATTGTTGTGATATATTTAAGAGGAAAATAACTATAGGTATTGTGTGGAGGATATGAAGATGAGGTACGCAAACGCAGTTGGAACGATAAAGAGCTACCGTAAATTTATTGAAACGGCGCAGTAGTTCGCTGAACTAAATTGCCAACTCCCAATCCTATTGTAAGGCAGAATTGAAAGATTAGATATTATCCTATTATATAGCAATTCTGTTCTGGGAAGAGCTGATCTCTTCAATGAGTGGAATTGAATGTGATTGTTTTCTAAGTCTGATAGTATAAACGACTATTGTACATATTATGCAAATGATGTAATGAAGTCCATTTGCACACATGAGCATTTTGATAGCTAACCACAAAATATATTTCAGGATGAGTTTATGATTTTGATGTGGATTATTTCTAAAGGTAGCACATTTTGAATGGTTATTGATATCAATAGCAGTGAATCCTTAGTATGTAGAGTTGAAGTTTTCAGCATCCATTTTATAATGTAGAAGTACATTTCCACTTGCTATGATTGATGGCATTTTCAACATTTATGATAATGGCAGCAACAGACAGGAAAGAACGTCTCAGCTACCTCAAATTACAATTGAAATTAGACGAATTTAGATCAAATGTTTTGGAAAGTCTGGATGACTGTTGTTCATTAGTAGTCAATTTTATTTTAAGTGCTTTGAGAGTATTTTACATGAAAGGCACTACTTAAATACAAATTGTTAATGCATTTCTCCATTTATGCTTTCTACTTTTTTTTAAAAATCTGCCCATTTTAAATTATTCTTCATCGAATGGCTAAACTATGAAGTGCCCGGAAGATCGGTTCCTAATTGTGGGAAGGAAATGGACTGGCCCTTAACATTATACAGAAGATCCTTGTGATGCATGGTCTAGTAATTGTTGATATGCGTTCAATTGAGTTACAACTGAATTGGAGTCTGCAATTTATTTTTAATGCTTTGGCTGCATTGTCCACAATGAATTTCATTGTGCGTATTGACAAAACGGGGAGCGAGGTAGGAAAGATTGCCATCTTACAACTATCATTTTTTTGGGGTTACTTTTTTTTAATAGTGAGAACCTAAATTATGCTATTTTTAAAAACCTGGATATCTGAGAAGCTATTTATCAAGCACAAGTACTGTACATATTTTCATGCCGCATTGCATGTACACCATGGAGTTTCCGTTGTAAGTCTGCTGCCATGTAATTAAGGGCATGCTGTACACAGGTTTCAGGTGGGTCAGATCCTAATTATCCAAATTAACTAGTTATTGAATGTTATCTAAGCCTCAGAGGCACATTTGAATATTTTCCACAATAAGTGTATCAACTCCCTACGGTAACCTGGTGTTCATTCTGTATGAGTGGCTTTTGGCAACTTGCCAGCAGCGCTATAAATACAGCTGAGCAATATCTCTGATCCTTTGTCAAAATGCTCATGATCGGTACTTCTTGGTGCATTTTAAAGGGATTTAGTTTGTAAAATATCCGTTAACTTTCTAAATCTATAACTTTCAGCACATTCTAATGACATAGATTCAATGCATTTTCCCACCGAGAAGTTATGCCTGTATAATGATTGGACATTTAGAAGTAATATAAATCCTATGTGGGGTTTAGAACCATTTTGCCCATACTTGGAAATCTTCCACCATTCACCTCGGTTAAATTTATTCTTTTATGCAGTTATGCCAAAGTGCCTTTGTGTATAAACTCTCCTGTCCTACTTATACATAGGACTGAATACAATTTCGTAGCAAGCATTTTTTACTTTGTATGTTATTAGTGCTCGTTATACAACGGTGACCATAAATATCTGGGTATTGAAACCGAGATCAGCATTTGTTTTAGGATTATGCAAATGAGATAATCTAACTAATTTGTTTTTATAAAAAAGTTACCTAAATGCGCTTTATATATAAAAATATGTTTACAAAGAGCTAATAAATTTTCAGAATCATTAGATGTTTCAAATATCAAGTTCCAGTATTTTGCAGGCAGCATCCTTATTGAGCTGACTAAGAAGATTTTGACTGATAAATTTAGGTCCAGATTTGTGCAGAATAAAAAGAAATCTCCATTTTGTTTGATGTGTTCACCATAAATACTAAAAGGAGTCCTTGTAAAATGGTTTCCAGTTTTTAAAATCTATAAATCATTTATGCCATGTTTATTGCTGTCTCCACTTGATTCATGTAGTTTTTTTTGTTTCAGTGCTTTCTGTACTTTGTTTTGATTATTATTGTCATGCTTCTGATCTCTCCCTAATACAACAACAACAACAAGATTCCATTTATAGAGCGCCTTTCACGTCGGGAGGACGTCCCAAGGCGCTGTACAGTTGGGTCAGGACCCGAGCAGGGGGGAAATGGTCAGGGTGAGGGGAGGGAAGGGAGGGAGCGAGGAGGGGGTAGAGAGTCGAGAGGGGAGCTGAAGGCACGGTCAAAGAGAAAGGTCTTGAGACCGGCCTTGAAGGAGGAAAGGGAGGAGGCGGCGAAGGCACTGGGGGATAGAGTTCCAGAGCCTCGGGGCTGAGAGGCTAAAGGCCCGACCACCGATGGTAGGGCGGTTGGGGCGGGGAATGTGGAGCAGACCGGAGCCAGAGGAACGGAGGGTACGGGCAGATAAGTAGGGGGATAGTAGGTCAGAAAGGTAGGAGGGAGCAAGGCCGTGGATGGCCTTGTAGGTGAGGATAAGGATCTTGAATTCGTAGCCTTGGCTATGAAACCCGTATGTTGCTGGGTTAGAAAATCAGCAGTGAAATTGAGTTGTATTTTTCTCACTCACCTGGGTTACCAGATGTGCATTTAATAAAACTAAACAAAACCCATTTTAGTCTCCTTTACCCAATTAACCCACATATCTGACAGGATATGAGGATATTATCTTGGCAGTCCACTGCTTTCGGAAATTCTCACTCTTGCACTTTTGGTCCTGTAATATTTCTTTACATTATAAGCCCATTCTCTCTTGAACCAAAGTGCACTTTTTGCAAACTGGGATTGAATTTGCTTAGTGGTCTGTTCTTCTAGAGGGTTCCAGGGAAGGGATTTCTCCCCAACCATAACCTTTCCTTGAGTGTTCTGGTGAATTCCATAGTCCTTCTGAGTACAACCTCGTTTCATCCACAAAATACACAACCCAAACCACCTTACAGTATATCCTGTGAAACACTTTGGGACATCTCGACTGTGGTAAGGTGTTAAATCAAATGCAAGGATTATTATTATGGATAATTTAATATTACCACAGGGATAAAGATGAAGGTCCTTTGTTCATTCAGCCTCATCCTTCCAGAATGCCCACTTTATCCTTTTCAGCATTCTTAAGAGTCCGGCATTCTGGACTCTAGTAACCTTTCTGATAACCTGTTCTGGCTGCTGAATACACTTTGTAAATAAACCGTTCCTGTGTCTGTCTTAAAATAATCTTTCATAACCTTGAACCTCTGCCCTGTTGTCCTGCCACCTCATTATAACTGAAAGTATTGTTCTGGGCTTACTTTCTCTATTCCATTCAGCATTCAGTCTTCATCCATAAGACCTCTCTGCGAAGTCTCCGTTTTCTTGAGGCTGAAGAGTCCAGTCTTATATAGTCATTCCTCAGTTTATTCATGTGAGCATAGGTGATCAGTGACATTGTTCTCTGCACTGTCTCTGGAACTTGGGTGCTCTCTATATTGAGAACATAGGATTGTATGCAACCCAGAACTGTATGCAGTACTTCAGCTGGAGTGTAAATACAGTAAGAGCATTTCTTTTGGAGACTTGAATTAATGTACAATTCATTATGCTGTTTATGTTCTTTATTGCTGCATCACTGTACATGGTGAGTGAAGAATCCATTAACAACCTAGTTATATATATATATCCTCCCATGAATTTCTAGATAAATGCAGTACCTTGTGTCTGGATTGAACTTAATTTTCCAGTGATCAGACCAGGTGTATACTTTATTGAATTCTTGTAAAATCTTGGCTGCCTCCTCTGATTTCACAGTCCTCCCTGGATTGGTGTCACCTACAAATTTAACAAACTGTCAGCAATTCAATGTTTACGTTCACAAGGTAAAGAGGGTTCCCAACCGACCGTTCAACACCTCTCCCCTTTTTGGCATAGCTACTTTTTCCCTTTAGTCATATATATATATATATATATACATATTTTACCCTTGATAGTCAGTTACATATGTTTGTAAAGGAGTTTCTTGGGTGGTACTTTGTTAAAACTTTGTGGAATGCTAGATTCATATGGCTTCCTAATGTCAGGTTGAGTATGGTCCTTATTTGACCTCATCCTTTCAGAATGCCAATCCTAAAGTCTTTCCATTACACCATCAAGCTGTTTAAGAGCTTGATAGGGAATGATCTCAACCACCCTTTGCGGTAAACTGTTCTAGTTGTTTGTTCTCCATGAAGGAATACTTCCCAGTGTTTTGTCCTCAACTATCTAATCACAACCCTGAACCTTGGAGTATCCGTGTACATGAACAAAATAAAACGTACTGAGTTTAGTCTGTTCCGAAATAAATTAAAAAGTGCAAACTCCCAACGCTGCTGCTTTGAGTCAGTCCAGTGTAGAGAGTTAGTACCCCCAAAAAATAATTCTTGGTGAGTGGTTGCTGAGATATTCCTGCAGAAGTCAAAACCCTAAGTAGCTCGTCTTGATACCTGTCAATATCCTGTATTTTGTTTGTTTACACAATGCCTCTCAAAAGCAGGATCCTTCACAAGGAAAGTAAATCCTTCTCATGAATATTGGTTGACCCCACAATGTGTTTTTGGGTACTACTGAAGCCTAACCAGCTAAACTGCGCAACCTGCCATTGTGAAGATTATCTGGAAAGCTTACTGCAACTTGTTTAACTAGACCCCCTACCATGGGTAGGGTTTTACAGGAGCCAAATAAGAATAAACTCACAAGCGATAGGACCTTCAGTTGGAAGTATGTTGTTTTAGTATCACCTGTCTGTGCACATGTCCTAGATTTCACATAATGCATTTAATCAGCTGTCGTTCAAGCCTGTTTCTTTATTAACTGTTTATGGACAACTACCTTGAGCATGGTGGAAGGACCAATATAGGGCACCTTGATGTTTTAGAGGTGCAAGTCCAATGCCATATACCAAGGTTACGTAACACCAACTGTTTGAATCAGGTGCTTTTGAGCAAAGTTTTGGCAAAGAGATGTGCCTGACAGGTCATTGTAGGCTGGAGCCCTCCTTTGCTGTAGCCATTCTCCTTTGTTTTTAACCACAAATGCACCTCACTGATTAGTCCAGGACTTTGTAATTGGGCCAAAGAAACCCTTCTGTTCCATGCCCAGCAGCTCAAAGCCATGAAGGAGAACCTGTTTGGAAATGTATCTTATACCCCGTAAACCTTAGCCTGCATTGGACTCGGTGATCGTTGAAGAGATTATTGATTGGAATGCCCAGAGTGTCCTTTGTTCCTTCTCGGTGTGGTCCAGAACAACTATGTCCAAACAAAAATTAGTGTCCAACACAATCCCCAGATAGTGATACAAATCAGTTGGGATAGATGTTCCTCCTTGTGTTTTCCAATTGATACCTTCTGATCTGATTGGAATTTTCGACTTTCTCAGAATTTGTGAACCTGTGGATTTGTCTGATCTTTGTTGCTCTTAAAACTTTCATTTCAGCAGCTTTTTATTTTATCTTGGTCCAAATTTAAAGTTCATCATAACTTCCTGACTTTTCTATTCTATGCCCCTATTTATAAAGCCTAGTATCCCGTATGCTTTTTTAACAGCTTTATCTTCCTGTCCTGACACCTTCAAAGATTTACTTATATGATCCCCAGGTCTCTGTTCCTTCACTCCCTTTAAGATTATACCATCAGTTTATACTCCTCTCCTCATTCTTCCTCCCAAAATGCATCACTTCGCATTTCTCCACATTAAATTTCATCTGCCACGTGTCTGCCCACTTTACCAGTCTGTCTATGACCATTTGCAGTCTGCTACTATTCTCCTCACTGTTCACTACTTTTCCTAGTTCAGTAGCATCTGCAAACTTGGAAATTGTACTCCCTATACCCAAGTCCAGGTCATTTATATAGATCAAAAATAGCAGTGGTCCGAATACCAACCCCTGGGGGACACCACTGCGCACTTCCCTCCAGTTCACCGCCACTATCTGCTTTCTGTCTCCCAGTCAGGTCTGTATCCATGCTGCCTCTGTATCTTTAGTACCGTGGGCTTCTATTTTGCTTACAAGTCTCTTACGTGGCTCTTTTGAAAATCCGTATAAATTACATCAACTGCACTATGTTCATCCACCCTTTCCGTTACTTCATCAAAAAAAGTTGCAGAACTTACTACTACAACAACTTCCATTTACAGTGTCTCAAGGCACTTAAAGGTAGGTGTCGAAGGCTCAGGCACCAATTTTTTTGTGCGTGTGGAGGGTGGGGGGCGTGGGGAGGACAGGGGGTCGTAAGTGGATTGGGTGTAGCCAAACCCAAGCTGGCTGAGTGGAGGGAACAACCAGTAGGTGTAAAATGGGGGTAGAGGCAAAGATGAATAAGAAGGTGGAAAAGAGCCAAGGATCAAACCGAACCTGAAGAGTACATACTGGCCAAATCATACTAAAGTCTTAAGTATGGTTGGAAGAAAATAAGAATCACTTGTTTCATATGTACTGTTGTTTCTACTGAGTACTTGCCAATCTAGGAAACTGTTTGCATTTAATACATAAACAAAACCTTGGGTAAACTCATTACTGAGCAGAGATTGATAAATAGATGCATTGTACATCTATTTCATATTCCCTGACAGAAGAAAGCCAATTAAAAGAAATGGAAAGCTTGTGCTATGACCCAACATGTGAGGGTTTCTCTTCACACTATCTGCAGTCCACCTATCCAGAGCAATTTGCATCATGATCTCATCATTCAATTTAAGCATTTTGTTCATACTGCAGTGCTCTTGAATTACCCTGAACCTGGAATTCAAGTTGTGCAGACTGTTTCTGCACTAATTTGCTATACTCCTATTAGGATGAATGAAGAAGAAACCTATTGTATCTTTCACAGATGCAGTCTCTGTTCTTTCAAACAGCTCTGACTTCCACCTCCTCATGCAAACCTCCCACTCAGCCTACTTCTTTTGAGCTGCATGAGATTATGCTTTTTCTTGAGTTACTAAGATTAATCTGTATTAGTTGAACCCATTGAGTTTGGGTCTTTGCTGTTACTACTTGTTAAAGGTTTAAGACAAGATCTTGTATTCAGTAAAGTGGGAAAGATCACCTGGTGAGGAAGGACAGTACCTCTAAGTTGTGGTGCCCTGTAGATGTTGCCAAATCGTATTCATCAAAGAGAAAAGTGCAATATTTAGTTTTATGTAATCTACAACGCTGGTAAAAGCACGTAAGGTAATGGGCAAAAGAAAATATAATAATGCTGGGCTAGAAACTGAATAAGTACTGGAGAAACGTGATTTAATAAAGTTGTTTTGGCTCCTGATTAAGATGGTTCAATCTTCTATAAATTCTAGGTATGGGCATGCACTCAATGGCTGGGCAGTCTGCAGGACCTTCACAAGGAATGCCAGGACATGTTCCTAAGCCCTGGACAGAAGGTAATAAATCTTCAAGACAAAGTAATATTTTTGCAAGATATACTTGCTGTGATTTCTGTGCAACACTGAAAAAAGCTGATGGTTAATCTCACAGAATTTCTGGAATTGTTGGGTTTAACCACCGACTAGATGAAGTGTTGAAATGTTCTTTTGTGATGGTAATGTTGAAGATAATCAAAGTAAATCAGCTCGTTTGTTACCAGTGATCTTCCTAATCACTGGTATGCTATATTTAAATTAGATGGTAAGATAACTTTAGTCACATTATAATTATTTGACGTTTTTGTTTCTAAATGTCTTTACACTGCTCTCCTCCATGACGAGCACAAATCTGGGACATCCGTCAGTCTCTGAAAGTAATTCCAGCTAATTTCATTGCATGTTATAAAATGCAACGAGGGGGAAAATATATATATGGATCAAGTTAGTGCTTCACAAAAGTGCTGGTCTTGATAGGAATATGGTCATAAACCTGTCCAGCCATCGTTGGTGGAGACAAGAAGTCTGTAAAATACGCATTTGAATGTTCAAAGGCTCTCTTTATTCATCCTTGCAATTCCATACACTCCTTTCTCTCTCTTTCTGACAGTGAACCAGTTGACCCTGGATTTTAAATGTCTGCATTATTGATGCTTAACTGAACTAATTGATTTAACAACCATAACCTCGTCCCAATTGATATGGATTCCCCGTGATTACTCTGCTGTATTTTCAACTGTGACAATCCTTTCTGACTTTTGTTGTAAATTCAGGGCAAGCTAATGAGATGGGTGTTCCTAATACTCCTCAAAAGATGCCACCTCAGGCTATGTGTGGAAGACCTTCTCCTGCACCAGCTGTGCAATCAGCTGTGTCTGGCCCTGGAGCTTCACTTCCACAACAGCCAGTTGTCCAGCCTTCACCTGCTATACAACTTCAACAGAAGCAAAATCGTATAACGCCAATCCAGAAACCACAGGGCTTGGATCCTGTTGAAATTCTTCAGGAACGTGAATACAGGTGAGTTGAATTGTTACCTTCCTCTGGATCGCTGAGGTGCTCCATACTATATTCTGCATGTTAACGAATCATAAACATTTCAGCACAGGGGTCATTTAGTTCATTGTGCCTCCACTGGACTTATCCATTCTAATCTTATGTGGATCTGGTAGCAAAAATCGTTATCAGGATTGTCTTATCTAAAGATAAGGCCTATAAATACAACAACAACAGCTTAGATTTATATAGCATCCTCCATGCCAAACGGCATCTCAGAGCGCTATAGAGTAATGGATCCTGGGACCAAGCCAGGGGGAGGGGGAGGAAGGTGACCAAAGGCACGGTCGAAAAGAAAGGTCTTCAGCAGAGACCTGAAAATGGAAAGGGAGGGAGCGAGGCGAAGGGAGTGAGGAAGGCAGTTCCAGAGCCTCGGGGCATAGTGGCTCAAGGCACGGCCGCCGAGGGTGGAGCGGAGGACTCGGGGGACGAGGAGGAGGCCAGACCAGGAGGAACGAAGACAACGGGTGCTGTTTTGAGGAGAGGAGGTCAGAGAGGTAGGGGGGTGCAGAGGAGTGCAGGGACTTGAATACAAGGGTGAGGATCTTGAAATCGATCCTCTCTGGGATAGGCAGCCAGTGCAGTTTGGCAAGGACTGGGGTGATTGGGGAGCGGAGTTTCGGGCGGGTGAGAATGCAGGCGGCAGAGTTTTGAATGATTTGGATTTTATGGATGGTAGTGGATGGAAGACCGGTGAGGAGGGCATTGGAGTAGTCCAGCCGAGAGGTGACAAAGACATGGACCAGGGTTTCAGAGGCTTTTGGGGAGAGGCATTGGCGGAGACGGGCGATGTGTCGGAGGTGGTAGAAGGCAGTGCTGGTGAGGGTCCAGATGTGGGGGAGGAAGGATAATTGGGGATTGAACCTGACGCCAAGGTTGCGTACAGGTTCGGAGAGTTTTAGGGGGAGGTTGGATAGGTGGAGGAGGTGAAAGCCGTGAGATTTTAGACGTTGACGAGAGCCAAAGAGTATGGCTTCCGTCTTGTCAACGTTCAGCTGAAGGAAGTTTGCGCTCATCCAACCCCTGAGATCTGACGGGCAGGCTGACAGAACATCAGGGGACTGGGGGTCGCAAAGAGAGGTGGAAAAATAGAGTTGGGTGTCATCTGCATACATGTGGAAATGTACCCCATGTCTGCGGATGATATCCCCAAGAGGGAGCATGTAGATCAGAAAGAGTAGGGGGCCAAGGATGGATCCTTGGGGTACCCCGCAGGTGACCGGGTGAGAGCAGGAGGCGAAGCCATTTGTGCAGATGTACTGCTGGCGATTTGTGAGGTAGGACTTGAACCAGGCGAGTGCGGTCCCACTGACGTGTATGACAGAGGAAAGGCAGTGGAGGAGGATGGCGTGATCGACTGTCGAACGGAGCGGAGAGGTCCAGGTGGACAAGGAGGCAGAGGGAGCCCTGGTCACAGATGGAGAGGATGTCGTTTGTGACTTTCACAAGCGCAGTCTCTGTACTGGGGGCAGTGCGGAAACCGGACTGGAGGGCTTCGAAGAGGGAGTGGGAGGAGAGGTCTGTGCGAAGTTGGTTTGACAACGACGTGTTCTAGAACTTTTGAGAGGAAGGGCAGGTTAGAAATAGGGCAGTAGTGGCCGGGGTTTGAGGGATCTAGGGAGGGTTTTTTCAGGAGGGGAGTGATGACAGCAGTTTTCAGGGAGGCAGGGACTGAACCGGAGGAGAGGGATTGGTTGATGATGTCAGCAGTAGTGGGCAGAGGAGGGGGAGCTGGGTGACCAGTGAGTTGGTGGGGAGACGATTGAGGCAGCAGGTGGTGGGTTTCGTGGAGGTGATGGTGGGTGAGAGGGAGGAGGGAGAGATGGGGAGGAAAGAATGTAGAATGGGGGTGGTGGTAGGAGCAGATGATGAGGAAGGTGAGGTGGACAATGAGGGCGTGGTGGTGGGTGACAGGTGTAGGTGGATGAGGCTGCCTGGCGAATGTTAAGTATTTTAGAAGAAAAGAAGTCCATGACCTCCTCGCACTTGGCATTTGATACGAAGATTGAGGAGACCTGAGGGGGGGCAGGGAGGAAGTAGTGGGTGGTGGAAAAAAGGATTTTTGGGTTGTGTTTAGCCTCCAAGATGATGTTGGAGTAGAAGGTCGTTTTAGCATTAGTCAAAGAACGGCAGTAGCTGTGGAGATGCTCGAGCCACAGTTGGTGGTGAACTGTCAGGCCAGTTTTCCACCATCTGCGCTCGAGCAGCTGGGTTTGGGTTTTTTGGCGGCGGAGATTGTTGTTGTACCAGGGGGATCGGGTGGGTTTGGAGGTGGTCCTGGATTTCAGGGGCATGAGGGCGTTGAAGGTGGAGGAGAGGCGATCATGGAGCAGCTTCAGGATCTCCGCAGGTGGAGGGCCAGAAGGATAGGATGTTTGATGACGAGAGGGCCTTTGTGAGGGTCTCGGGGTAGCCTTTTCCAAGGGCGGTAGAGGATAGTTGAGGGCTTGGTGGAGGAGAGAGGGATGTGAGAAGAGAAGGAGATAGAAAAGTGGTCTGAGATGGCCTTGTCCACTATGCTGAGGTTGGAAATGTCAAGGCTATGGGTGATGACGATGCCAAGTGCATGACCATGGTTGTGGGTGGGTGAATTTATATGGAGGGTATGGTTTAGGGAGGAGAGGAGGGCAGTGAAATCGGCAGAATTAGTGCAAGGGGAGTTTAGGTGGAGATTGAAATCGCCCATTATGAGTAAGCGCTCGGAGCAAAGGGACAGGAAAGAGAGGAGATGTCTGTGTGGAAGGAGCCGGGGGGCTTGGGGGGGGCGGTAGACCAGGAGGATTTTCAAAGGGAGAGAGGGGTGGAAGAGGGTGAAGTGATCGAAGGAGGGGAAGCAGCCCGAGGAGCAGGGGGTGAGACCAAGGGAGGCTTTGGAATGAGGGCCACCCTGCCACCATGTTGGTTTGGATGGGGGGTGTGGTGGAAGGTGAAGCTGGAGGGGAGGCTTCCACTAGGGGTATGGGCTCATTGGGGGAGAGCCAGGTTTTGGTGAGCCCAAGAATGTCAAGGTGCTCGTCCAGGATGAGGTTGTGGATGGTGAGGGCTTTATTTGAGAGGGAACGGATATTTTGGAGGGAAATGCGGATGGGTTTAGTGGAGGGAGGAGAGAGTGGTGCGGAGAGGATTTTGGGTTGTGCAGGAGAGATGGTTGTGGAAAGTGGTGTGAGTGGAGAGTTGGGGAGGGAAGTGGTGATGGGGTCGAGGAGAGAGAGAAGGCGGGTAGGGCGGTGGGAGAGAAGGACAGAGGGGGGTGAGAGGAGAGACATAGAGGGGCGTGGGAGGAGAGACATTTAAGGGGAGGCCCGGGTCGGGGCGGCAGCCAAAATGCGCATGCAGAGACCGGGAGCAAGCGACCAGCAGGACGGCATCAGCCCTCAGGCTTAGCCTCCCAGGTCATGGCCGAGGGGCAGTGGCTGCCAGGCTGTTGTTGTTGTTGTTGCTGGGTTTTTATATAAAAAAAACATTGACTGTGATGTCACGCTGACGTAACTTTGTGAAAGGCCCCCCCGCCCCCCCTCACTTACCTCAGCTCCTACCTCCGCTCTCGACTGAGCGGCTCCTCACCTGACTGTGCTTTATATACACGGCTAGGCCTCGGCTCCGCCTGCGCTCTCCCTCTCCTACCTCCACTCCCGACTGTCACTGCCACAGTCACTGCACGTGGAGTCCTGTAGCTCAGTGGTTAGAGCACTCGCTTTGCAAGTGAGAGACCTGAGTTCAATTCCAGGCAGAGGGCGAAACCTTGGGCAAGTTTCCTTACTCCACACAGAGCCTAATAATAATCCCTCCAAAACCCAAAACAATAATAAATTGGTCATTTTCAATCTACAGCTGTTTGTGGGACATTGCTGTGCGCAATTGGCTGCCGCGTTCGCCCACAAATATACAGTCAATTCACTTTACAGTGTGTTCTGTGAAGCGCTTTGGGATGTCCTCCCGACGTGAAAAGCGCTATATCAAATGCAAGGATTATTATTATTATTATTATTATTTGCAGTATATCCTGTGAATCACTTTGAGGCATCCTCCTGATATATGCCCGTACCACCATTACACCAGTTCTTCCCAGGCTCCACTGGCTCCCAATTACTGAACAAATCGATTTCAAGATCCTCTCACTTGTTTTCAAATGCCTACCTATCCGATTTGCTTGCCTGCGCCCCCCCACCCCACCCGTTGCCTCCACTCGGCTGGCTATGGCCTCCTGTTCGTCCCTTATCCCCTCCACTCCACCATTGGTGGCCATCTCTTCAGCCTCTACGCCCTGGAACTCAAACTCTCTCCCTTTATTCCTCCGCCTTCCCCCCTCCATCCCAACTTTCAAATCAACAACAAAATTACATTTGTATAGCGCCTTTCACATCGGGAAGACATCCGAAGGCGCTGAATAGTCAGTGTTTCGGACCCGAGCTTAAGGTCGGGATTGGGGAAGGTGAAGGGCATGGGGTGGAGGGCAGTGGGGGGGAAACCAGAATGATCGAAAGCACAGTTGAAGTAGAGGCTCTTGAGATGGGTCTTGATGGAGGCAAGGGAGGGGGTGAGGCGGAGGCACTACGGGAAGGAGTTCCAGAGGGTAGGGGCAGAGTGGCAGAAGGCCCATCCGCCAGGGCGGGGTGGGCGAAGCAGGGGATGTGAAGCAGGCTAGAGCCCGCTGAGCGGAAGGATCGGGCAGAATGGTACGGGTTAGGAGGTCGCAGAAGTAGGGGGAGCAAAGCAATGGAGGGCTTTGAAGGTGAGGACCAGAATCTTGAGGGAGGAGTTGGGGAGGCCAACAAGCAGGGAGTTTGCATAATCAAGCCTTGGTGTTATGAGTGCATGTATGAGGGTTTCGGTGGCCTGCGGTGTGAGACAGTGGCGGAGTCGGGCGACGTTGCGGAGGTGGAGGAAGGTAGAGCCAGTCATGGCGCAGATGTGAGGTAGAAAGAATAGTTGAGGTTCAAACAAGACGCCAAGTTTCCAGACTGGCTTTGTAAGATGGAGTGTGCATCCACGGATGGTGTTACTGTCAGCGCCTGAGGTGGGAGGTGCTGATGGGTGCCAATCAGGAGAGCCTCTGTCTTGTTGATGAAGCCCTGGTTGGAGATGGGCAGAATGTCATTTGTCACTTTGACCAGGGCTGTTTTTGTGCTGTGGGCGGCACGGAAACCCAATTTGGCGTGGTTCACGAAGGGAGTGTCGGGAGAGAAAGGAACAAAGCTGGGAAGCAACAACTCATTCCAGGACCTAGGAAAGGAAAGAAAGGTTGGAGATGGGGCAGTAGTTTGAGAGCAGGAATGGGTCCAGGGAGAGTTTTTTAAGGATGGGAGTGATGACGGCTGTTTTTAAAGGAGTCCCTCATAAAGACCCCGCCCCTGTCAAGCGCTCCAGGACGCTATCCCGCATGAAGGCTGCTTTATCAAAGCAAGTTGTTGTTTATCACTATGAGAATTCAGATTTTGGCAATTTTGAAAATGAACTATTAAGATGTATTGTCCCCAAGAATCAAGTGCTTCCTGCTTTGACTGTAATGCTTTCTTGGAAAATAAATGATAAAACTGAAGCCTCAAACCTTTGTAACAGAGCATCACACTTTACTTTTTTTAAATTAAGCCAAATGCTAGTGGTTCCCTTTGGAGGAAGGACCCCCCCTCCTCGTGCACCCCTGATCAGTGTGAATTAACTGTGTTGATGTATTGAAATGTTCAGAATGCTGAAACATATTTGGGTTTGTATCTAGTTTTTCCAATGTTACTCCCAATTTGCGTGGTGTTTAATGCTTGCAAGTCTATCACCCTACCCCCACCATCCCATCATTCTTCACTGTGTAGGAAATAATGTTAACTGCGATGGACTTCAAAACCAACCAATCCTAAATAAGGTCATTTTAAAAATAGATGAAAGAATGACTGATGAAATTGTCTCTGCATTTGAGGTCGCTTTCATGATTTAAAGATTTTTTTTATTCTAAAAAACCTTTTGTGTTGCGATCTGTGCCACTTAAAACTTGTGACACAATTAATTCTTGCAGTTTCATTGTTGAATTTTAATCAAAACTTTTTCTCCACAAAGGCTTCAGGCTCGAATTGCTCATCGAATTCAAGAACTTGAAAACCTACCTGGATCTTTGCCACCGGATTTGCGCAATAAAGCTACTGTTGAATTGAAGGCTCTTCGTCTACTGAACTTCCAGCGGCAGGTATGGATTCGTAAAAATGATAGATTGGGAAATGGGACTATCTTGATTTTATGGTTTTTTTTATTTGTTTATTGGCTTATAGTAGTTAACAGTTAACAGTCCAATCACACCACTGCACTACATGATTTTAGTGTAGCAACCCAGGCATGTCAGTAACGTCCACAACACGATAGTATACAGACCAGGAACACCACTAACCCCATTACACCACTATGACTTTGACTGACGTGGCACAGGTTATCCAGACAGCTTGTTTTCCTACTTTCTGGACATTGAATTTGATGGCAGCAAACAACTTGACCTTCAGCCCACTTAAGACTTTTAAACCCATAAGGTTCATCCAGATTGGGTCATGTTGACCTTGTTTCTTCTGCCCACCCCACCGGGTTTATAGTTTGGACTTTGTCCACTGCATTCAGTTCATAAATCAGGGGGAATGTCTTAAATGAGGTTTCCTACCTGATGCGCACAGTTCTTAATTTACAGTTTCAATTCGCAGGAGATTTGCATCAGGCAGTCTTGCTAGCTTGATGCAAACCACTTGCTTTGCAACTCCAAACAGAAGCAAGGTGAAGGAGATGGGCTGCAGTTTTGGACTGAAATCTTGACTGCAATAAATTGCTACTGCTCTTCTTGAATATTCACAGCACAGGCATAACATGGGTAAATACATTTCTTGAGTTAAATGTTGAACCAACTGCACATTCTCTGTAGAGACTTTTTTTTGAATGTCCCTGTGACTTTGACAGTAAATTGGCTTCTATAGTTTGGTCTGCCCTGCCTGATACACAAGTGATCTGTTGATGCAGTGGACATGATTCTGCCACAAATAGACGAGATACAAACCCTTTTTTTTATCAACAAACAAACGCATCTAGTGTATATTTTCCAAAGTTTGACATTTCTTCCTGTAGTGCTAATACATTTTCGCTACATTTGTAGTCAAACTCTTCAAATGTATAAACCACAATGTTATGGTATCCAGAGGCTATTGATAATAAGCTAGCAATGTGGAAGGTACAAATAATGTGGTTAGATTTTAATTGATTCTGTAACGCTGCATTACAAATGATTTGTGTTTGAATAATAGATCTTGTTTTTCAAAATAACAGTTGAGGCAAGAGGTGGTAGCCTGCATGCGCCGTGACACGACTCTGGAAACGGCACTTAATGTAAAGGCATACAAACGCAGCAAGCGCCAGTCACTGCGGGAGGCTCGTATCACAGAAAAGCTGGAGAAGCAGCAAAAGATCGAACAAGAGCGTAAGCGCAGGCAGAAACATCAGGTATGTTTGACCTTCCTTTCAGGTTAGGACTGAGTTGTAGTTTTGGCTCCCACAGTTAAATGAATTCATGCAGTTGAATCTACTGAAGATGTGGCCATCAAATGGGCTGTAAACTATTTTTCTTTTTTTCGGAATGTTTTTCAATCTTCATCTTATAAATGTTTTCATTAAAATCTGAAAAAATTAAAATCCTTGCAAAACTGTTTTTAATTTAGCTTTTTAATATATATATTTTAAAAAACCTGGAGTAGTGATTTTGTGACTTTGGTAAAGGAGTAAAAAGTGATGGTGATGATGGATCCCAAAGGTTTGGATAATGTTACTATTGCACCTGGTCTTTATCTGTGGGGAAAAAAAAGCAATGGGAAATGCATACTATATATAACATGGTAGTTTATTCTTGAGTGCAATAGTCAAATATCAGAAGTGGAGTTTGATCCACTGACTGCAAAGTTTCATAATGAGAGCACGTAAATCACTTTAGTCCAGATTTGGGTCTAAATTTCAATGTATTGCAGGCTGACCCTTTTAGACCTCCACTCAGATGCCAAATTCAGTTTTGGCTTGCTTGCAGTCAATGTAAAGTGGAGTTGCGGAGGGTCAAACGCAGAAAGCGCCAGTCACTGTGACTCATCCTTTTACAATTTCACAGTTTGGGTACATTTATCTAATTGGGGTATCCACGGCAACTATTGTGGAATTTGTCAAGCAAAATAAGGTGCTAAAGACATGGAGCTTTTAGACTTGCACACTTGAGTTAACAGGCCTGGCATAATATTATGTTTTTACATTTTCTATTGGTGGAAGGAAGAATGACTGAATGCAGTATTGTAGACAAACCATGTACTATTGTTGTATTGATGTATTGGAAACAGTAGTGTCATTTTGAATTTTGTGGTACCTTTGCATGCTTGGGTACTTACCGGCTTGTAGAAACTGAAATTACTGGAAACAATTCAAAATTTAAATTGTTTTCATCTTCTTTGTTCATGAAGAAACGTTATTTCATCTTTCTAATAATGGCTCAGTCATTGTGTATTCCTTAAATACACAAAATAACTTTTGGCAAATCTGTTCGCATTAAAATGTTCTCAGTTTTATTCTGATGTTTATTTGATTTGTTTTTCCATTAAGGGAGCATTTTTTTCTTCAGTAATCGTAACAATTTTAAACAGCTTTTATTCTAATTCTTAACAAATTATGCTCTAATAATTCAGCATTGCTTGTAGTGTACATTGGTCTGGCAAATCAACTGCAAGTACTATCTGTATTTTAGGAATATCTCAACAGCATTCTGCAACATGCAAAGGACTTCAAAGAGTATCACCGTTCAGTTACTGGAAAAATACAAAAGCTCTCCAGAGCCATTGGCACTTGGCATGCCAACACTGAACGTGAGCAGAAGAAAGAAACTGAGAGGATTGAGAAAGAAAGAATGAGGAGGCTGATGGTAAGGAAAAATATTTGTCACTTGAGAAGCTCTTTTGAGGTCCACTTTTGACTAGTCTCTAATGGCCATGAGAGAAAGCTCTGATTGTCCGTACCCCATAACAAGAAATCATTACAAATCCGAACTTCAATTCGTGGAGTTTCTTTGCAGTCTCTCGAAAATGGAGATGAGTTTTTGTTTCAATTTTGCTGTAAGACTAAAGCTAGAGACCCGTTCAATACTAATCGAACCTGTCTTAAAAAAAAATTATGTTAACAGGCAGAAGATGAAGAAGGCTACCGCAAGCTGATTGATCAGAAAAAGGATAAGCGTCTGGCATACCTACTTCAACAAACTGACGAGTATGTTGCAAGCCTCACGAAACTGGTCTACGAGCACAAGGCTGCCCAGGCAGCTAAAGAGAAGAAAAAGAAGAAGAAGAAAAAGAGGGTTTGTATCTCCCATTTAAAACATGTCATGCATGTACAATTCAGGGGTATTTTAACTTTATCCCTGATCTCTTGTAGTCGGCTCCTCTAAATTGTAGTTTGGTAGCAATTTGGGTAGTTTCTAGTCCAAAGCTTGTTTCTCTTCCAATAGAAATTGCTAAAACGTAGACTCTTGAACAGTATATTTCCTAGAGAGTTTTATTAAATCTAATGCACGTTTCATTTGTGCCCATTATTTTGTTGCATTTTCACTCTTTGCTCTACCTTCTTAATTTTTCTTGTTTTTTTNATTCCTCTTGGCTCAAAGATTCCTCTTGGCGCACAGTGTCTCTGCCAAATGGCCTGAGCAGGAATAGGTGGCAGCCTATATCACTATAATGTCATTGTGCTTAAACCCTCACTCAGCAAACACTTGCAGGCAATTTCTGTAGCTCTGTGGAAGTCCTGTAGCTCAGTGGTTAAAGAACTTGCCTCGCAAGTGAGAGACCTGGGTTCAATTTCCGGCAGGGCGAAATCTTGGGCAAGTTTCCTTACTCCACACACCTGATAATAATCCCTCAAGAAAAAAGAACAATAATAAATTGGTCACTTCAATCCACGACTGTTTGTGGGACACTGCTGTGCGCAAATAGCTGCCACGTTTCGCCCACAAATATACAGACAATACACTTCATAGTATATTCTGTGAAGCGCTTTGAGACGCCTAGAAGACGTGAAAAGCGCTATATCAAATGCAAGGTTTATTATAATTTCGGCAGGTGTTGCTTAGAGAGTGATCAAGAGAATGTGAAATTCCTTTGTTGTAGGTTTTTTTCACTTGTTTCTCTCCCAGAAGGTCCTCCCCAAGTTCTAATTCAGTAGTCCCATTTGCTGCACCAGCTGAAATGGGGAACTTAGTGAGGCTAGTGACTGAGACTCAGAATCTCCGCATTCTATATGACTCAATAGTGCTGTCCACTGTTATGCGTTTTACGCACTCAGCTGAATGAAGAGATTATTTTCGATTTTTTTTTAAGTAAACCTTTTTCTTGCGAAATCAACCAACCTTGTACTTTTTTTTGCCATCAGGGAAAGAATGACAAACACTTTACCCTTCTGCAATACTTCACTTGCTTCTGTAATTGCCTTCTTGGTGTATTTTTAATCAACCTTGTGGCAAAGAATGAGATTCAATAAGTGTGTGTGTGTTTGTTGTTTGTATAGATACTTATAATATCTTTGTATTCTTCTGAAACCAGCAGAAAACTGAGGAACCTGGAGAAGGAATGAGCTCCAGCCTTGGTCCTGATGGAGAGGTGAGCTGTTTCCAAAAATTGCTTTGTAGATAATTTACTTCATATGCATATTCTGTAATACTTCATAGTTTAAAAAAAACAGTCCCTGTAGAACAACCATGAAAAAGGTCAAAAGCAGTTGAGTCAAGAGTAGTTTAATTCATTGCAGTAACAGGAGTGTGAGTTATCAAGTGAATTTGATTTGATTTCATCGGACACTGAGCAGGACAGAGGGAAGGGGTAAGTGACCAAAGACACAGTTAAAGAGGTATATTTTAAGGTGAGATTTGAAGACAGATGGAGTGAGACAAGGGATTTCAGAGCTTAGAGGTATAGTAGCTGAAAGGTCGGCCTCTGGAGCCGGCAGAAGATGCACAGCAAACCTGAATTAGCTGACTGGAGGAGGAGTGAGGAAGATCACCAAAATTAGCAATTATTATTGCATTATAGCTGATTTATAAGTAGGGTTGAGGACCTTGAAATCAATCGGTTTGGAGACAGCGGACCCTGCTGAGGACTCGGTGATGGACTTGCGGAGTTTGGTGCAGGTGAGAAAGAAGGCGGTAGGGTTTTGGATAAGCTAGAGTTTATGAGTGGTGGAGCAAGGGAGACCGGCAAGCATTTGATAAGTCGAGTTGAGAAGTAACAAAGGCGTGAATATGATATGCACACTTTTACATATTTATATGTATTTATAATTTATATAAATATATGAAGTTTCCTTCTTTGGGGTAATGAAGCCAGTTGCTGTGCGGCGAGCCTAGGTGAGATCGGGGATCAAACCTGTAGTTTCTTTGGTTCAGATGCTCGTTGGATAGATTGAGCCATGATAGGCATGCTTGGGCATATTTTTAAACTGAATTAAGTAGTAATTTGCCTAAAGGCTATTCTAATAATATTGATTTGTTTTAGGATACTTTTTTTTTGATATTCTGGTGTGACTCATCTGTGAATTCTGCTTTGTAACTCTAATGCTTTATCTTTTAAGCTTTTGGATGAAAGTAGTCAGATGAGTGATTTGCCAGTCAAGGTTATTCACGCTGAAACTGGTAAAGTTCTCCAGGGTCCAGAGGCTCCGAAAGCTGCCCAATTGGATACCTGGCTTGAAATGAATCCAGGGTAAGTCAGTTATTTGCTATGTATCTGGTGAAATAGTAATAAGAAGAACAAACCCTATCCCGCAGAGCTCTGAAAGAATGTTTGAGAGCTTTGCAATCTGGTCTGGGTTAGGACTGATGACACAATGTAAAGCAATACCTTGTAATGCAGTATTGTTTGCATAATCGTGGTGGGGAGGAGAAACGAGAAAGCCCAGATCATGACCACTCTATCCTCCTCCATCGCCCCTCCTCTCACCTCAATCTTCATGGTTCTGTTCTTGAGTGGTTCCGATCGTACTTCTCACACTGTTTCCACTTTATCTCTACAAACAGCTTCTTCTCTAGCCCCGCACCATTTTGTGTGGCGTTCTTCAGGCCTCTGTCCTTGGTTCTCTCCTCTTCAACCTGTAAATGCTTTCTCTTGGTAACATCATCTGCAGACTTCCACATGTGTGCGGATGATACCCAACTCTATTTCTTTGCCTGTAACCTGAATTCCAGGATCACTACTGTCCTGACAGAATGTCTGTCAGACATCAAGTCCTGGATGAGAGCTAACTTCCTATGTTGAACATCAACAAGACCAAGGCCCTCACGATTGGCTCCTGTCAGTGCCTCCACACCTCAGGTGCTGACAGCATCACCATCTAGGGATGCACACTCCACCTTACTAAGCCAGTCCGGAACCTTGACATCTTGTTCAACCCTCAACTGTTCTTTCACCCTACATTCATGCCATGATCCGCGCTGCCTTCCCCCACCTCCGAACAATGCCTGGCTCCGCCATTACCTCACCCCTCAGGCCGCCGAAACCCTCATGCACGCATTTATCACAACTAGACTCGGCTATGCCAACTCCCTGCCTGTCAGCCTTCCCAACTCTCCTCCACAAGCTGCAGATCATCCAGAACTCTGCAGCTCGTGTACTCGCCTTCAAGGCCCTCCACGACCTTGCTCCTTCCTACCTCTAACCCCATATCAACCTGTCATCTCCCTCCGCTCAGCAGGCCATGGTCTGCTTCACGTCTCCTGCCCAGCCCGCCCCATCATCGGCAGTCGGGCCTTCAGCCTTTCTGCCACCACCTTTTGGAACTCCATCCCGCAATCCTTTCGTCTCGCTGCCTCCCATGGCTCCTTCAAGTCACATCTCAAAACCCTCCTCTTCGACCGAGCCTCCCGCGCCCTTCCTACCCTCCCTGCTCTCCACCCAAACCGATCCTGAACCCCAGCTCGGGTCCAAATCTCTGACTGTCCAGTGCCTTCGGGTGTCCTCCCGACGTGAAAGGTGCTATACAAATGTAATTTTGTATTGTATTTGTACTGGGCAGCACAAGTTTAGTACTAGTTATTTTGGTACTACAAATTCAGATACTTGAACCCTGAAGACCATATTCAGGATTTGTAGTGGAAATGAAATACAATACAATTTACATTTATATAGCACATTTCACATCAGGAGGATGTGTCTTGAATCACTTACAAAAACTGATCAGTTTGGAATCCCCATAATTATCTCCCATTGGTGCAATCTTGTAACTGATATTGCAGTTTTCATAAGAAATGTCTTGTCTATTTTTTACCATCTGCAATCCATCAATTTTAGAGCTATTCACTTGGTTGGCTTTCTCTATTGTCTACTTTCAGGTACGAAGTAGCCCCTCGATCAGACAGTGAGGCGAGTGGGTCAGAATATGAAGAGGAAGTAAGTGCTCCCTTGTTTAAAATTTTGTTATGTGTACTGTTTCTGAAGCTGCAGTATTAAGTTTAACAAATGTATTGCCTTTTTGCTACTTCCTCCATCACAGCTAATTCCTTACGAGGTATAGTTTCTCTGGAGAAAGATGCATGGAGTGTGCAGTTCTTTCTCCTCCCCACTCCATCTCTCTATACAGTCTCTCCTCCTTCTCCATCCCCCCTTCCACCCCCGTGTAAAGGCTCATCCATCGACTACTACAGCAGATATTTAACTTCTTTAAGCTTTGTTTGGGGGAACTGAGATTATAGTTATTGCATTTAATTGTTCTACATTATAAACCTTGCATTTGATATAATGCTTTATCACATTGCAACATAGCAAAGTGTAGTAATTCTGTTTGTGGACGAATGCAGGTGCCAGTTTTTGCACAAATAGCTATGAAGTGAATGATCATTTTTTTGTTTGTTTGGGAGGGATGGAAATGGAAACAAAATCCCATGGAATCTTTAACATCATGTGTCAGCCTGGCTCAGTGGTAGCACTCTTGCCTCTGAGTTAGAAGGTAGTGGGGACTTGGAATCACAGTCTAAGATGACAGTCCAGTGCGTTGCTGAGGGTGTATTGCCGTCTTTCAGATAAGACATTAAACTGAGGTCCTGTCTAGCTCCTCAGGTGGACGTTAAGGATCCCATGGCACTGTTTGAAAGAGAAGGGAGTTTCTCCTGGTGTCCTGGCCAACCATCCCCCAAATAAAATTGGTCAAACACTCCATGGCGGTTTGTGGGACACTGCTGCCCGCAAATTCTCTGCCGCGTTTTGCCCACAAAATACATAGTCAATCCACTTCACAGTATATCCTGGGAAGCGCTTTGACGTCTCGCCAACGTGATAAGGCTCTGTATCAAATGTAAGGATTATTATTTGATCTAACCGAACAGGCAGATGGGTCTTTGATTTAAGGTATTTCTCTCTCATATCCTTTATATCATATCTCATATCATTCCATTAAGCGCAGAATATAAATAATAAACCGATAAGATCCTAAGAAAATATGATCACATTTGGACTGGCTGAACAGTGGCTTCCTGGAAGTTCATTCATTAGTCATGGATGACAGTCCTCAAGTTGTCACTGACCACCATTTACTGCCAAAGTACATTTAAGCTAATATAATTGCTGCATGTTTTCAGGGCAATGTTTGACACCCAAGTATTGTGTGTGAACGTCATCTTAATTTACTAATATTGCTATGCCAATTTGCTATTGAATAGCCAGGCAGAAAGATGAGAGTGGACCAATTCAGTGGGTATTAAAACTGTATTGCAATGTGAATGACCTGCTTCAGAAAATTACTTTTCCTTTAAATTAAAATATTTTTCTTAACTCCCATTATAATGTGAAAAATGATACACCATTTCATGGCCAAGAATGCTGAAAGAGCCCTGCTTTCAGGCCTCCAGAAATGGAATTCTTTGTGTGTGATCTCCTTATCTTTGCAAAAAACGTTTACCGTTTGGCTCCTTGCAAATTACACAAGAATTGTAGAGCAGAATCAGCATCCGAGCTGACCCTCGTTTGGGACGTACACCCCCTAGACCACCATCAAAATTTCCACTTAAAAAAAANTCGGCTGTAAATCCATTTCAGCTAAAGTAATTTCTGCAAAATTGTTTCAAACCAAATCGCCTGAGGTTCTTTATGCTTCAGTGTTGTTGCTAGGATTTTTGGTGAGGCATCATGATTGATATGTGGCGTTTGAATTACTTGCTTATTTCTTTTCTTGTCTTCCTTGCTTGGTTTCTTACCTGTCGTGTCTTGTGATACCTCTACAGACAGAGAGTTCAGATCATACTAATCGAAGCAGAGCTTACTTATACGACTTGTCAAGCGTGAAACCGCTCTAAGCTTTAGTGATTTGTGGAGCTTTTATTTTTTTTAAATCCAAAGCAATTTATATATCAATTTAGATTTTTTTGAGGCCGATTGCATGAAGCTGACTCTCAACTTTCAGTGAAAAAGGGCAGATAATAGTATATTGAGCCATATGTGATGCTGACTCCTAATGCTCCAGACTTAAATGAGTTTTTGATTCTGCCATCCATGGTTGACGTTCACCTTACACATTTATTGCTGGGAATGGCAGCTTTAATGTAACTGCTTTGAGTTGCTGTTTTGTGTTCCTTTTTAATGTATACAATGCAATCAAAAAGTACAAAAGCTACTGATCGAGTAAAGTACATTTCCCCTAGTCTTTTAATGGTGTTTAAAACCAAGTCTAATTCCTTGACATTAACCATATTGCCCATTTTTTGTTGTTATTGGAAACCCCCTGCTCATGCTTTATTGCTTTGTGGTGTACAAGATGCAATCTGGGTTGACTGGCTCTCTTGCTTTCTTTCTTTTCCCACCCCTCTTCCAATCAAGAACTTGGTTATGGGTATTCACGTCTTATTTTTCAGCATATTGTCAGAGTTCCAGTAAGCTTTCTTCTGTGGTGCCTAATATCTATGTAACATGTTTCCAATAGTGTAGTAATGTGGAGACTTCATCCATAATCTGTGAAGTGAGTGCTTATTATAATAATCCTTACGTTCGATATAGTGCCTTAATTTAATTTAGTAAATCTTAATTTACTAATATTACTCTGCCAATTTATTATTGAATAGCTGGGCAGAAAGATACGAGTGGACCAGTTTAGTTGGTGTCAAAGCGCTTCACAGGAACTTCCTTCACAAGAACTACAAAGAACGTACAGCATGGAAACAGGCCACTCGGCCCAACTAGTCTATGCCAGTGTTTGCACCCTACACGAGTCTTTGACCCGTTTCTTACTCTTTTCCATACCCTTCTTTTTCACTCCCTCAACATGCATACTATACTATCTGATTCAACCACTGCTTCAGGCAGTGAATAATAATCAAGTAAAGTATTGAATGTGCAGTGAGTTCATAAGTGCATGTGCATTTTTTTAGTTTTTATTTTAATAAATCTTTGCATCCCTTTTCTATTCCATCCCCTTCAAACTGAATTCATCATCCCAGTCGCTTGTAGATGTCCAGATTGCCATGTTATGGGTCATATTAATGGGATGCGATTCTTCCAGTGCATACTTTTTAAAAAATAAGTTTGTTATATCTACACTTAATCAAAACCCGTCAGTACAAATGGCGTTTGCCTATCCTAAGTAAAGTTTGTATTTTGTTTAAAGGAGGAGGATGAAGAAGCCCTACTTGCGCCTGGCACTGAAAAAAAGATCATTGGCCCGAACATTGAAGACGTATCAGACTTTTTCGCCAAACAGATAATTGAGTACGTATCAGCACTTCATTGCAGTTGGTTTATAACAACAACAAATTACATCTGTACAGAGCCTTTCATGTCAGGAGGACATCCCAAGGCAGTGGACAGTCAGGGATTGGGACCCGACCAGGGGGTTGGGATTAGGGAGGGGTGGCGGGCAGGGATGGTAGGGGTAGGAGGGTGACCGAAGGCGCACTTGAAGAGGAGGGTCTTGAGACCTGACTTGAAGGAGGCAGGGGAGGGAGCAAGGTAAAAGGACTGTGGGATGGATTTCCAAAGGATGGGGGAAGAGGCTGAAGGCCCGACCGACTATGGTGGCGTGGGCTGGGCAAGGAACATGGAGAAGGCCGGAGCCTGATGAGCGGATAGGTCAGTATGACAGCAGTGGTCCTGGAGTCAAGGGTAGAGGCCGAAAGATAGAATTGGGTGTCATCTACGTACATGTGGAAGTTTATCTCCAGCATTTTCCCTTTAGATAATTAATCTTGGAACATTTTATTGCATTGTAAACCGCAGATGGTAACTTTTTCGTAGGGTGGGTGCTCTCGTGTTGGAAGAGACTACAAGCATTTCTGTCTTTATGGAAAGAAATGTGTTGTAAGGTTTTTGCTTTTCTCCCTTTACTTCCCTTTAACCAGCTCTAGTGTAACTTAGTGTAAACTGCACTTGAGTTTCAAGTCAAAATCTTAAAAGGATAGTGTAAAGATGTGTACATCAGTCTAATTTATGATCTTTATGTTCCTCAAAAAATATAATGCTAAGAATTAGTTTTCATATCACCCGCCCCCCCACCCCCGTGGTATTTAGTTAATTGAATGATATTCATAGGGTATAAATGGAGCAGTTTTCTGAGGAAAATTGGAACCATCTGAGGCTATGGCTGTGTTGATCCATAGTCGTCCAAACCAGATAAAGTATGAACCAAGGTCAGTCAAATTGCCTTCCTTACATGCCTTTAGCTTTATACTGGCATTTTATAGTAGTCAGGCCTGCGGAGGCTTCTCAAATGGGCATCCGGCCCTCGGCACCCAAAAGGTTGGACCATCCTGATGCAATTAATTGCACCGTACTATGACAGGTAAGAGATTATCTCACAGGGGATTCTGCAGAGGTGTAATTTGTTGCATTTTACTTGAATGAAACTGGTTCTATGTGTGCCTGATATGGAATGATAATATTCCTGGTCTATAGTTTCTTGTATGATTTCTTTTTACAATAGATAAGAACCCTCTTGAACGCTTTACTTTTTTTAAAAAAATCTAGATGTGCTAAACAAGATGTTGACGATGAATATAGCATGAGAGCAGGGATGAAGGGTTCCCAGTCATATTATGCAGTGGCTCACGCAGTGACTGAGCGGATAGAGAAACAATCCAGTCTCCTTATCAATGGAATGCTGAAGCAGTATCAGGTAAGAAGATGGATTTGTAGTCTAAGCTGCAACCAAAATAATCGCAAGGGGCAAGGAAATCAAAATCCCCAAACTTCAACCAGATTGTTAGAAAATTCTTAAATTCAGTCTTAATTTGAAGCAGATTTTCTGCAGTACTTGAAAGGCCTGTGAAAAAGCTGCTTCACATTAAGAGTGAACTTAAGAAATCTCCAAATTGTGCATGATCTTAAATGTTAAGACTGAAGAATTTCTGGCCTCAGGCATGAACTATAGTTATGGAACAATGTGCTGGATGATACATTGTGCAATCGTTATACACCTTAATTTCAACACATAAGTAGATGATATTTTGCTTTTAAAGCAGCTTCTGGAAGCAGCCGTGAAATATAGCTCAAAATGCAAAAAGAAATTCTGATATAGAGGAACAGTTGCTTGCTAAGTATCATAAATGGTGTTTTTTNCCCTCCCACCCCTTTCCTGATGTTTAGCTTCAAGGACTGGAATGGCTGGTTTCTCTGTACAACAACAATCTGAATGGCATTCTGGCAGATGAAATGGGCCTGGGAAAGACTATCCAGACTATAGGACTAATCGCTTACCTGATGGAGCACAAGAGACTTAACGGACCTTATCTCATCATTGTACCTCTCTCGTAAGGCTAATTCATTGTGCTTTGGAACTTTTGTGGGAGGAAGTACTTCACAGGATTTGTATATTTTTTTTATAAGTGAACATGGCAGTCAATTTGGGCACAGCAAAGTCACACAAACAGCTGTGGGTTGATTGTTAGCCACCAATTAACTGTATGAGGCTCCTGAGAATCTTAAAGGAGCACTTGCCTCTGCTTTGCACCAAGATTTGTGTACAAAAAATTTGTATACAAAAGTAATTAGTCAGAAAAAGTGCCGTCATTTTCATGGTTTATTTAAAGCATCTTATTTTTGTTTCCCAAAAGCAGGCTAGGAATTAGTTAGTTTAAAGTGCAAGTTTGATATTCATAATTTTTTTAAAATAGTGTAGTTTCATGCCTAACTTGAAGTTTGGAAAAAACAGCAGTATGACAAGTTTTTATTCGATCTTTGAAATATTTCTGCATCATGTAAAGAGGCTGCTAATTTTGCAGATTTCTGCTTATCCTCTGTCCATTTGTACCCACCATTCATTTTCCAGTTACATTCTGAATATTTTGCCCTCTTTCAATGACTTGAGCTGTTCTTAAAGAGTTCTAGGAAAGTAAATCCTGCAACATCTTTATCTGTATTAAATCAGCTTTTAAGCTCTTTTTAAAAAATATATATACATGTCCATGTTGATAAACAGATGTGTTTGCTGTAATTATTCAATAGCTGTCCCACATAGCATACAGAGTTTTCTTTGATATTTGGTCAATTTACCAGTTGGTTAAATATCATATTCAACTGATCCCTTAAGTGTATCCCTCTGCTTAGTAATGCCCTGAGCATTTACACTTCACTAAATATAAGGAGATGTGTAGATTATACCACAATATTCAACCACTATGGTTTCAACGGTTTTGTGTTCTTTGGGAAATTTCTATGAAAGATTTGTTTGGAGATTGGGGGTGAAGGAGAAGAAAAGACAATCCCATAATACTTGAGTGTTTTTGACAACAATGTTTCTAATTGTTTATAGACCAAGTATAAATGGGCAGCATTTCTACCTGGGATGTTGGGATATGCAAATGAAATGAAGATTAAAATTCCCTTTTTTAAAAAAATTATAGCTATGAAACTTCAGTGTAACATTTCGACTGTCAAGATTTTGGAAATGCACTAAAAGCTCAGAGCTGGGGGGGTGGGGGTGGCGGAGATCCAGTCTTGAATTTCCTGCTAAGTGTAAATACCATGCCAATACTGGGATTTTTTCAATGAATAAGCAATCTTCTGCTCGCGGGATTGAAACTGAGTAAAGTCGATATCTCTAGCCACTGAAGGCCTGTAAGCAGTGAGGCAGGGACATGCTAAGAGAGTGGGTCAGAGGGAGTCTGCATATAGCCCGCGGAAATTTTAAAAAATCAATTTCGGGCCCAGTCTGGTTGTGTTCAAAATCCAGATCCTTATTAGGATTACTGCTGGCAAGTGAAGGGAGTTTCTCCTGGTGTCCAGGCCAATAATCCCCAAATAACATTGGTATTTCACTTCATGACTGTTTGTGGGACATTGCTTGTGTGCAATTTGGGTTGTCTCATTTGCATGCAAATACTGTCACTAACACAGTAAAATCCTGGGAAGTACTTTGATTTGTCCTTCTGACGTAAATGGTGTTCTTCCAAATTCGAGGATTCTTACTTATACATAACTAAAAACATGAACAAATATTGAAGGTAAACATCGTATAATTCATGCTACACAACGTAAATATTTTGGGAGGGAATTGTCAAATTCAACTCATTCATATCATTAAGCATGAAGACTGATTTAAAAGATGTTCTGAACACTTTTTACCATTTTTTAAAAGTGGTTTTAGAGTTGCCCTTTGTGAATGTGGCCCTGCAAATAATTTTTAGGACTAATTATTTTCCTTGCAAATTTGACAAAAAGAAATTGATATTTGCTACATGAATTCCTGGGGCTTCTTTGACTTTGATGGAACAATACACCAGATCTGTCCAAAGTAAATGAGTCAGCGTTCCTCAAGGCAACTCAATCAAGAAATTGATTTTTGTAGACTAAGGGAGGGGTGGGGGGTTTGAAGGAGAGTGCAGCAGTTAGCTGGTGGCTTACTTGGTTGATCTCTCCTCTGACATAAAGCTCCCTATTGTATTAAACATACAGCTATATTTTTCATGAATTTTGACCTCTGTATATTTTATAGACCATTTTTATCGATGTTTGCAACAAAGCATTTTCTGTAAGACTCCAAGCACCTTATTTTTAAACTCCTGTGATTACTCATCCCGATGTACTAACATGCCTCAATGCTTAGACTCCAGTGTATGTTCTGTTCCAATTTAGCTTCCAAATTTGTATCGACTCTCACAAATGCAAGCTGAATATTTTGCGGTTTGTGACTAGTTAACTATTTGATGGCTTCAAGTCATTAATCAGGTACACAAACATAAAATGAAGCCCTGTAGCTCAGTGGTTAGACCACTCACCTCACTAGACCTGGGTTTGATTCCGGCAGGGCAAAATGTTGGGCAGGTTTCCTTACTTCACACACCTCTGTTTCCCTTGCAGTTAAGTAGGACCTGGTTGTTAGTCGATTGGCAAATTGCTTTTCCAGGGGTACTAATGCCTTGATGAATAAATAATAATAATAATTTGATCACTCAATCCACAACTGTTTGTGGGGCACTGCTGTGTGCAATTGGTTGCCGCATTTTGCCCACAAAATATACAGTCAATTCACTTTACACTATATCCTGTGAAGTGGTTTGAGACATCACTACATCAATTGCAAGGATTATTATAATCCTGTCGTAGTTTTGCAAAACCACCTAATTGCCTGAAATGTTAATTGCCTCTTCAGACAGGAGGTTGTGGGATTGAGCCCCACATTGAGGCTTGTAACCCACATAGTCTAAGATGACAGTCCAATGCAGTGCTGGGAAAGTGCTACATTGTTGGAGGCACCGTCCTTTGTATGAGAATTTAATCGATTCCACTGCCTGTCCAGGTGGGCATTAAAAATCCCATGGGGTTATTGGAAAAGAGGAGAGAATTTATCCCTGTGTCCTGGCCAACAATCCCCGAAATAAAATTGATCACTCACTCCATGGTGTTAAGATGTAGTTGCAAATGTTAAAGTAGTGGTGTGTGTATGTGTATTAAACATTACAAAATAAGCAGTTTTGTTTGAAACTAATTTAAAAGCCTTTTTATCTTTTCTCTCCATTTAGAACTTTGTCCAACTGGGTTTATGAATTTGATAAGTGGGCACCATCAGTTGTGAAGATTTCGTACAAGGTCAGTTTGTGTTCAGTTTAAACCATTGCAAAATGCTATGGATCCAGTTGGAATGAAGGCATTGATTTGATGTTAGCTATTTCTTATTTAAACAATTTAATTCCTGCTGCTATTTTGTTTTAAGTTCACTTTCTCAGGTCTTGGTTTAATGGAGTTTGTGCAGAATTGCACAGTGCAATTAGATGTCTGTATTGAAGTACTTCAAGTTCTGTAACTATTGGATGGTATTTCTCATTGTTAAGGATTTACTTTTCTTTGGTTAATTGAACTGACAAGCACGGTCATTGATCGGTTGTTGCAGTCTGTAGTAGCTTGGGTGAGCAGTGATTATTGAAGATTTGATTTGGGCTTCAGCTCCTCTGATGGGAAGCAGTGATTATTATTATTATTAAGGAGTGGAGCGATTTGAATGGAATGTGTTCTCAGAAGGGGACCCACACCTCTTTGCGGTTGCACAGCTCAGGGTCAGGCTGCGCATTACTTGTTTTGATTTCAGATGTCTCCCAGGTGCTTGCTCCACATGTTTTGCTGTGGGCATTGTTGGGTTGTGCCATTATCTGTGCGATGCTTGTATTTTTGAGACTTATAGGAATTGGGCTGTATATTTTTGCTAAAATATACAGATGGAAATATGCACATTTAATTAAAACTTATAAAATTGACATAGGATCTATTTGTACCACATTGTATTGTAAATCTTATTATAATGTGCTTAATTTGTAGTTGTGCTGATAAGCAGTATGAGCCAGGAACTGCACGGGACTGCTGCTGACAGTGCTGGGAATCTAAATTCCCATAATCTAAATAAATAATTATAACAGTATTGTTTAAGTAGAAAGATGCATCTGTAGGTTTCTTTACTTGTTGTAAATTAAAAAGTCAACGTAGTCTGATATTTCTCCAGCTTGCAATGCGTCCAGCTTTGTGCCTTCCTGCCTATTCTAAATTGAATTTACAATATTGGTTAAATCGCTCTTGGCCATTATTGTTAACATTACTCTTATATGTTTTGTTTAGGGAACTCCAGCTCTGCGACGGTCATTTGTTCCAACGCTACGCAATGGAAAATTCAATGTTCTTCTAACCACATATGAATACATCATTAAGGATAAACATGTCCTTGCCAAGGTACAGCACGACTTGGGCATTTTTTGACCTAACTAACACAGAATGTTTATGTGTAATTTGGTTATCTTTAGACACAAGATCATAGATAAACTCAAGCTTCCAGCATTTGCTTCTTTTAAGTTGCTGATATTAGGTTGCCACTGCTGGAGCTTGTCACAAGTTCCCCGACAGGAGAATTAACCTCAAAGCTGAAAAAAATATAAGGGAATTTCATAGCGTGTTCGACTGAGTTCATTATAACTGGGTTAGTGCCATTTATATTGCCATTCGGTATAGCGCTGCTTCATCTTCCAGTGCAAAAGAAAATAGCCAATTTGTAATTTGTCTTGCTGCTGACAATTTCTATGTCTTGTACATATGTGCAGCAGGAAGTGTTGCTAATGTGACTTAGCACAGAAAGTGATATGAATATCAGATGCAGTGTGCAGGAAGTGATGTCAGCAGTGCCCAGTTCACCTAAAAATGGATCAGTGTTTCATTTAACGCCGTCATTGAACTGTTGGACTCTGTCGAACATGCAATGAGATTCCCCTGTGCTTTTTTTTAAAGCTTTAAGGTTAATTCTCTTTACATGTTGGAGAGCTTGTAACAACCCCCTAAATGTGCTAATATCAGTAACTTGAAAGACGCAAATGCAAGAGGCTTGAGTTTTAAATCTAGAAATGATGAGTATCCTTGTGGAGAATGGCACATTACCAAATGGCCATTTGGTTGAGGTGTGTGGAAGGGTGCAAAGAGCATGCTCCAGTTGAAGGAGTCCCAACACTTTCAGGAGGGAAGGAAATCTGGCAGATATCAGGAGGGAAATGAAGCCTCTATGCTGACGACATTTTCATTCCAAATCTTTTTCCTCTTGCATTCAGCTTCGATGGAAATACATGATCGTAGATGAGGGTCATCGTATGAAGAATCACCACTGCAAGCTGACGCAGGTGTTGAACACACATTATGTTGCACCTCGTAGGGTTCTCTTGACTGGAACTCCATTGCAGAACAAACTGCCAGAACTCTGGGCCCTTCTAAACTTTCTGCTGCCGACCATCTTTAAAAGCTGCAACACCTTTGAACAATGGTTCAATGCTCCATTTGCCATGACTGGAGAAAGGGTAAACATCTTGTTTGTTGTGTGGTACAGTTCGCCTTTGTCCTTTCTGGCCTCGATTTCTCTAACGCTCTCCTCACCAGTCTTCTGCGCTCAACCATCCGTAAGCTTCACCTCCTCAATTTCACGGCTGATACCCTCTCCCATGCCAATCATCTTCATCCTTGCTGGGTTTCATTGGTTTCCTGTTCCCCCAACAGATTGATTCTAAGATTCTCACCTCGTTCTTGCTTTCAAATACCTCATTCCCTGCACCCAATTTACCTCTAATTTCCTCCAGTCCCACTCTTTCACCAGCTCGCACTGCTCAATAAACTGCTGCACATCCTTTGCTCTCTCTGAACTACTATTAGCGGCTGAGCTTTTAACCACTGTGCCCCACTCTCTGGAGGACATTCCCTAAATTCTTCCAACTTTGTTTTTAAAACTGTTCTGCAAACCTACCTCTTTGGTCCCTCCTCTTTCTCCCTTTTCTTCCCCCCCAAAGAAACAACATTGCTTGGGGTTCCACTCTGCCTCTGTTAATTGCTTTGTGACATAATCCTGCATGAAACGTGCCACGTAAAGCCAAAGTGTGATCAAATCATAAATGACTGTGCCAAGTGTTCACCTCCTCTTTCTCCCTACCTTGGCCTCAAGAGACGTTACCCTGCTTGAAGGGTAAATGCTTGTTGTTGTGGTTGTTATTGTTTTATTGTGTGAAATCAAAAAATGATAGTAACTTGAAAAGTAAAATAATTGTCAGAGACAGGTTGTGAGTGTTTGAGTAATTGGACTGAATCTTTTTTGCTATTTGTTTACACTTGTGTTTTGAAATACTTTAACTTGAGGTTTTCATGAATGCAGTTCTCTGGCAAACCGTAGTGCTCTAATTGGCACTCGGGAATGATGGAATGAATTTTTATGGCCACAATTGTTACCTTGAGTTTTGCATCTCAGCCAAGGAGGAACGATTCCATTAGAGGTAGCCAGGACTACTTTTGAGGAAACATTTACATAATGGTGCTAGGGGAAAATTCCCTACCAAGCATCTCATGGGTATGGAAGGAAACATTTTTAGCAACCAAAAACATAAAGGTCTCTGGAGACTAGTGTTCGGATTTCAATTGAAATCAAACAGTCTAATAACAATTCACATTTTAAACCAAATGCACACCTATGAGAGTACACCTTACATGGGAGGCTCAAACCTTTTTTNAAACATCAAATTAGCAAACCTAATTTTGTAGGATCGTGTGTGACTTTTTGAATGGTTTTGTTTGACTTTGGGTAGATTCTGGCACCTGTGGATAAAGATATGTAACCAAAAGATATGTAATCTGGAAATTTTAAATGAGACACAGTAATACTGGAAATCCACAGCAGGCCCATCACCATCTGAAAGAGAATGTTGGGTTAATGTTTGCTGCCTGAGCCACCTTTCTCTTTCAGGCATTTTTTGGTTGTCTGTTCATTGTCAGCATTTCTTTTGTTTCAAGTATTTGTGTAAACTACGTGAGAGATTTCATTTTATAAATATTAATGTGTTCTGCAGGCAATTCTCAAGGACTTATTAAAAACTCTTACAAAGAATTGAAAACTTAAATTAATACATTTAAACCAGGTCTGTTATATAACGTGTGATATGAATACAGAGGGAAATGTGTGGAAACCAATGAAAGGGATTGGGTAATTGTATAATTATTACATAGATTACATAATGAAGGGTATCTGTGACTCCCTGTGTAAATGTAGCTTACATATAGCAAACAGTCCACCTTTGTGTAAGAATTTTTATTAAAATCCGCTTTCCTGCTTTTGCTTTGCAGGTAGACTTGAATGAGGAGGAAACTATCCTCATTATCAGACGTCTCCACAAAGTGCTGCGTCCTTTTCTACTGAGGAGGCTGAAAAAAGAAGTGGAATCCCAATTACCAGAAAAGGTTGTTGCTGCTCACATGTTTCTAGGTTATGTTAAATGTAACTCGCTAACGGACATGTATAAGTAACTTTGTACAGCTGTATTTTTTGAAAAAAACAGAAATAGGGTGCTGTTGAGAGGTAACTAATGAGGGCAGAGATCTCACAGGGTTTAGTGTACTCTGGTGGTTGCTGACACTTAAATGCACCATTGTCTGCCTTTTTGATGGTTACAATCTCACTGGAATTGTGGGAAACTCACCCGTTCGCAAACCCACATTCAATATGCATATTAATTTCATGAAGCTGTTACTCAGACCAGATTTGTTTGAAACAAATTTGTAGATCTTCCTATCCATCAATATTCATGCTAGATTATTTTCTATGTTTTCATATGTTAACCCATCTCAATTTGATTTTTAGGTTGAATATGTCATCAAATGTGACATGTCTTCTCTACAGAAGGTTCTGTATCGTCACATGCAAGCTAAGGGAATTCTTCTAACTGACGGTTCTGAGAAGGATAAAAAGGTACACTCGATGTTAGTGGTACAAGTATTGAGTGATGTATCTTCTATGGCTTGAATATCTTTCATTTTATATTTAGGCTTTCACTTCATCCTCCAGAGTATTATTTTTAAAGAAAGCATCTTAGGAAATTCAGACCAAAAAGGCAGATTTCAAAGCATCAAAAATGTTTTGTGTCCATAAAAGGTGGCCGTGTCCCCAGAAGGCTGCTGCAGTCTTTGAGGTGACTTGTTCAATTGTGAGGAATGGAATTTTTTTGTAGCTTTAATAGTCAAGATTTTATTCATACTTTGGAGCAATTATAACCTCAACCAGCATAACATTTGTTTCTTACAGTTGACAAACCAGGGTATTTTGTCTGTGTTTCAACACAGATCCTAGACGTGAAAAGTTTGGGCCACAGTGTCAAGGTTGACATTTAATTAAGTTGCATATTCCTGGCTGTGTTGTCGGGTATTACAGTGCAATATATAATTTCATCCCAATAGTACAGCCAAGTGCATTTGCTCAGACTTGAATCCTAGTTGCATCCTAGTTTCAACAACTAAGAAGAACAGTATTTTGATCTTATAAATTGTACAGGAAAATAGTGGGTAGAAATTCCGTCTGGGTTTCAATTTCCTATACTAACATAGCACTTCAGAATTTGGCTAATTGTTGAATTCAGTTCTTTAGAGAAACCTATAGAAAAACTGCTTCAAAATAAATTTCCAATGTAGAATTATTGGGTTTATGTTTAAAGGTCATTTGGTGGTGATCCCTGCACACCTCTTAAATTGTGTATAGAGTTCCTACTATTTTTTGTCTTCAGGGTAAAGGTGGTGCTAAGACCCTCATGAATACCATAATGCAGCTGAGAAAGATATGCAATCATCCCTTCATGTTCCAGCACATAGAGGTAAGTACATCATTTTGTTCATTGTTTAGTTCCTAATATCAATTGAAGTTGGAGTTACTGGTTAGACCATAGCTGCAGTACAGCCTAGTTAGGTCGCAGCTGGAGTACTTAGATCAATTTTGGGCACCTCATAGCAGGAAAGGTGATGAGGACTTGGAGAGAGTGCAGTGAAGATTTAAAAGATTTATACCAGGAATGAGGGGCTTTAGTTGTGAGAAGAAATTGGGACAGTTGGGACTATTCATTGGAGTAGAAAAGTTGTTCTGTGACAGTCAAGACTAAAACAAAATCTGAATTACTAATTTGTTCAGGTTAAAGGAATATATAATTGGTTTTGAAAATAATGAAGGAAGAAGAGCAGACTTCTGAGGCTGAACGGTTGGGTTGAATGAAGTTGGATGCTACACTGGAAGCAAGCAGCTATCTGAATTGATTGGGACAGTGTATAGTTGTCGTTTGAACTTTCTGGTGATCAGGCCAAGGCGTTGTCAGAGGTTGAATGTATTGGCAACCAGGCACGATCACTACAGTGCAATAGTAGGAGAGTAGTGTTGTTGAACCGCTTGTTGGGACATCCTCCCGACGTGAAATGTGCTATACAAATGTAATTTGTTGTTGTCCTGTCTGCCTGTTGATGAACAGGCAGAGAGAACTCTTCTTAAATAAAATCTGCCCTTGATTCCTCCAATCTCACAAACTTCAGACCCATCTCAAACCTGCCCTTCCTGGCCAAAGTTTTGGAACATGTCATTAGCAAGTCAATTTCACTCATATCTCTCCCTGCACTCCCAACAACAATTTGGATTTATATAGCGCCCTCCACCCTGGACGGTGTCTCAGAGCGCTTCACAGTAACGGATCCCGGGGCCGAGCCAGAGGGAGGGGAAGAAGCTGACCAAAGGCACGGTTGAAAAGAAAGGTCTTCAGCCGATACCTGAAAATAGGAAGAGAGGAGGCGAAGGGAGTGAGGAAGGGAGTTCCGGAGCCTCGGGGCTGAAGACACGGCCGCCGACTCCATACTCTTAAACCCCTCCAGTCCGGTTTTCACCCTTCCCACAGCATAGAGACAGTGCTCGTTAAAGTAACAAATGACATCCTCTTTCTCTGATCAGGGCTCCCCCTGCCCTCCTCATTCTCTTGGACCTCTCTGCCTCCTTCAACAGTCGATCACGCCACCTTTATGCACTCCCTCTCCTCCCTCATCCACCTTAGTGGCACTGCAATTGCATGGTTCGAGTCCTACTTAACAAACAGGCAACAGTACATCTCGACAAGTGTTTCCCCCCCGAGGCTCACTTGGCCCTCTTTTTCTCATCTACATGCTCCCTCCCTCTCGGCGATGCGATCTGCAGACATGGGGTCAACTTCCACATGTATGCGGATGACACACAAATCTACTTTTTCCTCCAGCTGCGACTCGCAGTCCACTGATGTCCTGTCAGCTTGTTTGACAGACATCAAGACCTGGATGAGCACAAATTTCTTGCAGCTGAATGTTGGCAAGATGGAAACCATAACCTTTGGCTCCTATCAATGTTTTCGTTACTGAGAGTCTGGTCTTATCACCCACCCCAGGCTCTTCCTCAGACTCTCCAAACCCATGCACAACTTAGGTGTCGGGTTCAATCCCCAGCTCTCCTTTCTCCCCCATATCTGCTCCTTGACCAGGGATGCTTTTCCCCACTTCCATCACATTGCCCACCTCCGTCCGTACCTCACAACCAATGCAGCCGAAAACCTCGTCCACGCCTTCATCACACCCCGGCTGGACTATTCAAATGCCCTCCAACTGGTCTCCCCAGCTCCACCATGCACAAAATCCAATTAGTTCAAAACTCCTCGCACTTTCCTACCTATCTGATCTGCTTACTCCCCCACCTGCTGCCTCCACTCAGCTGGCTCTGGCCTCCTGTTTGTCCTTCGTGCCCTCTGCTCCACCATTGGTGGCCATGCCTTCATTGCCCCGAATTGCTGCAATTCTCTCCCTCAATCCCTCCATCTTGGCTTCTCCCTCCGCATCTTAAAATGCACCTAAAGTACCTTCCTTTTTTGATCGTGCTTACAGTCATTTCCCCACTCCCTCTGGCTCGTTGTCAGGCTGTGCGTGAAGGGCTCTATGTAAATGCAAGTTGTTGTGGATGTTAAAAATCCCATGATGTTTTTTGAAAAGAGAAGGTAGTTTCTCCTGATGCACTGACCTACAATCCTCTAAATAAAATTGGTCATCATTCTACAGTCGTTTCTGGAACCTTGCTACATTGAAATTAGCTGCCACATTCACCTATAAATAAACCTCTGAAGGGCTTTGGGAGGTTTTAATGCAATAATATCAAATGCAGAGGATTATTCTAAATAGGCTGACTTCAGTCATAAGAAATGCTGGACAAAAAAAAACAAGGTTCGCCATCCTGGTGATCGCATGCACATATGTCCTGAACTATCTATGTTCAATATGTACAGTCTATAGGCTTTCAGATAGATGTGGTGAATTATTTGAAAGGAATTATTTCATTGTTTTTAATAAAGCAAAATATTCCAAAAACTGTAAATGACACAAAGTGTTACACTCCAGGGGACAAGATGGGAAAAACAAGACATCAAATCAGGTTTATTTGTTTGCTTGCCTTAGGATAATCAGTAACCCAAGTATGTAAATGTACAAAACTTGCAAAACTGAATCAAAACACTAAAACTCAAAACGCTCAATCAAGATGACTCAAAAGTCTGAATATGATTTCTAAAATTGTAATGTGTAAAATCATAAAGTGAAGTGATTCCTGGGGTTATTTAGAATTAAATATTTTAAGTGGGGAGGAGTTGTGTGCCGTTATTACAAACCTAGGCTGAAACAAATTGCAGTGACTTGCATTTATATTGCATATATAATTTCAAAGCTGTTGGCAATGAGGAACTGAATTATTTTATTGGACAGTAAAGTCTTTCTCTTTGAAAGTAGATAATTTAGATCCTGGGTCTAAATTCAAAGCTATTTAGAGCAGCTGAAGGCAGCCATATGATCGACAAGTATCTTGTTTTTAAAAAAAAACTTTGTCTCAATCTCTTAACCAGAGAGATGCACCATTGTCTGATTGCAAATGAGCTAAAACACAACCACCTTTGTGCTGTTGCAATCTTCTATATTCTTCTAAATCAAAGACAATTAAATTTATGGCTGACCAACCACAGTGACGTTACCTGGATTGCTTATCAAACGGAGGCAGCCAGCTAATTTGTTCAGCCGCATGAAAAATCCTGCGGGAAAAATGCTTTGGCTTATTTACACTCTTGAGGCCTTATTCTCATTGCATTGCCTCTCAAGATTCCACAATGTTTTGAGGCTGGTGTGGAATCGGATGTGTTCTCAATGTCTTGACTGTCCACTTTTCCCTCAAGTCAGAACTTAGTTCCTGATCTGTCCATGGCTGGACATCTGATGGCTGATGAGAAGTGCTTCAATGGCCTCTTGCTTAACTTCTTCCTTCAGTGTTAATGTCCAGTTTCAACTGTTGGGTGTGACATGACCTAGATTTCAGCTGTTAAGCAGTTTAGATTGGGAAGCTGGATTTCTAACCGCCTGCTTCCGGCCCATTCAATCTCACTGTAAGTGGGAAGACCGGTTCGGCGCACTTGCCTAAGTAAGCACAGGTGCAGATTGTCATTAAATAATGTTAAAAGTGCTTGTTGATTGAATTTCATTAATGCTGTTGGTGTTTCTAATTTTATTTGTGTTTTTTAAAAAAACTGCTTATTGTTGTCCACTACTGCAAAAACAATTGTTATCTTGTCACAGGAATCATTTGCTGAACATTTGGGTTACAGTGGAGGAATCATCACTGGGTAAGTGACAATATAACTTTTTAATAATCTGAATAAAATGTTATTTGGTGTTTTATACTGTATGCACCATACTAACAAGAAATGACATGGGAAGAGAAGGAGTTGAAAGTAAAAATAATATTGCTTTCCCTTTTCATCCATCAGGACTTTGTAGAAAGAATTACAAAGCTGCTTGCTTTGAATTAGAATAGTCTCTTCTTTGCATCCTCCGCAAATCTGTTAGTAATTGTGCTTATGATCAAAATGCAGCCAAGAAATTTGTTTCCATACTCTACAGCTTTCACCCGCTATTAAAACCTGTCCCCTTTTACTCAATTTGCACATGTTATAGTTTCCAGGGCTATGGGGAGAGAGCAGGGGAGTGGGATTGATTTGGATAGCTCTTTTCAAAGAGCCAGCACAGACGCGATGGGCCAAATGGCTTCCTTCTGTGTTGTATAATTCTGTGGTTCTACTTTGGGAGAGGAAAGTATTAATTGCTGAGGGTGATCTGAAATCTGCACCTGAGAAGCTTCAAGAGAAAAGGAAGCGCTCAACACAAAAGAAACCTTATATTCTCAGATGACACATTATATTGCAGAGCAAGGGAACTACATACATATCCAATATCCTTCTGCAAGGTGTGAGAGGAGGAAATATATTCTTTTAAACTTGTATTAAGTAGATATTTTTTAAATGAGAGAGGGGGTGAGATTGAAATGAGGTGGTTATAAATTTAGGTTTGATTCTACATTACAATTTAATTAAATAGGCAAAGAGTTTATTTCATATCCAGAATTTCTGGTCTTTAATAAAAGCAATACAATGGAATGGAAAATATGCTTCTTTAGAAATTTGGAGCTAACTGGCGCAGAATCCTCCATTTGAAGTTCAAGGCAACCCTCTATAATGTGCTTCTTTGCAGTGTAGATTTGGTACTGGCACAGCTACACTTTGGACCCCTTTGAATGCAGTAGTACGGGTAGCAATGATACACATATGATGGGCTGAATCGACTCTTTCTGAACTTAAAATGTCTATGTTTCAGTGTATTGTATTAGCTAGAAAGAGAAGCTGATTTGGTAGCTGTACATTTGTCTTGATGTTGCTTGGCAAGATGTTTCATTGTGGATTAAATAATCAGAGTAATGCTGAGATTTAACCTGCCTAACCAGGCTCTAATGCATTGTTTCCAAAATAGTCCTGACCTTTATCGAGCTTCAGGAAAGTTTGAGCTATTGGATCGTATTTTACCAAAACTACGAGTTACGGGTCACAGAGTACTGCTGTTCTGCCAGATGACTTCGCTGATGACCATCATGGAAGACTATTTTGCTTACAGGAGCTTCCTGTACTTGCGCCTCGATGGTATGTTTTCCTTTTAGCTGGCGCTTATCTATTTTGATAAGACCGCAGTTTTTTAAGATCTTATCTGTTAGGAAAAGGATAGTACAGGAATGATAGCGATGCATCATTGTGGTAGTATTTGAATTTGTATAAATCTAATATTTGCACAGAAACCTGGTCAACCCAGCCGCATTTTTAAAAATAAAACATTTATTGCAATAAACAATGCTTTTCTATATTTAAAAAATACGTAATTTAACTTTTTTTTAATGTAAGTTGTGACCTGGATAAACATGAGGCAAATCACTTCCTATTCTGTATTACATAGACCTTTTGATCTGTGTAGGAAGTATGCATCAATTATGCATGATCATTGCTTAGCATACAGAATATAGTCAGTTGTTTGCACATTCATTTTCCATGCCCGAATAGCTTGGTGTAAAAGCCATTTTGGATAATGTTCCAATTTTCATCAAGTTGCATCATGTGTGAACTTATGTGGGTTGAAATACAAATAATGTGGTACAATTTGGTTCTGAGCAGCTAATTTACATTTTGATCTCAGTATAACCAATGTTTGTAAAACTGTTCTGCAGTTTATCAGGATTCTGCATATTACATCTGGTCTGTCAAATGTATTTATTGTTGAATGCATTTGTTCAATACAAACTAAATCAATACAGGTTGGCCAGATGCAGTGGGTCCTGCTGGATAGAGTAGCAAATATTTTACATAAATAAATAGCTAAAGATGCTTCCTCAGTTGTATTTTTATATTTTGCCTCTAGGCGTATATGTTTTTTTTTAGTCATATTCAGTCATGACCTGGTTTCGTACAAATCTGCAGAGATGTTGTACTTGATGAAATTTCTCTGAGATGTTTTTCTAATATGTGTGCGCTTTGGCTTCAAAACAATTCTATTGCATGCTGTCAATAATAAGCATGTTGAAGCATTGAAATGCAGGCTCATTTATCAAGCAGAATCAATTTTATGAACCCTTTCCTTTATCGAATGTTTATAATTGAGTAACTTTAAAATTTAGAAACATTTTATTCATCCTGTGGCACGTTGTTTATCCAAATGCTTTGGAGTCCATTCTCTGAATTGCTGCAGACATTTTGTATACTTTACCAATGTGCTCATTATATTCTGTAGAAATTCTGCACGCACAAATTTTCCATAATTTCTTTTCAGGACTGACTGGGCATTTTTGTATTTCCGGAGAAGCAAAGTTGTGGTATGAAAAATGGCTTTTAAATGTTTTTTTTTCTCTCTTTTCCCCCTTTCTCAGGTACAACTAAGGCAGAGGACCGTGGTGCTTTGCTAAAGATGTTCAACGAGCCAGGCTCAAAGTATTTCATTTTCTTGTTGAGTACCCGAGCTGGTGGCCTGGGCCTGAACCTCCAGGCTGCGGATACGGTCGTTATCTTTGACAGTGACTGGAACCCACACCAGGTGTGTGTTTTATTTGACTACTCAAGAGTAATGCGCTTTGTAAGATGCACAACGTAACCACATGAGAAGCTTATGAAAATAAAATGTCCGTGCCAGTATGTGCTATAAAAATCCAGAAAAATAGTAGAGAGCTTGATATCTGCACTAATTGGGGCAGGCTATATTTGTTTTTCATGTGTAATGTGTACCCTGTACTTACTTGCCTGAATAAGATAGCTCTCTCTCCATGATTGTGAGAGTGTGTGCCCTGTTTCAAACTTTTTATGTACAATGCAATATGGGTCTGAGTACAGTGGACTTCTTGTACTATTGCTACAGAACTTCCTGCCCCCCCCGCCTTCTGTAGTATTTTCTCTTCAAGCTATATCTATATAGTATGTAGGAGAGGGAGTACGAGCAACCTACTCATTGCCACCGTCTGCTAGATGTGTGATAAATGCAGGATCACAGACATGACCATGATATGCTGCCACTTCATGCCACAGAAATGTAATCATCTCTGCTATCTTTGATTCTTTCTGGTAATGCTCATCCGTGTTCTTACTAAACTGCTCAGGAACCAGGTTTCAGGCTTCTCTTAATGATGTGTTGATCTAGTTTCTTCACCTTGTTTTAGAATATTTAAGCTTGCGCAAGAGTTAGATTTCTTTCTTTCCTTGTGTCTTGACAGCCTATTGTGGAGAAGTTTAAAGACGCAAACTATTCTTTCTCACATTAGAGCGTGCTGGACTGCAAGGAGAGAAAAATGGGAAATAAATACAAGGCAACTTTGGTAACTTGGTCAAAAAGCTGCAATATAGTGGGGCATTGATCACGTCAAGAAGTTGAATTCAAAAGGCTGTTAGGTAATTTTGGCTTAAGATCCAGCAAAACCTTGTTTCTTTTTCTCTTTTTATTCTTCCAGGATTTGCAAGCCCAAGATCGAGCTCATCGTATTGGACAGCAAAATGAAGTCCGTGTTCTGCGCCTTTGCACTGTTAACAGTGTAGAGGAGAAGATCCTGGCTGCTGCCAAATACAAACTGAACGTGGATCAGAAAGTTATCCAGGCCGGTATGTTTGATCAAAAATCTTCAAGCCATGAGCGTCGAGCTTTCCTGCAGGCTTTGCTGGAACATGAGGAGCAGAATGAGGTAAGTTACCTTGTACAATGATTGTTTACTGTATTACTACAAGTATTTGCTCTGTAAAATTTAAAATTACACAAACAGAGGCTAAAGTCCTGAAGCTACCCCTCAATCTCTCAACTGAAATTATGTATTAATGCTGCATAATCTGATATATAGCATTAAATGTCTTAACAGGAGTATGCATATAATAAAAAAAAGTTTTTGAATTGGATGTTACAGGTTAAATATTCAACACCAATTCTAAAACTGCAGTGCTATGAAAAAAAATGTCAAATATAAAATGCACAATGTTGATGATTCCCGACTTGAGTTCAGTTGTATCTCTCAACCAGTTTGTGGGAACGGTTCTTGCTCATAAACCCATTTTGCCACATTTGTACAAACGAAAACTTTTACTGAGAATTTTCTGGTGTTTCAATGAGAGCCACTTGCAATCTGCCCAAATACCCCCAGTCAAACCAATTGAGTGTTGTCATTTGAGGACCCATTATATTTTTTTCTTGCTGCCAGCTGTTTGATAGGGAACAACTGGTCTGCTTTGTAATTATTTTAAGGCTTATCTTAATTGTACTTTAAGTCAGCAAAGCGTGTGAAGTTCTGTCATCCTCTGCATCTAAATCCTTATGTGTGTATAAGCCCCATTTTTTTTCAATGAGGCCATATTGATCATAGTTGGAAAATTCTCCTGGTTTAATGGGTGGGCAGGTTGGGAGAGAGAGAGAAGGAGGAGCTCAGCTGGCTCTGGCCTTCTGCACTTCCCTCGTCACCTCCACTCCACCATCGGCGTCTGTGCTTTCAGCCACTATGCTCTGAGTCTCTGGAACTCTCCCTCAATCTCTCCACCTTACCCCTCCTTTCGTAGTCTTCAGATCACAACTGAACGCCTTCCTTTTTGACTGTGCCTATGGTCACCTCTCTTCCTGCACAACATCAAACTCTGCCACTGATAAACACTCCAACATTATATGTGAATGCAAGTTGTGATAGCTGCACACAGCTAGGCATTCTGCAAACAAAACAGATGAATTTAACCTGCCCAACATTAAATTGCATTTTAAAATGAGTCGCATCATGTTTTTATAGTGTCCTAAAAGTTACATGACAATTATGTCATTGAGTATGTTTCAATCAGTTTGATATTTGCCTGGAAAAGCATCCAGTGGTCCATGAAATGAGATCAATTTAGCACAGCACCTGCAGAACTGTTTACAATCTTCTAGAAAATCTCCAACTGAAACAAGTGCTTAGATTTTTCTATATTCATTCCACTAATTTCTATATTCATCAAGGTTTGGGTTTTGAAACCTGAGGATCTAATGTGTTTAAAAAGGATCGTATAGTTTTACTCACCAATAGGTCAATTTAAAAGGAAAAAATCATTAATTTGATTCTCCACTCTCTGTGTGCCATCTCTTCCTCTTCCCCACCATGCTTGGAATATTGGAATATGGATTTGAGTGCGTTACCTCAAGTATTTTAACTAATATTACCATGAGTATGCAAGCTTTATAATGACCATGTATAAGATAAATAGTAACATGAAGGCAAAGGTTTTCATGATTTGCTGCTTATCAAAATCCATTTTCATATTTACTAAAATTTAATTCTGATAAAAGGACGATCTTCAGCAAAGCTACAATGAATGCCATAATATCCTGAAATTGAAATAGCGTTGCAATTAAATGACTATATAGAGTGGAAATTATTGATATGTGCCAGTATCATGAATCTTGAAATGAGCAGTTACCAAAACTACTAATCAGATCTCAATTTTTGTGTTACACAAGATATGTGGATGTATTTGTAAAGTTACAAAAGCACCGGAAGTGGTAGATTATAATCAGAATTTCAGGTATTTAGTCAGTACCAAGGCATGATTGACCCTGAATACTGTTGCAATGAACGCTTTTGCAAAATAGATAACAAAACTTCATCTGTCTCAAGTAGTGTTTGTTACCCTACATTGCATTTCAAATGAGCTACTGTAATAAGTAGATAATTTCCATTTCATTTTGGCTGCTAATTCATTAACAGTGGAAGCATCTTTATTGTGCAGTTAATGTGAGTGGGGATTGAGGAGAAAGGTGCAGTGAAAAGTAACTGTTTCCAGGTTGTGTAATCTGTTCAAGGGATCATGGTTAATACAGATATTATGCAAAGTATTGCAACTAGATTTTGAGTTTTTGCTATTTGTTGAATTTAATTCTAAAGTGTCATTCTTAGTGGGCTAGAAGGAAATCTATCTGTAAATCAGTGTAGTACATGGCCTTGTAGCTAGTTGATTGTGCTGTAAATGTTGATCTGTTGTCAAACACCTATGACTTCAGGTGGGTTTGGGGAGTTATAAAGCATGGTTATGCTCTTAACATTAATCTAATCATTTAATCTTTCAAACTGACTGATGAATTTCAGTACCTTTTAAGAGAGTTGTTATCCCAGGGTTCTGTTACAGTTCCAAAAGAACTGTAATTATAATAAATTGCTTCCAAGACACTAATTATTTAATGAATTGTTTTCATCAGGAAAGTTTGCATCTATGGGAATGGTCCTTTGGTCAAAATTCTTCCCCTTCGGAGGGGGGAAAGGATCAAAGTGGATCAGATTGCTATTCAAACTCATTATTTTTTTAAAAAAACTAAGACTAATAAGAATGGGTGCTGTTTCTGTGTCTGATGTTTAAGCTGAATGAATTTAGCAGAGGTCACGTTGTTCCATTGAAGTCCTCAAACGGTTGATTTTTTTTGGCGAAAAGTTCATTGTTTAAAAGGAATTCAACTCCCCCCTTCAAAATTAAGGAACATTTTGGTTTTCTTGCTAATGCCTTGAAGTACAATCCCAAGGCCTTCCGACGTGAACGGCGCTGTACAAATATAGTTTTGTATTGTTTTGTACAATACTTTGTTGTTGAAAAAAAATCCAACTTGTAACACTGCATTCTTTCACCACCAGGGGGACACGATTTCGTCTTCCTGCAGTGCTACCTGGGTAGGATAACCTCACTGGCCATCTTCTGCTCTATAACTGTGCTCGATAATTTTAAACCAAGTATCTTGCTATAAACTCTTCATTTATATGCTTATAGTCTCAGTCAATTGCCTAACTTTTTTAATATTCACGGCAATTGACTGGTTATAAATCCCAAATCTTGAAAAAACAAGTTATTTATAATCTGTAATAACCTGCTGAGAAATGTCTCTGCTCTTATGGTACTTTGCTGAAAGCAAGCTGCACCATAGTTAGATTAATCCAAAAATTCCTATAACCTATAAGTAAATTTACCTGAACTCCTTTTTGCCATTTGTTTTAATTAATGTTACATTCATATTTCTTAAAGCTTTGGAACCATCCATCCTTGTAATGTTTGTGAATATAAGTTAATCCACGGGTGGACAGTAATGGTGGCAATGTATTTTTTTCCAGAGTGCTACGAGTTAAGAGTATTTAAAGGAAAATAGAACCTAGGAAAAGTAATGAGGCAGTGAAAGGTTAAGAGGGTCAAAATCGAGACAAAAATTAAATTGGATGTTACATAGAGAAATTGAAAAAAAAATCAAAGGGCACCAGCCTTGTGGTCAGATAGCTTTGCTATGCTTTTTTTAGTAAACTAGCTTTTCTAATTCGATTACATTTCTACAAATTCGTACAATATTGGCAATAGTGTTGAGACATTTTAAATGTTTAGAAAACAAAATTACTGTATGCAATGGAGTCATGTCATTTGCTTTTGTATTTTAATTGCACTAAGCACGTCAAGAAAAAACAAGTTGAATCTGCCTTTGTGATCTGTCTACAATGCATTTTGTTGTTTAACAATGATTTCCAGATTTTGCAAATAATGATTGATAGGATTAGCAAATGCTTAAAAGAAGAGTAGGTAATGGGCCAGAATAATCGAGGTTCTGATCTCTATGGGGCACCCATGCTAATGAGGTGCCACTGTGATTAATAAATATCCGCAAGTAAATTTAAAGGGCCTTGCATCTCATGCAGTAACTAAGTTCTAAAGCCTCCACAGATCTTACAATGGATTTTAAGTTGTATACAATTCGATACTATGTGATACCAATCCCCCTTCCCTTTCTGACTTGGCAATGCTTCTGTTCTGTAATGATTTCAAAGTGCATGACTGTGGGGGGAAGGGGGAAATTATGTACCCTGAACATAATGATCCACATTAACAGTCTGAGCATAATGAACAACACCATCCAATTTTGAATGTAAACCTATAATCTGCTGGGTTATTGCTTGCTTACGTGTTCTTTCCTCTTTGAATTGCAAAATAAATGCATGCATCTGTCTGGTGGTATTATTCCAGATATCCTAAATTTAAATTGTTGTAAATTAGATGTTACAAGATGACAACTTTCAGAGCTGCACTTTACCTTTCATGTAAATCTTGAGCTAAAATTAATACAGAATTGATACACATCAAGAACAGAGGACAACAGCAAGCTATTGGCAACCCTTCTGGACTTCTAAATGTTCTCATCTTGTGTTTTTGTTCACTTTTTCTAAGATGGTGAAGCTCTTAAGTTTCCAATTTAAAACTTGTGTTTTTATAGATTTCAGTTTCTTACGTGTCCATCAAGTCTTTGGACCTCAAAGTATATAAGATTGCTGGAAGGTCTGATTGAAGAAGTACCATTGCTGATAAGAATGCTTTTTGCGATTTTGTATGAGGGATAAATCAAAAGACTTAAGGAGTGGGTAAGAGAGCAGGGCAATGTTGAGTAAGTGAAGTGGAACCCCTGATTGGAGGTGGCCACCCCTACACCAGATGATTGAACTTGCCAAGAATGAGATTGAGAGGAGTCTGGTGGAGTGGAAGCTAAGCACTGGGGATATAGTCAATCCTGATGCACTGTATTTGCTCAACAAATTCTAAATTTAAAATTTAGACAATTTGCATTATTCATTTCTTGAAAACTACTGGCAGCAGCCAAACATAACATTCTATAATTTTATCGCTTTAGGTATTGTAGTGACACAGGCTATAATTAGATATTGAGGAATCCTTTTGATAATGACAAGTTATCAAGACGTAATGCAATGTTGTCTTGAAACAGTTGCATATTGAAATGAGAAGTCACAAAAATGGACACCGCTGTCTATTTTTACTGTAATTGTCAGTTACATTTGGAAATTAGAAACATTGATTAAAAGGAACTAGTATTAGTTTGTTTTTCCTGTGTACTGGGCCATTCAGAAAATATATTTTTATAACTCCCATTTTATATTAAAACCACTTCTGCCAGGCAGTATTGTTTCTAAAACCACAGAATCTTAGATTTCACTTCATGTTTTGTATTGACGATTTGCTTTGGTGCTTAAGTGGTGTAGCTGCTAACTCTCTGGCCAGTGTCCCTTCATTTTTAGAAAGAAGAGTCTAACATGTTTTGCCTGTGCATTGAAGAAATTAGGTGGGAATAATTGATTCTGTCTATGGATAATTAGTTGCCATTCAAATAACCTAAATATCTTAAATTGACTTTCTAATCCAAACAAGTAGGGAAGCCAATTTGCTTCTAAGTGGGAAATCAAGATGCCTGCCCATCGTGTTTTATAAATCTCTGATTTTTTTTTCATTTACCAATTTCAACATGCTGACTGATTTATCTTTTCATTGTGCCCACTGGAAATTTGAGTGTTTGTTAAATTCCAGGTATTTGTCTCGCATGTGTTGAATATTAGTATACTCCACCAACTGAATTTTCCATAAATGTATGCCAAATTGAATGTATATCATTGGATTCTTTCAAGCCCAGAATTATCTCCATGAATATAAGAAATGGTTCTTAGACATATTGTGTCTTTAGTCTCACCTCAGTGATTTACAGATCTTGGACAGATTGGCAAGATTTTCAGTGGGTACATGTTATTTTATCCTAGAATTGATACCCTCTTAAAATAACATTCTTTTCACAGTTGCCAAATTTCAATTAATATAAAGCTATTAGTTGAATATATATATATTTTAATTATTTTTTCATTTTGATGGAAAACTGAATAAACTGCGTTAGAAATAAATTTAATGGTTTAATGGTTATCTCCACATGCAGCTCTGCTAACTGCTGATTCCACTATCACTTTCGATTCTCTAGACATCCCTGTCTTAACCTTTCATGCATCACAAGGAATTGAAATATATTTGCATTCTGATATCCAATTGTCTATGTTGCACATTGCTTGTTAGATACACCAGGATTTAAGACTTAGCAAATATCCAATTTGTGTGTATCTTTTAAATCATGACCATTACTTTGTGGACTCATTAGTGTGGAGTGGCCCTTACCGCTTGGTATTTTTTAAAAAATACTTTGATTAATGAATTTGTGAACAATTTTTTAATTTTAAAACAAGTGCAGTTTGGAAGAGAGATTTTAAGTTTAATTACGTCTCAGTAATTGGGAATAGATTAGTTGTTAACTTTACAACTACTACTTGTACATAGCAACTTAATTTTTTAACTTGTAGGAAGAAGATGAGGTTCCTGACGATGAGACCCTGAATCAAATGATTGCAAGGCACGAAGAGGAGTTTGAATTATTCATGGTAAGTACACATAATTGTACGCAGTTAAAAGTCCTATTTTTTTTCCATTGTACCTGTAGAGTCTAAACAAGTAAGGCTGCCACTTGCATATTCACTTATGGTTCAGAGGCATTAAAATTATACTGCAGAACCTTTTGGGGGGCAAAGAAATGGACATTGCCAGCAGGCAATCTTGAGCTTCTTACGTAAGCTACACTTGCAAAGGCTGATTACACCTCCCTATTCAGTGAACAGACACAGTTCATAGGAAGTTGCATTTTGATGTGTTGTATTCTATATTTATGACCAAACAACAATGTACTTCCACATCCACTATTGCAAATATACAAACTAGGTTTATTTACTAAACGCTTGCCTTCAATTATTGGATTTAATTGTATACCCCAGTGCAATGTACATTCGAACATTATTTAATTTACCATCAGAGGAATTGAAAGATTTAAACTTTAGTTGCAGTTTGATATCTCGGGGCTTTTTAATGATTTGCACAACACAAGTTTGTGTTGAATTCTGTGCAGCTTGTGATTTCGGAATTGCTGTTAGAAAACACTAATATCTAATACTCTGTGAATGAAAATGTTGCCTTGGCATAAACAGTGAGAGCAGCAGTCGTGTGTTTATTTGTGACAAAAGATTTTAATTAGTTAACAATAATGCACTTTTGCCATGTACTGCATTTTAAATAGTAGATTATTGATCCTCACTTAAAATTTATTTTCCCTTTCCTTCTATGCCCCCCTTCCCTCCAGGACCTGTTTTGAATTTTTAAACCAACTCACTTGACCAAATAAAAATCATTGCAGTTAACAGTTCTATTTGGATGTTTGACACATTATAGCGCATGGATCTAGAACGGCGGAGAGAAGACGCACGCAATCCTAAACGCAAGCCTAGGCTGATGGAAGAGGATGACCTGCCATCCTGGATCATCAAGGATGATGCAGAAGTTGAACGGTTGACTTGTGAGGAGGAGGAGGAGAAGATGTTCGGACGAGGTTCACGTATGCGCAGGGACGTGGACTACAGTGATGCTCTTACAGAGAAGCAGTGGCTAAGGGTAAGCACTGCAGATAACTAGTACTTGGCTTAATATTTCACCAAAGGAAATTTAATTGATTAAGGCTGTGGTGGCCCACCTTTATGGTCGTCCAACAAAATAAATATTCTTGATTGAATATTTCTTGATTTATAGCATAAATGACGTCAATGACGGTTGGCCACCACTGGGTAAAGGCATTTATTTTCAAGTTGATACTAAACTGAATGCAATACTCCAAATAAATTTGATTTGGCTTTGTGCTTATGCAGCAGTATTTCTTTGTTCTTTTATTCTATTCCATTTATGGTAAATCAGCGCATGTTACGACCGTTTTAGAACGTAGAAATTTTCCGCCCAGAAGAGGGTAATTTGGTCCATCGTGTCTGTGTTGGCTCTTTAAAGAGCAATCCTTTCAGTCCCATTAAGCTGACCTTTCCCTTCACCCCTATATTTACTCCTTAAAGAAACACTGCAATTTAAGATTTTTGATTGCTCTCTGCACTTATGAACTAGTTTTTAATGGCTTATGTGCCTGGGACAACAGCATATGCCATGCTTTGTACCTTCTGATTTATCATGTATTCCCTTCTGCTATTATTTGTCCAAAGTTTGCTGTGAACCCAAGCTCATTTCAAAAGTTTCAGGACACCCAAACGACTCCATCTTGGGATCATTACAGCTAATCAAAAGGATATTGAGTTATCCTTAGTCTAGATTCAACTCCAGTTTCAGAGGTGAACACTCTGAAGATTCTCAACCGTTGCATACCTAATGTGCCTAGATTAAAATTATCAGTTTTGTTATTGTTTGGTTACTATGCCCAAATCAAGACCTGTCTACAGGAGTCTACTCATCCCTACTGAAACAAACCAAGAACATTTTGGTCTGGCATTTTAATTCTTTTTTTCTTCAAAGGTGGGTATGACACGAAAAATAAAGGAAAGGAATATTCAAAGTTATAATTTGAAGTAATCCATTTGGATTTAGTTTGTTCAAAGTTCTTTGCTGGGTTATTTGATCATTTGGACAAAAGCACTATTCCGATGTTGTAGCTCTGTTACAACAGTTCTACAGTATCATTAAAAACAGGCACTTTACGGTAGATCCTGTGAAGTGCTTTGAGATGTCTTGACTATGTGATAAGGGATTGTATCAAATGGAAGGAATATTATGCGATTTGTACAAATGACAGCATTGTGTCTGGATATGTGCGATCTCCCCATTTATTGATAGATTAACTCTACTCAATTAGATGTACTGTATTAGGTGTCTTACCTAATTGTTGTCTATACAGTTGTAGTCTATATACCTGGGTACTGTCAGTGTATCTCTGCAATATGTATCAAATGCCATTTGAGATTGTAGTTCATTAAAATCCAACTGAGCTTATATTTAATTCAGTGCATCAGCTGGCTTCTGCTCTGGGCTCACACAACCCTTTGATACCTGCAAACTAGATTGTTGTAAACTGTGGCTTTAGTCTGTGACCTTTGCCAGACGATTTAACCACAGGGGTATTTACATCTGATCCTGGTCTGTGTGGTGTGCAAGAAACACTTTTCCAGGAGGGTTGAGAGATCATGATCAAGAGTGGGAGCTCTGATTGGTATTCCCCTCCCTAACCTATTCCCCCCACCCCCTCTTTTCCCCCCCAGCTGCTCTGACTGAGATCACGTGACAAAGCCAGGTCCATCCTGTGAACTTCCTGGTCTATAGGGATGAGCTGCTCGCTGAATAAACTTGCTGTGCCATTGGAAGAGTTATTGATTTTGTTTCATTAATTTCCTTAAAATATAATTTAGTATTGATCAACCAACTAGTGCAGCTCATAACATTTTTCTGGTTGTATTCTAATTTGAAAAATATTTTCTTTAACTTGGCTTCTTTGCATGTAAAATTGACTTACTGTAAAAAGAGTTTATTATGCATCAAATGTAAAATACAACAATCTTGACACATAAAAATAAATGTGATGCAGTTTACTGTGATTTTCACAATTAGCTTGCCAGTTTCCAGAATACCAAGTAGGAATGCAGTTCATTATTCAAAGGGAACAGTGGTATTTGGTGTTAATTATGAGCAATATTGAATGATTTGCACATGGTTGCTGAACATTTCAGTAAATGGCAATTTTGCTCAAATCTGAAGAAACCTTCCCTCTTGATAAATATCTCAAAGGGCTGTCACAGGACTGAACTACCCTTCTGGATTTAATTTTTTGTATCAATAGGATGCAGACAATGGGAGACAAATTAGATTCTCGAGTCAACTCATAGATACAAAATCTAATATGCTCCTACCTTAAAATATGTGTGTGTTAGTGTAGTGGGCTTGCAGTTAATCAGATGTTGCAATGTAGCAGTAAATAATAAACAATAATCATTGCATTTGGTATTCATGACTGGGGGTTGTCTCAAAGCACTTCATAGGATTTACTGTAAAGTATGTTACTTTACTTTGCAAACTGTCGGATTTAATATGAATTGGTGAGATTTGCTGTGACTAATTCTATGATTTTAAAATAAGGCTAATGCATCAATGAAGTGCTATATTTTACTGCAATAAAGCACAATCATAGAAATGATTGAATCCCATTAGTCTGCAAGGTCAGGAAAGCAACGGGAAAAAATCTGCAATATAAACTATTCAGAAGACTGTTGCTGCATAATTTCTCAAGGCACAAACTTCTACTTCTGATAATTCGTTGGAACTATGTATGTTAAGTCTCTGACTCTTAGAATTCATACAACCACTCTTATCCTCATCCACCACCTCCTCTCACCTCAACCTCCACGGCGCTGTCCTTGACTGGTTCAGATCATACCTCTCACACCGCCTCCACTTCATCTCCACAAACGACTTCTCCTCTAGCCCCCATGCAGCTCGTGCAGAGTTCCTCGGGGCTCTGTCCTTAGTCCCCTCCACTTGAATATCTATATGCTCCCTCTTGGTAACATCATCCACAGACATGGAGTCAACTTCCACATGTATGCAGATGACACCTAACTGTACCTCTCTGCCTCCACCCTTGACTGCAGGACCACTGCTGTCCTGACAGAATGTCTGTCAGACATCAAGTCTTAGATGAGAGCTAACTTTCTCCGGTTGAAAGTCAACAAGACCGAGGTTGTCCTGATTGGCTCCCGTCAGCGCCTCCTCACCTCAGGCGCTGACAACATCACCATCCATAGTTGCATACTCAACCTTGCTAAGCCAGTCCAGAACCTTGGGGTATTGTTTGACCCTCAACTATCCTTTCTACCCCACATCCATGCAATGACCCGCTCTGCCTTCCCCCACCTCCGCAACATCACCCTGCTCCTCCTGTCTCACACTGCAGGCCACCGAAACCCTCATACATGCTTTCATTACATCGAGGCACGATTATGCAAACTCATTGCTTGTCGGCCTCCCCAACTCCACCCTCCATAGGCTGAGGATCATCGAGAACTCTGCAGGCCGTGTCCTCTCCCGCACCAGGCTCCGCGACCCTATCACCCCCATCTTTGCCCGACTCCACTGGGTTCCCATCACACAGAGGATACAATTCAAGATCCTGGTCCTCGCCTTCAAAGTCTCCACAGTCTTGCTCCCCTCTACCTCTGTGACCTCCTAACCCCCTACCATCCTGTTTGCTCCCTCCGCTCAGCTGGCTCCGACCTGCTTCACGTCCCCCGCCTCACTCGCCCCTCCATTGGTGGGCGGGCCTTCTGCCACTCTGCCCCCACCCTCTGGAACTCCATCCCGCAGTCTCTCAGCCTCACCCCCTCGCTTGCCACCTTCAAGACCCATCTCAAGACCCTCCTCTTCGGTCGTGCTTTCGATCTCCCTGCTTCTCCCTCCACTCTCCCCCACCCCGATCCCCAGCTCGGGTCTGTAACTCTGTCTGTCCAGCGCCATGGGACATCCTGTCGTTGTATGACGACAGAAATGAGTGATTATTTTCACAATTAACATTAAAGCTAGTACGCTATTTTAATCAAACCATTTTGAAAAATAACAATGCAATTTAGGATTCAGTTTTGAGATGAAGTCTGCTCCCTTTGTGCTGAGCTGCTATCCCTTGGTGTCGGCTTTTATGGAAAACCAGCTTGCGGCTTTCAAGATTATACCTCATTTATGTACTCTTAAGCTGTCATCTATCTGTCTACAGCATATCAAAGTTGCAAATTACAGCAAAGTGAGAATGCATGCCTTGTTTTTTTTATTGTAAGTTACTAGGATTCCAAGAAACATGACTCCTTCTTTGAGAGCTACGGGCAACTTCTTTGTGTGTTTGGAAGATTAGGGTGTAGCAGAAAGAGCAGTATGGATGTCAGAGGCATGAGGAGAATGCAGTTCTGCTTGCTGCCTTGCCCCCTCCCTCCTCACTTTCAAATCCCGCCAAAAGACCTTTTTGATGGTGTTTACAGTCACCTCCTCCCCCCACCCCCTCCCCCCGGCTTAGGATCAGACCGCCATTGTCGAGCGGTACGGGACGCTACCCCGGTTGAAGGGCACTACATTAATGCAAGTTGTTGTTGGGTTGAAGGTCAGTAGGATAGAATTCAAAATACTCGTCCTCACTTTCAAGGCCCTCCATGGCCTTGCCCCCATCTACATCTCTGACCTGCTGACCCAATATCAACCTGCCCGCTCCCCCCGCTCAGCAGGCTCCGGCCTGCTCCAGCTCTCCCACCCGACCTGCCCTACCATCGGCGGCCGGGCTTTCAGCCTCTCTGCCCCCACTCTTTGGAACTCCATCCCACAATCCCTTTGCCTTGCTCCCTCTCTTGCCTCCTTCAAGGCACGACTCAAGATCCTCATTTTTGACCGTGACTTCAGGCGCCCTCCTACCCCCTCTGCCCTTCCTCATCCCAACCCTGCCCCCACGCTCGGATCCTGATCCCTGACTGTTCAGCTCCTTGGGACATCGTCCCGGCATGAAAGGCGCTTTACAAATGTAATTTTGTTGTTTAAGATATTCCAATGAAAATGATCGTGCCACAAAAATGCATCCAACTTTTTTTGGGTTAAACAGGCAATTGAAGATGGTAATCTAGAAGAAATGGAAGAGGAAATTCGCCAGAAGAAAGCACGCAAACGCAGAAGAAATGTAGATAAAGATTCATCAAAGGATGAAGGAAAGAAGAAAAAGAAGAGAGGCAGACCTCCAGCCGAAAAACTGTCTCCAAACCCACCAAAGGTCACAAAGCAGATGTCTGTAATTATAGATACAGTTATAAACTACAGAGATGGGTAAGTTTAGTCATTGAATTTAGCATTCTTACCTTCAAACAAAGCTGATATACAAGCATTCTGGGTCATGCTTTGATTCAACTTATTTCCAGGATGAAAATAGCACAAATTAACTTCATTAATTGTTGTCAATGGCATCACCTGTACCTGCAATTTAAAATTAATTCAATTCTTGCTTTACTGGTTAGAAGTCATACAATAGCAATAAAATGTTTTATAGCACAGGATTCCTTGGATCTAAAACCTAATTAGTTTTATTAAAAAAATTTAAAAGGGAAAGAAAGTGTCTGAGCTTTGGGGCTAATGTAAATTTGCATTTTTCTCTAATTTTAGCTCTATTTTAATGAATTGTCCAATAATAAAGACCAACCCTATTGTAACCTGATGGTCTGGGTACAATATCTGAGGCCATGTTCTAGCAAACTTCACAGTTGTCGGGTCATCACTGTCATTGGTTCCTTTGTGAAGTGATATCCGCATATTTCCTACAACCAGCATACATGCACAGCAGCAGAAAATGACAGCAGCAATAGTTTTTGCTTATAGCAAGTAATGTCAACAGCGAGCATCTAGCCCAGCAATCAGAAGCCGAATGGGTGTGCCTCTCTTTCAGTGTAGGACTTCAGCAGAAGTACTTCTGCGCTTCCATAGAAGATCCAGGAAACCAGGCTCAATGTGGCTGCCCTGTAACCTGATTCTCAATGGGCAATTCATAAACATTCACCTGCTTATTATTTGCTGTTTGTAATGTATTTGCTTTCAGGAGCAACAACAACATTACATTGGTATAGTGCCTTTCACGTCCCAAGGTGATGAACAGTGAGAGTTTCGGACCCAAGCTGGGGGTCGGGATTGGGGAGGGTGAAGGACAGGGGGCAGGGTGATCAAAAGCATGGTCCAAGAGGAGGGTCTTGAGATGGGTTCTCACCTTAAATAAAACAATTTCTAATAACATTTATAGTAATGTCTATGGCTCGCCAACTAAATTTGTGAAACAAGCTAGTTTGCATTCATTCCATAATCAGCCTTTGAAGCTTTTTATTCAGAAACCTGATCTCTAAGGAGATCTATTCTTATTTTTAATCAATAAAAAAGAACAGCTGGCCTTGAGAAAGAACAGAATAAATAGACTGTTCGATTTGCTGCTTGGAATACAAAACTAAATTAAATTTCCTTACAAATATATTAGGAACGTTACTCAGAGAGACGATCATAACAAAAATGTGTTTCACAAAATAACTGCTGATTGCTTAGAGTACAGTATGAAATTTGACCCTGGCTTAACTTGTCATTATCATTTAAATCATCATACTGTCAATATCCCAGCCACATTTATTTACGTATTTATACATATGCCCAACTCACCCTCCTGATAACTTGTCATTGAACCCTTTTCACTTGGAATGACACGTTATCAAGCATGTACTGCATTTAACAAAAGCTTGCTCTTGGTTTCCAATGCACAATTTCTAGAATTCTCAATGCTTGCCCCAAACAATCTGGCTTTTCTTAAATGTGAACCATGATAAGAATCCAAAATGACATTGTTCATATCTGGAGTCCACTCTTTATTGTCTCTGGATTAACTGTGTTAGGTTAAGTATACATGGTAGGTGATAGGTTCTCCCTATCATAATTTAGCAGTTTGAAACATTTGTTCTGTTTGAAAGACACTGTATAAGTGCAAGTTAGCAATTCCAGAGTGTGTGAGCTGCATGACCACCTATCTAGTTACTTATCACTGAAGCAACTAGATATGCTATCTGCTTTATGTAAATGGTACAGCTGGCAAAAAAGGACTTTGTGTAGCTATGGAATGTGAGATAAAAATGCAGTAGTTGCAATGCTAGACTATTATCAGTAGGTTGGAGGAGAAGAGACACTCATATCAATCAATCATAAATGGTTCTTTGTACTTTACTGCAATCTCAAAGCAATAATAAGCTTGGATGATATAGAACAGGCTCTAGAATGGAAAGAATCTGAGTTGAAGTCATGTAATTTGTGTTTTATTATTTGACTGATGTGCAATTGCAGAACTGATTTTGCTTTAAACATGTATCCTTTAAAATAGTATGGGTCGACAGTTGAGCGAGGTTTTCATCCAACTACCCTCTCGAAAAGAGCTGCCTGAATACTACGAGCTTATCCGAAAACCTGTGGATTTCAAGAAGATAAAGGTGGGTAAATCACAATCTAGGTCATTTAGAGTTTATCATAAGCATTTGTCAGAAGGTTGTTTTTTTTTTTGCTTCCTTGCCTTCTCTCTTCCTCCATGCCCCCAATTCCAGTGAGACTGGAATGTTTTAATCTGCTTGGAAATGATCTATTTTATACAGCTGATTTAATTCTACATCGTGTTCAGCTGAATATGAAAGGAGTAACTCATGAAATTAACTTTTAGCTTCTGCTTTCATATCTGAAATAATAAACCTTACATTTAATATAGAGTCTTGTCTCATAAATGTCCCAACATTTCGCAGGATTTACTGTGAAGTCTAGTGATAACTAATTTGTACACAGCAATGTCCCAGAAACAACTAGGAGTGAATGAACAATTTTAAGCGGTGGATTGTTGGCTGGGACATTGGGAGAAATTCCCTTCTCTTATTGAGTAGTGCCATGGGAGCTTTAATCTATAAATAGATATATATAATTATTGATATAGTGCTTTTCACGTCTTCTAGACATCTCAAAGTGCTTCACAGAATATACTGTAAAGTGAATTGACTGTATATTTGTAGGTGAAAGCACAAATGAAAGGAACCACAATCTTGCAGGATATTGAACTACTTTGGAGTGTACTTGCTTTCAAAATGCTGTTTTTTGAAGCTTCTCTAATTGAACACTGCAATTGTATAAACATGACACAAAATGGTGCTTATCAGAAGATACATAAGCATCTCTGTTTTCAGGAAAGAAATGGAGAATTGGAATAAAATTGGAAAGTTACTGAACTGAATTGCTGTACTTGTGATTCCACTCTGCCAAATAAACACAAAAGTTTAAAGAATGGAAACCTAAAGGTCATCACTGGCACAAATCAGACATCGAAATGTCCCTTTGAACCTGTTATTTAATCCCATCTTGGCTACACTTTACACCACCCCCCTCCCCAACCAATGTGGCGGTGGACTGGCCCTCATTTTCCAAACTTCACTTGGTCTATCCTCCTATTCCTCTAGCTGTTTCTTCTCCTTTGAGCACCTTACCCTCCACCATCCCTCCTCTCTCTCCCTCAAAATCCTCCTAGTTTACCATCCCCCAATCCTCCTGGCTCCTTCCTCACTGATATCTCCTCTTCTCCCATCCCTGTTCCTCTGCACTGAACACCTGCTCATAATGGGTGATTTCAACCTCCACTTAAACTCTCCACCTCCTCGGATTTCACTGCCCTCCTCTTCTCCCTAAACCTCACACTCCACATTAACTCATCGACTCACAACCGTGGCCACCCCCTCGACCTCGTAATCACATATGACCTTAACATTTCCGACCTCTATCACGGACAAGGCCATCTCGGATCACTTCCTCATCTCCCTCTCTTCCTGCATCCCCCTCCCCTCTTCCAAGCCCGCCACCATTTTTTCCACCCCTGGAAGAAGCTTCCCCCTGAATCCCTCACAAATGCCCTCTCTTCCTTGGAACTCTTCTCTCTCTGGTTCTCCACCCACAGTGATCCTGATGCAGCCTACAAGCTGCTGAATGACCGTCTCTCCATAACCTTCAATTGCCTGGCTCCCCTGAAATCCAGGGTTGTTTCCAAATCAACCCACTCCCCCTGGTACAACAGTCATCTCCGCTCACTCAAAACACAAACCTGGATGCTCGAGCGCAGATGGCAGAAATCCAACCTTAAGATTCACGGCCAGCTGTGGCTCGAGCATCTCCACACCTACCCCTCTCCCTTTCACAGAGCAAAACTGACTTTTACTCCAAAGTCATCCTGTAGACAAACAACAATCCAAACACGCTGTTTCCCACCATCCATCACCTCCTTTAGCACCCCCTCAAGTTCATAAGAACATAAGAATTAGGAGCAGGAGTAGGCCATTCGGCCCTTCGTGCCTGCTCCGCCATTCAATAAGATCATGGCTGATCTTCTCACCTAACTCTGATTACCTACCCTATCCCCATATTCCCTAATCCCTCTATCTTTCAAGAATCTATCAGTCTCAGCCTTGAAATAGTTCAAGGACTGAGCATCTACAGCCTTCTGGGGTAGTGAATTCCATACGTTCACTACCCTCTGAGTGAAGAAATGTTTCCTCAACTCTGTTCTAAGAGGCTGACTCTTAATTTTAAGACTGTGACCCCTGGTTATAGATTCTCCTACCAGGGGAAACAGTCTCTCAGTGCCTACGTTATCCAGCCCTTTAAGAATCAATATGATCCCCCCTAATTCTTCTGTACTCTAGAGAATACAGCCCTAGTTTATTCAACCTATCCTCATAGGTCAGTCCCCTCATCCCAGGAACTAACCAAGTGAATCTACGCTGCACCCCCTCTAGGGCAAGTATGTCCTTTTTTTAAATAAGGAGACCAAAACTGCACACAATACTCTAGGTGCGGTCTCACCAAAGCCCTGTACAGTTGCAGCAAGACTTCCCTACTCTTATATTCTAGACCTTTCGAAATGAACGCTAGAATGCCATTCGCATTCTTAGTTGCTTGATGCACCTGCAAACTAACTTTGTGGGACTGGTGTACAAGGATGCCCAAATCCCTTTGAATACCAACACTATCTAACTTCTCCCCTTCCAGAAAATAATCTGTTCTTTTATTCTTGCTACCTAGGTGAATAATTTCACACTTGCTAACATTGAATTCCATCTGCCACCTACTTGCCCACTCCCCTGGCCTATCTATATCTTGTTGCAATCTTTTTGCATCATCCTGAGAGCTCACTCTGCTACCTAGTTTAGTATCATCCGCGAATTTAGACACATTACATTCAATGTCCTCGTCCAGATCATTGATGTAAATGGTAAGTAGCTGAGGCCTAAGCACTGATCCTTGTGGCACTCCACTAGTTACA